>NW_024962273.1:5781842-5797141 GCF_019238085.1 Lagopus leucura | reverse complement strand
GCAGCGCTCCCAGCCCGCGCTGGGCTGCCAGCAGGTGCGGCGAGAGGCGCGCGGGGGGTCGCGGCCGGGCGGGGCCGTGGGAGCGGCGCGCGGCAGAAGTTGCTGCGGCTGCGGGACGGCGCCGGCCGAGCATCTCCGCGCCGGCCGCTTGGTGCGCGGGGCGGGGCGGGGATCAGCCGGGCGCTGGAAGGTGGCGGCGGCGGCGGCCGCTGCTGCAGTAGCAAACTCCGGCTGTGAAAAGTAGCCGGGCTGCGGCGTCGGGTGCCCACGGTGCCGTGCTGCCTTGGCGCGGGATGGCCCGCCCCCGGCGCGGAGGTGGTTGTGTCCGCCCGCTGATATTCCGGGTAGTGCCGTGTGCCAGGTAACGTGCTTCGCCGCGAGCGCGCACTCCGAGTTTGCCGCGCGCGCGTGTGTATGTACGTTTGTGTGCCTGTCCGTCCGTCCGGCGTCTCGCGGCGCACCCAAGGTCAGGAGCGAGCCGGGCGGCACGCGCTGCCTGCTGACCTCTGCGACCTGCGCTTCGCTGTGGAGCAAACGAGCTGTTGCGTGAGGGAGCGAGCCCGCTGCGGGCACCTGTGGGCAGGTGTGAGGGACGGAGCTGCCGCCGCTTTGGAACCCGGAAACTTTTTCCCCCATCGCAGCGTGTTTAGAAGCGTTTTCTGAGGAATCGGAAATAAACGCTGCTCGTGAGTAAGCCGCCTCACCGCGATCGCGTTTCACAGATCCGCTTTCGTTGCGATAATGGAAGAGCAGCAAAGCTGTTGAGCTCCATCTGTATGCATTAGGAGAGGCGGCTGATGTGTACCCTGGGGCCGTATTATTTGCTATTTCATTACTTCTGGATCAGTAATGACATTCGGGAGGACTGCACGCGTAGCGACTGCTTTCTAGGGACGTCCCTTCACTAGAAAGCTCTCCGCTAAAGATCGCGGTGCTGCTGCTCGGCTGCCGACGCGCTGCCCTGCTAGGAGGCACTCGTGCTGCTCGTGCCCGCTGCTGGCAGCGCACAAGTTGTGGGGTTTGCTGGCAGCGGCGTGGCTTTGGGAGGAGTCCCGGAGCTCTCCTCGTGCTTCGGTATCCGCGCTTTTTTTTCTTTTCTTTTTTCCGTTCTTCCTTACCGGTTTTCATCCAGCAGAGCGACACAGCTTTCCTGCCTGCTTCCAAAGCTCGCTCCTTGTGTTTGCACCGAGCTGTCACCGCGGCTGGCAGCAGGAGAGCCTGCGAGGAGGCAGAGCTGGAGCGGGCGGAACGTGCCCCGAGCTGCAGGTACCGCGCCGGGCTGCAGGGAGGCACGAGGGAGCCCTGGGTGCCGCACTAAGGCTGCTTTGGGTTGCCAGCAGCTGTCGGCTGGTAGGAAGGGAACGATGGAAGATGAGCTGTGATGGGAACTTTCCCACCCAGGTGTCCAAGGCAACTGAGCTTGTTGGGCTGCGCAGGCTGGAAAAGAGTGGGATAAGTAAATAATACAAATTATAAATACCCAGAGTTGGCAGTGCTGCGGTGGTAACACAAACGCGTGTCTGTTCTGCCTTCCTGCCCTGCGGTGCTCCTTGCACCCACCCACCTCAGCTGGAAGGGATTATGAAAGCTGAGCAATAGTGGTGCTGTTGCTGATTAACAAGGTGGTGGGAATGCCTACAGGCTGTTGCTCAGCATGCTGAGCTCTCTGGTGCAGGTATACTCTGTGCTTTATCGGTGTGTGTTGTACCAGGGGTCAGTGCTGTGGATGGGCAGGGTGAGGGGAAACTGCTTGAGCCTTAAGACTGAAGAAAGAACTTGAGGTGCTCTGTAGCTAATGGACGATGTCCTGCCAGCTTGTGTTCAACAAGTGTGTGGCTGGGCTGTCAGTTGTTAGGAACTTTCTTGAGTCTTGGGCTTGTGTCAGTGTGGGTGACAAAAACATGGTTTTCCCTAAATGTGGCATTGCTGTTAGTGAATGCAGTAGGAAGGAGATGAAGATTTCTGTTCTAGCCATGGCTTGCAGGCTCCTGTGCTATCAGTGCAGCTGGGAACAACTGGGAATGGGTGCTGATGTGGTTTGCTGCCAGCTCTGGGTGCTTAGCAGCCGCAGGTGGGCTGTCCTGCCTCGCAGTAGTTGGGTCTCATAATATGACAGAATCTGGCTAAAAACCTCGGTGCTGTCATTTAAGTGCCACATCCCAGGTAATTCCACACCTGAGTTTACCCCTGAGGTGGCATTTAGGATGTTAGTGGCATTACTTGTGTGGCTGTTTGCCTCAAGAGCACAGGAGGGTCAGCTGTGAGGAGGAGTTGGGATTGCCAAGGCTCTGGTGGCCGTGTCCCATTGTGTCCAGACCTCCTCCTAGGCTGGTGGAAAGTGGGTAGGAGAAACAGACAAAGCACCTCAGATAAAATAAAGTGCTGTTAATCTGAGAAATCCCAGGAAGTTGTGCCAGGAGTTAACCAGGAGCTCTGAGTGTTGCTGTGCTCTGTGTGAGCCGCAGAAGTCTGGGCTCTGTGTCACTGACAGCGTTCTGCTGAGCTCCTGGCTCTGAGCAGATGGCTTGCTGTGTGCTGTCCTGTGCTGGAACATGAAATGCTAAAAGCTTCTTCTGCTAGCCCAGGGCGCGCTGCTTACCGTACGTGTGCTGGTAATGTTCTTTTTGAGTGCCTTTCCTTGAGTCATCTTTAGACATTCCTTTGTATTTCTGCTGTGCTTAGTTTTAAACTTTTGAGTATTAAGGATTTGCTGCATCACTTTTGTTTGCAATGCTTTTAGTTATAGTTCCTTTTTATGATTTTTATTTGCTAAGCTTTTATTATTTAGATTGAAACAAAACTACTTTTTTTTTTTATTGTTTTGAAAGCTTTTCATTGCTTCTCTCTCTTCTCACACAACTTGTTGCATGCATGATGTGCTGTGGCTGCTTAGGCTGTCTGCATGCTGGGCAGTTTGGGACAGCAGTGGAGAAGGAGGTAGTGAGTATTTTTGAAGTGCTGGAGGCAGGCTGAAGTAATGAAGTAATGTGGCAGCCTTCTGTTCCCATCCTTGCTCTGGGTAATGGACAGAAGGCTACTTGTACCTCCTGGTCTGGCACAGGCTTATGAAAGGAATATGGCCCTGAGCGATCTCCTCAGTTGTTGGGTGGAGCTGAGGCAGGTTTTGATCCATCTCCCACAGTGGCTGACAACTCACGTTGGCGTTTTAGCATGCTGCAAAAGCAGCCTAGCTTTCTGTCTGTTGTGTGAAAAGGAGGTTGGGTAGAGAACTCACCATTGCAGGGTTTGTAGGAGTTTATGTTTATACATGTGTGACATGACAGTGGTATTTGGTCACTAGATAGAGATTTTTGTCTTTGCTCGGCGTCAGAATCACTGGATTTTCACTGGGATGTGCAAAATTGTCTTTGGATTGCTGTTACCAGTCATCAGAGAGCAGTAGTGCAGTGGGAGCAGAGTTACCACAGTGTGGGGCAGTGGTTCCTGGGGCACTGTTCCAGTGGGCACTGACCTCTGTGTTGTGAGGTGCCTGGGAAGCACATATGTAGGGATCTGTGCTTCTGTTTGGGTACTTGTAGTGAGCACAACATACAGCTTTACATGGTGGCGCTGGTGAGAGCCATCTCCAGCAATGATGTGTGGTTCACATTGCACCAGTATACCATTAGTGGTAGCAGTTGTATCACTAATGTGTGATACTCATTTGAGAAAGAGAAGACTTGGGTGGTGAGGGCAGCTTGGTAGGTGAGGCCAATTTATTTTACAAATCACCCCAACAGAAACTCACAATAGAATCTTTTTTTGTTGTTTGTTTTGCTAATTAAAATTTTAGCTGTGCCCCATCCTGTTTCAAAAGCCGGGAGAGTAACCTGCCTTGTTTAAGAGTATGCACAGAGTTAAGTAATTGTTAATAAAAGAGAGAGTATGCCCGCATGAAGAAGGCAATGGATGGGAGAGCTGTGTGCAGGTGCAGCACTATGAAGGTGAGTGCCATGCAGCCATCAGTGAATGGGGCTGAAGCTCTGGTCTGTGTATGTGGGGGCTGCTCAGTGTTGTTCTGCATCTGTGTGCATTGAGGCAGCTCCTCCAACAGGCTGCTGAGGCTCAGCGTGGATGATTTCTATTCTCCTGGAGAGTAATTTGTCAGGAAATGAGCAGCAGTATGCTCTGTGTGTCCGACAGTAGCGCAGACAGGTCCAGAGCAAGGCTTTATTTTGGGGGTGAAGTAATTTTGAACTTTCCATCAATTAAAAAAAAAAAAAAAAAAAAGATTTTTTTTTTTTCCTCCCCATTTAAAGTACTTTAGTGGCAGTGTTAAACTGAGAGGGACAGAGCTTTGGTAAGGACAAAACTTTGTTTGTGAGAAGCGTGTTTCCAGTGAGAGATTCCCACTTTCGGAGGATTAAAATGATTTGGCATCTTCTAAATGTTGTCAAAGAGTTGCAAGATTTCATTGCAATGGCTTTAAGTAAAACTTTCATTCAAGATGTAAATTAAAAAAATAATCAGAAGGTTAAATTTGCCCAGAAGAAGCAGTCTTTCTTCTGGAATAAAATCTGACAGTGTCTGAGGGGAAGTGTTCGGATTGCTTTCCGGTAAAAGCTGGAAAGAAAATAAGCATTCGGTTCTTGTTCAATTCTTTTTGCTCAGTTTTGTGTGTGTGGTTTTTTTTTTTTTTTTTCCTTCCCTATTTTTGCAGTTGGTCAATTGAACAGAGAAGCCCATTAATCTTACGGACCAGCTCTGAGAGCCTTGAGGATTGCTGTCTTCCTGTTATTTTGGCTTTTGGGCCGAGCTGCACGTGGCTCTTCTTTTCAACTATCAGCCCTAGATGAAGTATCAGAGACCTACACTTGAGAGAGTAACTCTCCAACAAGGGTTTCTGAGGCTTTTGTTGACAGTTCACGTCATGCTGTGTTCTCTCCTGTGTCTGTGGGGCTCAGGGCTGGAGTGAGGTGGAGTCTCAGGTGTTTGGTGTGCTGTAGTCCTTGAGGGAATTGCATGCAGAGATGATGCACCGCGCTGAGGCTGACCTGGTGGGAGAATGGGCAAATATGGGGAAGCTTTATGAGCTGGTGGGGGGTGGTGAGACAAATATGTGGCTCGTAGGAGGGAAAACAGTAGGATGTGTTTTAAAATAATAGGAAGTTGCTCAGTAGTTTGCGAAGATGATGGAAATCTGGCGTGGGGACGAGGAGAAGGGGTTGGTGTGTGAATGACGGCCGTGAGATGGTGGCAATTTGGAGCTGATTGATGATGACGGGAAGGAGCTCTGGTGAGTGAAAGCAAGAACGAGAAGGGGCAAACAAGAAGGCTGGTGTCGAGAAGTGGGCTCGGACTGTGGATGTGAGCAGAAAGCTGATGGATTGAAACCTCTGAGTGACAAGGAGCGAAGAGAAGACGTGAAAAAGAGACATGATGCGGCTTCGATTTTAGTGAGCCGCAACGAAGAGGATGTTTTATGTCACTCTGATCATGATGGAAATAGGAGCTGGGAAGGAGAGGAGAAACCTTAATGAACAAACGGGATGGAGGTAGAGATGGCGTGTCAAGTGACTTGTTCCCTGTAAAATAAAATAATGACAAAAAAAGGATGCTCCCACCCTTCCAGAATCCAAGCCATCCACCCTCCACCCCATTTTATATGTTTAGGCACATCAGTGATAATATGTCACGTCAAATGCGTTTGATATATCTGCTTATATCATGTCTAATCTTGGCAGGAACTATCAGAGTAATTACATTTCCTGTCAGGCTGATCGCCTCTCCCTGTGCCTGAGCCCAGCACTCTGTGTACGTGGGTGCAGCTTTTCTTCTGGATGTTTGGGTGACTCTCAGCTCTGCAGTGCCCTCTCTCTGGCTCCAGAGGAGTTTTATAGCCAATCAGTCTTCCAAACTAGCGATAATGATGTCCGTATCAGGGCTGTTTAACACAGAAGGATATTGATGATTAACTTATGATTAATGTTTTTGAGACTGGAAGCGAGAAAATATATTTTGTGTTATTTATTTATGTGTGTGCATGGGGATTGCCTTGTAAAAACAGGCATTAATTACACTTTCAAAAGAAGGTGCCAGGTGCCTTTGTGGGGCGCGTCTGAAGATGGCATGCTGAGGTTTTTCTCCATGTTTGGTGATTTTATAACAAATATTAGGCAAAAACAAAAAATAATAACTACATTTCTGAGGAAAAGAAGGAAGGAAGGTGGAAATGGAATGAGGAGTGATGGCAGTGGAAGTGAAGAATATTGCCCACAGCTCTACGGCTTCACTGAACATAACCCAGCAACGCCATCCTCCTGCAGGGGGTGCAGCATGGGATGCACAACTTTATGGCACTGTGAAAGCTTCTTCCAAGTTACTTGCTAAAAATACCTCTGGAACAGAGAACATCAGAACTGCAGCAGTGGTGGAAATGGGGGGAGCAGCTGGTCCTGGGGAGAAGAGCAGGTTTGGAGGAGAAAGCTCTGGGAATTACTGCTATGAAAGGCTGGTTTGTGGTTACGATTAATGTCCCTCTGTCTTTAGGAAGATTCAAATAGTTCCCAGTTTGTGCTAAACTTAAAAGGAAAAATGTGAATAACCCTTCTGGGACCGAGAGCTAAAGGTCAGAGATTGTGAACAGAAGCATTAATTGCTGCACTAAAAGGAGAACCCATTGGCATCTTTAGCGGGTTGCCTATGGATGAGAGCAGTATTCATGCTGGTGAGTGATGACACAGCAAGATTCCAAGAGGGGGAACAGATTTTTCCCTTGTTATTCCATGATAAGACCATCATGCTGATAACATGTTAGCTGTCTGCAGGTTGGAAGGAGACGGTTGTGGAGGTCCCTTCCAACCTATGAAGCATTTGGGTGTTATTTCGGTTGTGTGTTGTGTTTAATACTCAGTATTCCAAGAAATGCTAAGCGTAGGATGTAGGCACTGTGGGGCCTTGTGCCATCCAGTGCTGACAGCACACTTTGGTTTATTTAAATTAGATGTTAAAATTTTGGTAAAAAGTTCTGTCTGTGTTGTTGGTACCCTTCCAGTAAGTGATGCCACAGTGGGTCTCCCATCCTCAGGTCAGCATCTTTGTGTTTGCAAGTTAGTTTCTGTTCTCCCTGTTTGGTGTTTGGATGCTACTGACTTGTTAAAAAGCCCCACTGGTTTAGGATACAGGAGTTATCCTGCGTGTGCTAGCACTGCTCTGCTGAGTGCTCATCACTGGCTCAGCTGCATTGGGAGAATGTGAATAATGGGGGAAGCTGTGACGTATGGTAGGACTTGCTGTTGCAGCAGATTGCTGTGTGTATGATTTTGTATAATGATAATGAAGCTATTTCTGCTTTTCTTCTCTCACTGACATATTCAGCGAATTAATGCATGTTTACTTATGCAAGCAAGGGTCTTGGAAATCAGAAATTTTCCTGTGTTGCAGAAGGAATTCATTTATTTCTTATTTCTACAGCTCTGTTTGCAAAAGAACCCTTTGCAAAGCCACTTGTTGCTAGAACTGCGTTGGGCTGTGCTCAGCCCTGTGCTGCTGTCAGCACTCCCTGCTGCTGTGTACCTTGAAAGAAGCCGCTGTCTCTGGGGAAGGAGGGAAGTTGGGAAGGAATACAGTGGTTTGCAAACAAGATTCTTCTTCTTTTTTTTTTTTTTTAATATTTAAATTGGTTTAACTTTGTAGTAACAGGTGGCAGACTTTCTTATTTTACAACTCTTTATTTTGGATATGCTGTGGAAAATTATTTAGATTTAGCTGTTCCAGTCATTTGGGAAGAAAGTAATTGCATGCCGACTGCATTTTAGACTTAGCTAATAGCAGCTTGCCTTCACCAGTGCAGTTTCTAGCAAATCCTGTTGGACTGTGCAATGATGTGCTTGGATTAAGTTTCCTCCCTATTGCGTATTCTACAGCAAAATGCATTTTCTGTTAGGTTGGTGGATGGTTGTATGGGATGGATTTTGTTTGCTTTTGAACTAGCAGAAGCCTCCTAGGCAGTTCCATCAAATCTCTACAAGCAGAGTCTGGCTCCTGTCCCCTCCCTGCCAGATGCTGCTCCCTGGGGCTGTGGGCCAATGTGAGTGAAGTTTGATGGTAGGACATGGTTTGGTGCTGATTCTCTTGATGGATCACAGAACCATAGAATGGCTCGGGTTGATAAGGGCCACAGCCGTCATCCAGTTCCAACCCCCTGCTATGTGCAGGGTCGCCAGCCACCAGAGCAGGCTGCCCAGAGCCACATCCAGCCTGGCCTTGAATGCCTGCAGGGCTGGGGCATCCACAGCCTCCTTGGGCAACCTGTTCCACCCTCTGTATGAATGGTGCATGGTAAGCAGAACAGGACTCTGAATGCTAAAGAAGATTAAAAATTTGTTTCCGAAGAGAAATACTTTGACTCTAGCAATAGCCTTAGAGTATGTCAGTGATCTTGATTCTTGCACCTCTCTGTTTATCTGTCAGAATAGGATTCTGTATGGATGGCCTTCCTCAGTGCAGCCAGTGTGAATGAAGAGGGGCAGCGCTTTGACCTCACCTGTAGGTACTTAAGGTATTTCCCCACAGCGGCGTACTTCAGAAGTTGCAACTCGTGGTTGTTTGGCAGCATTGACCCACGTGCTCAGGCCCTGAAGGCAGTGCCCCAGGGCTGCCCTTCTCACTGTAGCCTGAGGTTTTGTGCTGCTGAGTTCTGTAACCACACGCTGCCGAAAATATTTGCCTTTTCAGTGGATTCAGATCTCCCAGAATAAATAGCTGCAGGTTGAAGTACTGGCAGCCCAGCTCTGTGGATTACTCTCATGTTTGTTTGGTATCTGGGGATGCTGCTGGCAGAGCTGAAAGCTCTGAGCTGATCAGTATCAAGCTTTTAAAAGGAATAGCAGAAGTGTGAGCATCAAATTCTGCAGAAGATCTGAATATCTCCTTTTTTTGATGTGAACTTTCCTGAAATGTTTGAAGTAATATTATAACTAATGTCTGACCTTTTAATTAAAACTTTGCTGGTTTTGTCAAGGTATTTTCCACCGTAATGCTCTTACTGGCAGAGCTTTTTGTATTCTCCTCAACGGGTAAATGATTAATGGTCTCAGCACTGCCTTCTGGATCACCTTGTAAGAGGTCTCCTTCATCAATCTGGCAAGAGGATTGTATGGCAGTTTGCACCCTAATTACAGTCCCCAGCTGGGGATGTGCTGCTTAACAGATGACTTGGAGTGGAAGTGTGGTCGGCTCACGTATAGATGGCTGTGGAGTTGTGTGATGCTCGGCTGCAACAATTTGATTTCCTTTCTGGAAAAAAAAAAAATTCACTTCAATATAAACACCGTGGCAGACAAAAGCGTTTAGCTGGAATTAACTCTGTAACTTAAAGGTTTAATAATAACAGCAGTTCTGCCTCCCCCCGTTTTCATCTCTTCCGTCCCTTTCTCTTGCAGTTTTACAGACGAGGGCAGTACTGCAAGCCAGAAATTGTATTAGCAGCAGAAACATTAAGGTATTCTACAGGGCAAAACAAAAGTGATTCAAAAGGTGCTGTTATAGATAATAAGCTTTAGCATTGAACGCTTTACCCAGAAGACAGCAGATTACTTCTAGTGGCCTGTCGTTATTGCTGGCCTTTTTTTTTTTTTTGCTCCTGGCTCATCTGTGGTGTGATGCTGGCCGTCAATTAAGATGTATTTCTGTTGGAGCTACAAGACAACTGCCCTGCTTCCACCAGGCGTGCATGTGTGTGCTGTTGCTCAGGCTGATGCATCTGAGTGTGCTGCTCAGGAACAGCTTAGTTAAGGACTGGAGGACAGCTGGCACAGCACCCAGGAGGGCTCGGAGCAAGGTGCCCATTCTAGTAGCTGACTGTGAGAAGATGAGGTGAACGATGTCATTTCTGAATTGTTTTGCTTACATATCAGTGTTATGGCAGATAATATTGCCCAACCAGACAAAGTGGTGAATATATTGGTAATCTGCAAAACAAAACTTTTTATTAATTTTAGTAAGAAGTCTGAGATTTATCTAAGTACTGCTAACTTCCTACTGGGTGACATGTACTTGGAGGATGAAGGCAGTGGAAAGGGGCACTGAAGCTGGGCATAGGAAATGAGTGCAATTTGCGCCTATATCCCAAAAAACTGGACTTGAAGACTAACATCTGTGTTTAGGGCAATAGTGGTGAAAGTGGGGGTGCGAGTGACCTCCTTTGACTAACTTGAAGAGGGGAGGAGAAAAAGTCTTGTGACTCACTGGAGGAGTTGCACGTATCTGAGCTGCGTTCAAGTGCTGCAGGGTGTTACCAAATATTGGGAGTCTGTTCTCTGCTTGCAAGCTCATGTCAAAGAGGATGGACGAGGGCAGATAGGCGTGTGTGTGGGAGGAACTTGTCAATGCCTTGTGCTTGATTTACAAGAAATCCATGTACAGTTGTCATCCCTGGAGATGGTCAGATAATACTTTGTTATGCTTAGAGGAAACTCTGCTGGGTTTCCTTCTCCATGGCAAATGGAAGGATTGATCCCAGAGTTGTTATACAAAGCATCTATTATCCAGAAATTGTATGTGCTGTGAAGTAGAATCTGAGAGGTCATCTGGAAAGCTCTGCTTTCTTCATTCCAAGTTTTTGATCAAAACTCATGGTTTCCTGATGTTTTGGTTTCTATATGCTCCTTCAGCTCCCATCTGGGGAAAGCAGTCCTTCCATTCCTTGTCCTTTTGGGTGAAAATTGAAGGCAGTCTGTATCTTCTGTTTTTCCTTCTTGTTAAAAAACTCAACACAGTGCTGCCTCCGTATCTGTCTTTCAGATGGGATGGCACCACGGTTCGATGTTTGCACGAGCGTTCATCATCCTTCAGTTGCAGAAGCAATTGGAAGCAAATGATCCAGGTTACTGCAATTTCTCATATTTTGTGTCCTTTCCAATTGTGCAGCTGGAACTCCTTCCCTGAGCTGCACTGACACGCGGTGAGGCAGCACACCTCACACAGCAGCCCCGTCAACTGGTGGTTGTGCTGCCTTTTGCCCAGCGTAGTTTGAGCATGGTTGCTCCTTCAGGTTTTGTTCCAGGACAAATGCACCGTAGGTACTTGAGAGAGGAAAGCATTTTCTCCTAAATTACTTTAGCAAATGGAAGCCCTTTTTTTTTACTCAGGCTGAAGACTTTGTCTTGGCTGCAAGCCTGGGAGATTTAAACATTTGCTGTTCCTTTTATTGTTCAGACCTGTGCTGCATATTTTAAGGGAGTAAGCAGTCTGTCAAGTTATTAGAAATCATTACTTTGCTACGGAGTTATTGAATGGATGTGCAAACAGGTGTTTGTCAGGTTTTGCCTTCTGGACTGAATATTTTTGATGTTTCACGAACTTTTATGTGCAGTCAACCATGGCACTTTGTACAGGAGAACGCTTGATTCAGATTATCCCAGCAATCAGGGAGCAGAGATGTGGCTCTGTGATTCATAATTGAAATTTAGCCTTTAGATTAACTTCATTAGTATGCTGTTGAACAAGGACCGGGTGTTAATAAATGAAAAATCCTTCTGGGTTTCAGCACTGAGTGCCACGGCAGGTCTTTGCAGTCCATGATGAATATTTTATTTTTGCTGTGACAGCATTATTTTAGATTGGAGCATGTTCATTTAGGTTTTATTCGTCAGAATTGCACAAATGTTTCTGTGAGCGACGGAGAAAGGTTTTTATCTCACATAAGGTAAAAACCAAATTTCTGGGAGAGCCACGTTTGTGAGCCATTCTCAGATCCGGAAAAGGAATTCTAGAGAACAGACTGAAGTTTCCCTTTCAAATGACACTTTAGAGTAGCGGTGAAACCAAACATTTCTTCAAGTCCTTTCTGGGGAAGTAGAAAGTTAACAATCATCTCCACTTTTGGATCTGGATTTGCAGTTCAGCAAAGCATCAGTGGCACTTGACTGCATTTGAATGTGCTGGGACTTGAGGTAACTGCTTCAGGCTCACTCCACTCCGGGCACCTAATGCTGTCTATCACGTATCTGTGTGCTGCTGCAGATGAGAATTCAGATTTCTGTAGTGGAAGTTCCTGGGTGCAAAATGAAGGTGAATGTGGTTGAACTTGCGGCACCTGTGCCATACCTGTTAGGAAGCTGTTACTGTTTCTGCTTCTTAAGCTGTTTTCATATTTTTATGTCATGTTTTGCGTTCTCTGTGTGGCTTTATGGAAGATTTGGATGGATTCTCATTTGTCATTCAGCAATACTAAGAAAGCATATTCAAGGAAAAAAATACTGAGTTACTCGAATGGAAAAGAAGATAATAGGGATTTTTGGTTCCTTTCCATCCTCAGAGCTGCTCTTGATCTCCCTAAAGCTGGTATCAGAATGTGTTTTGAGTTATCTGTACATATGCTTTTCAGTGGAGAGTCGTGCACTTGATGTAATTCTGTGTATTTTGGGGTGGCGCAGCATCTGCTTCTGCAGGAAAGGATTAAAATTCAGCTTTTTTCTCATTGCAGCCTTGAGAGAGAGGCTGAACAACAGAGCAGGTTGGTGTCGAGTTCTTAAAGGTTGGCAGCAGGTTTGAACTCGCAGAAGTCTTGTGCTGCATTAGAGGAGTTCAGCTCCGGGGAGCTTCGTGGCTTATGGCAACTGAGCAGCTTTGTTCTGTGACAGACAACACTGCTGATGTCTGAGAGTTTGCGATGGAAATATGAAAAGCAGAAAGGGTTTGTTACAACACAAGTGTTTGGTTCAAGTCCTTGAGTAATTGTGAAAAGTGTAGACTGTGATCTCTTGGCATATTTGAATGGAAATACATATTTTTCTATTAGGCTTTTCCATGACGGTTTGCAGTATGGCAGGAGGAGACTTAAAAATACTGGAAGTTATGCCTGAGAAAAATCAGTTTGTAGGAGGCAGTTCAAGATGAATGCAGTTCCAGAATTTCCATTATTTCTTTCTGTGGAAGACTGGTCCTAATTAGATGTAATGCACATCCCTACCACTCAGAAGAAGCTGCTGTCAGGAAAACTGGAATTAAGCTTCAGGGATTGGCTCTGGGGTGTAGGGGAAACTTGACAAGGAAGTCAAGCTAGATCCAGCTTCTCACAGCCACTTCATGGAGGAAGTGAGGAATTTGGCTTCCAGATCCAGAAAACAGTGTCTAGAAGGATTGCAGACAAAAATCATTTTTAATCTTTCTTCTTTGGAATATTTGCTATGTTTTTGAGCCAGCACCCAGAGCATAAAGTTCTGCATTTAGTTTTAGAAAGGATAGCCTACTCTGTAAAAGTTTGGAATTTTCTGAGACAACTGTGTATAGCGAGGAGAGAGAAATGGAAGGAAATTAGACAGCTATAGAGTTCAGGCAGCGTGTGGCTGCAGTCTGCACAAAATTTGAACAAGCTGCCTACTTGCAGACCAACAAGTAACCTTGGGTTCCCTGGAACTTAAAGTCACATTCAGTAGATGCTACTGGAGCACTTTGTGAAGGCACTTGAGTAAAGGAAGATGAGAGCTTTGCCTCATCTAGCACTGTTTCCAGTAGGAAGATAATATGAGAGAGGTGCAAAAATATCCTGAAGAGTTTGGGGAAAAAGAAAGTCCTGTTTGATTTTCAAGAAACCACTGTTGATGCTGTTTTCCAGCAAGATGCAGGATACATGTACTAAATGCTCTGGGGACACTCAGGAATCAAATGTGTTGTCCAACATTTTGTTTTGTATAATAGAGAACCAGAATTTTTCAGCTCATCCTGATCCGTAGACTGTAGCAACCCCAAACCTTGGCAGCTGCAGCTGGGGAACACGTCCAGCTTTTGCACGCCCTGACAGACCTGCAGCCAAGCCAGAGCCCAAACTGCCAGGCTGCAGCTGCCCTTGCTCATTTCTTCATGTGTGTTTACAAAGATTCAGCTGGGAAGATTTCTCTCCCTCTTTTTCTACCTGAAGTTCTAGAGCAATTCTGAACATAGTGGTGGTGAAGTGTTCCCTCTTCGTGCATTCCTGGTGCTTCCTGCAACGTTAATTGGAAAGTTCTCATATGCTGGTGGTTATGGTCGGCCTCTCCTTTGAGGTCCATGTAGACAGATTAACCTTTTAATCAAAACCTAGCTTATTATCCAGGGCTTAGTGTGACCATCTACCTTTACTAAAACAAGCATTACTTTATTTCTTTGGAAATCCAAATGCATATCATTTCCTGCATTTAACTGACTGCTTAATTCCTGCATGCTTCAGTGAAAGCCAAGCCCTTCTTCTTCTATCTCTTTGATAGCTCACTGACTAAACCAGTGCAGATATCTCCACTGCTGAGTCCTGTTTCATGCTCCATAGTAATGAGGCTACTAGAGAAAAGGTAGTTACGTGTATGGAAAATGTACGTTGTGTGTTAATGGTTTTTGGCTGAGACTACAGCATCTGAACAGTTGTCTGACTTGGAGTGGTTGAGCTCAACCATAAATCTTCTAGGAATGTTATAATGTATAGATATCATTATTCAAGCTGCAAGTGATAGTAGAGCTTAGTTTTTGTGAGATGAATGTGCAGAAAGTAAAACCATGAATGATAACCTCTTGATGCTTGAGCTGAAGATTCCTCCGTGCTTTCTGGGTTGTCTCACCCTCGCTACCTCTTGTTATGATCGCAACCAAAAGTGGAAATACCAAAGGGCAAAACGCTGAAACCATCTGAAATCATTGAGAGGCTTCTCGTTGATTTAGGTGTGAACAAGAAAGCTAATGGGTTTGTGTTCAGCTTAAAGTAAATTTCCTGCTATAGAGGCGCTGTCTGGAAATAAACTATGTCAGATACCTTCCTGTTTCTTTAGTGACATAATACTGTAAAGTCTGGAAATCAATATAATTTGAAGGAATTTTAGGAAAAATGACAAACCTTGAATAGAATCTGTTTCTGGCTTTCAGTATTGTTATTTTGATTATCCAGATTTTGATTTTTTTTATTTTTTTTCTTTAGTAGTTCATAGAATCACAGCCTTGGCTTACTTGTGAAAAACTTCTGGTTGGTTGTTTCTATTGAAAGAAAGCTTAATCTTTGGATTCACCGATCCTCTCTTCTAGTCACAGCTGCCACTTACTTCAAGTCAGTTCCGGCATGCTATAAATCAGAGCCTTCTGAGTGGTCAATCAGTGAGTGATTGCATTCTGCAGCACTGGAAGGCAATCTTTCCTGGTTTAAAATTGAAGTAAAGTGATCTGAAAGGACTGAGCACAGTGCTCGGAGCTTGTGAGCTCTGCAGCCAAGATTTCTGTCATGGGTTGCAGTGGGAGCCTGGGCAAGTAGTTGTATATTTACAGTGTAGAAATATAATTTCTGCTTGAGTCTCTGTCTTGGGGGGGGGGGGGGGGGGGGGGGGGGGGGGGGGGGGGGG
>NW_024962273.1:5650028-5781742 GCF_019238085.1 Lagopus leucura | reverse complement strand
CCTCCTTACTTTCCTCCTCCCCCCCTCTTTTTTTTCCTTTCACCATGTTAAAGTTGAGCTCTTTTGTGAATATACTCCTGTATGAAAGTTCCATGTTTTTCAACTTCCCTCTACCTGGCAGTACTCAGATGCAGAAAATGAAGCTCCATGGTGCTTCTCTCAGATAGAGTTATCAATGCCAATGGATGTCTTAAAAAAATAAAATAAAATAAAAATAAGAAAAAAAAGTTTGCATTTTCAAAAGCCTTTGACACCTCTGCAGAGAAATTGGAAATAAGTCCAAATGGACCTTTAAGATCTCTTCAAAAGTTTAATAGAGTATTGATTTTCTTTTAAAGTTATAGAAAGCCTTCAAGCTGTGCCATGTCTTGTTTCTGCCATAGCCCATAGTATGGAAACACTCAAATCCTTTGTGGTTCTGAGTAGCAAATAACAAGCGCGTCGTGGTGGAACCAGCACTGACTTCTCTGTGTTAATAGTAAAAAGCACTGGGAGGTGATGAAGTCCTCTGTGCCTCAGACTCTGGAAGAGTTGGCATTGCTCTCACATTGGAATTCCTGGATGTCAAAGGTAGCTCGTATATTTCGTGTAACCTTTCAGTAATTTCAGCACATGAGAAAGTATTTGGGTGCGACGATACAAAACATTTTAGGCTTATTAAGAAAAAAATACTTTTAAAACATCCACTTCTGAAGTGGGACAAATTACATAATTCTATATAATGGAACAAGTTTTAAGACTTTTGCAATTGTTTCAGAATTAAATATGCTTTAAAAATAACAAGAGATGAAATAATTTTCCCCACGGTAGATGAAACGAGGATACCTGATAGCAAATCAAAGGGAAGCAGGGATGGTCTTTTATCCCTTTGCCTGGTTGTGGCTCTTTGGCTGTGGTGTTCTGCTCACTTTGGAATCACCTCAGTGAAGCTGTTGTTGCTATGAGGGAAATGTTTTTGCATGAGAAAACTGCTTTGTCTGACAAGGCTTGAAAGATCTTTCTTCAGTAGCAGTTCCAGTTTCAAAAATACAGCTAGTGTCATAGTGTGAGGAAGTAAGAAAATCAAAGAAGTACATTTGCTGACTGCATGCTGTAATTTTTTTTTTCTTTATTTCTTACAGAATGACTCTGAAATCCTGTTCTGTTGAAATGACAACAAGGAAATTTTTCTGTTTTTCTAATGAGAAAAAAAAGCAAAACATCCTGTCTGATTTGTGGAATGCACTTGAAGCAATTCCAGCCCAGGGATTCTTTGGGTAGTGAGCAGATCAGGATCCTGATGCTGCTCTCAGTGCTCAGCAGTGCCTCTAGCTCGGTTAGCTCTCTTGTGTCTCTATATTGTGTATTTGCTGAAAATAATTGTTAGAACACCCAATACAAAGCATTGCCAGCCCTGGATTCCATCAGTCAGTGAAAGAGGAGCTCAGCTTGTTCTGGAGCTGACCCAGCACTCACAGCCACACCTGGGTTGCCGCAGACAGGTGTACTTGGGGTTGGCACAGACTACAACAGCTGAAGGTTTGTCCCAAAACTTAGTTTCTCTGCAGGTCTGCCTGCTCTAAATGTATGCATGTACATATATGCCAATATGTTTGAGCAGTTATTTCATTAAAACTGAAATATTTGAAGAAGCTAAATCAAATGAGCAGTGATAACTTTGTATATGACTGAATTTGCATGTTTTGTTTAATAGATGCAAATTTGTTTTTGTGTTCAGTTTAATTTGCCATCATTTCCTCTGCTTTACTATTGTTTTGGGTACAGAGAGTTTAAAGCAAGACTGGGCTTCCTGCTAAGCTGAAGAACTGGTGTGTGACTTCTTGCGTGCTGAGTCTGATCTTGTAAGTTCTTATTCTTTCCCAGGGCTTTACTGCTGTTATGCAGGAGCCAGCTGGCTGCCTCCAGCTGATGGCTCCCCTCTACCTCCTCCTTTCTGGGTGCTGCTCAGTACAACTCAGTTTGACCACCACAATGTTGAAACAGCAGCAGACATAGGGATGAGAATGAACTGAAGCCAGCACCTGTAAAACAGCAAGTTAATAATATATTTATTAGGATACTATATATAGGTACTTTTGAAAGCAATATATAGTATTAAATAATGTATAATGTATTTACAGGAAAGAAATTTGAGCTCTGCAGAAGCGATTGCACATACAACTACTTGGCAGCAAGAGAGTGGCATACTATGTTGTAGGTATAGGTAACATTAGTCTGTTTAAAAACCAAGTAGAAGATTGGTGTAAATATCCAGAAGGAAATATATACCATCTGAATACTTAACGTGCTTTTGAAGTAGGTTATAAAATCATTAAAAGGAATCTCTGAAGTATTTAGGAGAATGTAAAAGACTGTGTGACTTTGAACTTGAGAGTCTGAGCACTTTGGTACAAGATGTGTTTATAAGGCAGATGCAGTGTGTTGGCCTTCCTTTAGTTGAAAGAGCTGTGGTTGTATATTAAGAGCAATAAAGGACTCCGGAGACTAAATAATACTTCTGATGATATAGACTCACCAGTGTAGAAGATTGGGCTTCAAATCTGCTAAGGCAGGTGGTCACAGTCAGAAGCCAGAAATCCCTATGTAAATGTTAACACTTATTAAAATCAGTTTTTCTTTTTGTAGTTTCAGCACGTTAAGGGGAGAAGGGGGAAGAAAAGGTTAATCAAATACCAGAATAAATAATATGTTGGTGTATAAGGCAATAATTCCTGTTCCTATTTTTACTCAAAGGTACTAAGCTAAAATTCTAAGTTTTCTAGCTCATGTGTGTAACACCTGTGCTTTGTTTATGAAGCAGCAGCAGAGGTCAGATGGAGTACTTTGACTCAGGAATTTGTCTCACACATGCACTCATTTAGGGCAACGGTTGATGTGCTAGCATTTACTCAAAGACGCATCATTCTCCGGGTCAGACTTAAGCTGTTTGCTTTAACAGAAAAGTATTTCAAGATTTTTATTGTTTGAAATAGCTTAGTAAGCAAAGAGGAATACGTATAAAGTAGCCAGGAGGAGCAGCTGGGTAAAAGGGAAGTTTGGGCTCAGCAGTCGTGTCCTGTGTATCCACTGGCCAAAGGTTGTGGGGCTGATCCCCCTTGATGCTGTGATACCTGCAGGAGAGGAGTGTGGGGGCTCATCCCTCACCTGGAACTTAGGGGAGAGCTGCAACCACTGTGGGTTCTTCTGGCCACAAGGTGCTGCTGCTATACCTGTTCTGCCTGGGCACTGCCAATGGTTGGTGCCAAGGAGTAAAAAAACACAACAGTTGCTGGTGTGGACCTAGAGTTATTTTCAGCTTGTCCCTTGTCCCTTTATTGCTCTGTCCCAGCTCCAGCCCAGTAACCTCCAACTGGAAGCCCTGCCTCAAAACAAACTGATGTTGGAGGTAGTGCCTTGCCTGGCAGGGATGATGGATTCACTAATGTTATTTGACGTATCTTTATGTTGAAATGTCTGCTTTGATGTTGTGAAGGTTGAGTTCAGAGAAGGTAATCAGTCCTTGATCTGAAAAGGTGTTTTCAAAGTTCTTGGTAACTATTTGGTGGTTCAGCTTGCAGTCATGTTCTGGCTGTAATTCCAATTCCAATTGGTGGAATGTGAATGTGTGGAAAAGTGAGCAAAAACTGCAAAAAGTGACCGGATTGGGAGTTTGGTAGTTTTTGTCAGTGCTGTGGAATTGCCAGGTCACAGCCTGAACCAATGATTGAGCACCAGGTGAAAGGGCTTACCAGGGAGCTCAGGTGCAAACAATGCAGCTGAGTGACCAGAAGGGGTGGAATCATCCCTTCTCACCCTTATTTAAGGGTTAGCAGCTGGGGGAGCAGCATGTTTCTGGATAGCAGTTGCACTCCCTTGGAGCTGTTCCTGGTTGTTGGGTGAGCCAGTTTGCTTTTTCTTTTCTTTTTCATTTTTTTTTTACCTGCTGTTGCTCTGTAGTGCCTGTATTCCATTCGTAGGCACTGTTGTCAGTGCCACCCTTCTTTTGCCACACAGTAAGCTAAGAGACCTCAGATTGATCAAATTACATGTCTCAGATTTTTTCTTTTTCCACTTAGTCTTATTTAAATTATTGAAATACATGTGGGAAAATGAATGTCTTATTTGCACGTGACTTAAATAACTAGTTGGGAATTTTTTCCCTCCCAGTGTCTGTGGTTATTGTTGCAGAATTAAGGGTCGTGTTGCCTCGGCAATATTCTTGAAACTTGTTTTTCTGAAGGTTTGGTGTACCCGTCCTCAGAATGCAGGGAGGTGCAGCAGCCCTGGCATGGCTTTGTGTTCTTTAACTCAGGGTGGAAATACAGTGGATTCCTGACTGCTTACTTTAATTACATTGTTTTTGAAGGTTGCTTGCCCACTAGTAGGGAGTTCCAACACTTCCTAGGAAAAATACCTTTGAAGAATGATGATCTTAGAGGTCTTTTCCACCCTTTATGGGTCTGTGTGTGGTGGAGCTGGAATTTGTTGCCTCTTAGTACTGAACATCTTGGAGTGCAGGTGGGTGATGGCTGTAATTAAATTCAGTGACATACTGATTATGACAGTGATGATTGTAAGTGACTTCAGATTGATTAGAGATGGACTCTCAAAACTTAAGCTATTTCTTGGGGTTCTGGATGCAGAGAGGAACTCTGATTTGAAGTCTCACCTTCTGACCCCTTGCTTTTGTTTTTCTGTGTTTAGAAAGGAGGTGGAACCTGATTAGAAATCACTTTGTCTGCACAGGCACCGTGATGTGCAGGGGGAATGGTGAACAAATTCTGCTTCCTTATTTCTGCAGGGACCTGCAGGTTTGGCTGTTCTCACCTGGCCTTGTAGAATGGTGGACTCCAGTTTTCCAAAATAGTGTTACTGGTGGCAGGAGTCTCAAAATGGTGATATGACCAAGTTTATGTGAAGATTCAGTTATTAAATACGTATTTGGGTTACTTTAAATAGTACATTTGATCACAAATGTTCCGTTACAAGACAAAGTTGCATCTTCAACATTGTTTTAATATTGTTGCGTATTTGTTCCTGGATAGTTAAGTGTGTTTCCCTTAAATAATGATAAAAATAATCTGTCCTTGCATATAGAAATTGGACTGTAACGTGCAGCAGTCATTCATTAGATGTCAATTCCCTATAATATTGTCAACAACAGACTTCTAATAGCTGTAAGTACATCTAGAACTGTGCCTATCTGCAGATATAGTGGGAAAGGTTGTTTTCAATTTCAAGAAAAGTGCTAAAGAATGCTATTTGTCCATAATTAAATATTGAGGATTTCTGTATTAAATATTTAATTGACCAGCTGTACTGCAGTCAAGTAGTGGGGAAATGGTAGAGCTCTGTGTTTGCACTTAACAGCTATTTCTGGGGCAACCAAGTGACCTGTTCCTAAATAATTGGAAGGAAGGAGATGCCCTGAAGGAAAATCTGTCTGTTACCCCAGTGTTGGGCCTGAGGAATGGCACGTGGTCATCAAGTGGCTGCACCATGCATCGTGTGGCTCTTCTGAGCTGCAGACCTGCCTCTGACTTCTGTATCTTGGAAGCAGAAGTCCTGGAAGCCTGGAAAGGCTGTGAGGCATGTGCAGGGAGGCAGGAAACTCTGTGAACTGCTTTTGTTATGCAGAATGTCTGTGCCACAATTGGCATTAAAACAATGCAAATTGAAAAAGATTGGGGTAGATAGAATTTTTCGTCAATTTTACAGACTTCTTTGAATCAGATAATTGCTAAGGGAAAGAAGAGTTGCTCTTTGTCAATGCATGAAATGCTCCTTGTGCTTTGAAGATCAAATGTAAAGACAAAAGAGAGGCAGCAGGTTATGGTTATACTCAGATTCACAGGGTGATTGATGGTAAAAGACAGAGCTGGCCTTCTTGGTTGTCTTTTCTGACCACTCCAGATAGTTCAGTTGAACAGTGAAGGCAGAATTTGAGATACTGAAATACAGCAGTATCTGTGGAGGTGTTATGGGTCCACAAAAAAATATGCTTGTGGTGTGAGAGAGCACTGCATTAGTAGTTGGCCTAAGACCCAGGGTTTGTGTTGGCATTACTGAGGTACCTTGCTTAAGCATCTCAGTCATGGGCACCTACCCTGAACAGCAGAAATTTGTCTGTGAACTCTAGCGGTTGTTTTGAAGAAGCATTGAGAAATGTGTGTTGGGAACTCCTGCACGGTGTGTTCTTGCAGTTGTCACATCTTGCAGGGTGATGTGGTTCTGCTCTGTTTCCTCAGCCTCTGCCTCTGTCCCTGCATCGTAGAAGTAATGCAAAGGGGGAGATCAGGCGCAGGTCTCAAGATGAATGATGGTTTGGTATCACTTGACCTGACACGCACTTACCGATGTTATTTTGACCTGAAAATTGAGAGGAGATTCAAACCACAAATGAGAGAAGTCCTGGAATGTATTTGATGTCCTTGTACCCACCTCTACATCCACAGAATGTATGCAATTTGAATCTATGGATTTTGGAGTGTTTTGTTCTGTTAAAGCTAGATCATGCTAATGCTGCATCTGACTCACTTATGTATCTGGGAAAATCAGATTACTGGATGTGAGGAATGGAAAGCAAGAGCATCCTGATCAAAGCAAGCTGAGGATTTTGGCTTTTTCTGTAGCACATGGGGTTGTTCACTTCCTAGAATCAGTGGGGTGTTGGCCTGAGCAGAGGAGGCTCTGCCATCTGCTCTGTGTTTCACTCCTGCTGTCCGCAGAGCACAGACCCACGAGAGCTGCTTGTGGGCAGTGCAGGCTGTTGTGTATGGGATGCAAAGGGAGGGAACTCTTTGATGTAGACACTGTGTTGAAATGTGCTGTGTTCCACCTTGTGTGGGAGCTGAGGTGAAGTGGGAAAGGTTACCACAAAGTTGAGTTTTTTTGTTTTCATAACCGGTGGTGAAAGGTCACTTTGAAGGCATTTTGTATTGCAAACTGGGTTGCAGTTCTTCCTCCGAATTTACAATAGCTGTGCTGTGTATCCTTCCTGCAGCTCTTCAAATTACATAAATACATCCAGAGGGACAGAATCCATTGTATTGAATGCCAAAAGCTCTTACATAATATTTTTAAATGCTTGTGGTGGAATTTTGGGTATTTCATCAGTGAGGAGCTGGCAGGATTAACGCAGGGCTTGGCTTATGATGAGGAATAGTGGGCTCCACATCAGCTCTTGGCTTCATTTAGATCTGGGATTGGATTAAAACTCTAGGATTCAGTTCTTTGCACATGGAGCTGCGGTGAGGTGCATCTCTCACACTTTTGATGTAAAATGTATGTGAGAAAGGTAACCTTCGTAATCGGGGAGAACATCAAGTTGCTGGATTAAGTAAACCATTGCAGTTGAGTTTAATGACAGTGGTGGATGAGCTCTGCAGCTCCCGTGTGCATAGGACAAGACTGTTCCTAATTGGGAGAGCTGCTTTAATTTGGCTGAAGTGTCAGGAAGGAAGCCTTATAAGCAACTTTAACTGTATTATGCAATGGAATGAGGCTCTTACAGAATTACCTACATTTTCATTAATAATACACAATTCCTGGCTTTTCTGTTCCTTCAGGTGATTAACCAAAGACTTTTGTCAGCAATTTCTCTGTTTTTGAGGGGTGTGCTGGGATATCTCCCTGTTGGTGGAGGCAGTGCAGGGGTAAATCCTCAGTGCTGATCTGCCTTGTTCTCAGGAGAGGGGAGCGTTGATCTCTCATCATTTGAATATAGATCCAGGGCTGGGGCTGCTGGGATTTTCTGGCTTCTAGGTTTTTGTTTGAAACAACAGCAAAAGTTAGATGACAAAACCTGGGCTGAGGTGCTGTCCATCTCCAAAGGGATTTTTTTTTGGTGTGGGTTAGTGTTGTCATATTAACAATGGCTGCGACTAGCTAAAACTAATGTGCGTGCAAGCTATCCAGGAAGGGTCTTCTGTAAGACGCATGTGGTGTGTTGTGGGCTACATCCTGCTGTTCTTGGCTTATCTGCAGTGAGGGTTTTTGCTTCAACATAAACACTTCTGCCCTGGGGCTGAGATCTGTCAGTGCAGACCGCGTAGATGCACTCATGGCTGCTTCCATCCAGAGCAGAGCTGTGCTCCAACCACTGCACCAAAGACAACATTAAAAAATGTCATATTTTTGGAATATGTTTTTTTCTGTAGAGTTGTTCCTATGCTACTTTATAATTTTCTTTGCAAGCAGTATGGAGAAAATCAGATGGGTGAGTGATAACTTCAGCTGAAGACGCTGAACAGGGCAATTGTTGCTGACAGCAGAACAAAGCAATCAGAAGTGTACCCAATGCTTTAACATTCCAGTGCAACTTATATATTTAAATAGACAAAAAAAAGCGCCGTGTAATCAGAGGGATTTAAAGGAATAATATTCCTTGCAACTACTGCTTATTCAGGTGTTGCTCAATACATAATCAGTTGGCACATTGTTTTCTCCATTGCCATGTGCTTATTACATTGTGCAGTCAGCTTTGACTTAAAAGATAAGCGAGTTAAATCTGATGTTAAGCCTCTGTGATGTTTTGCTAAATAAAATGCTCAATCCAGGGTCATAAAGGCAGGAAGTTCAGTGTGGTTGGGAGACTTGAAATAACGTGTGGTTTCAAGTGTGAGTTACAAGCGGTTGTACCTTTGTGCTCATTTGTAAAAGAGAAAAGAACTTTAAAGCAGGGGAAAAAATTCCTGATTTGGTGTGTTTTGTTTTGTTTTGTTTTTTTTCTAATATAAATTGAAACTTATACTTGAACACTGACATTCCTAAAGCATTTCTGCTAGGCTTGGAGCCAGTCCTCTGCGTGTGTATGTGGGCAGACCTGTCCTCACTGTCCCTAGATGCTCACTGTATATTTGGGTTTGATGGCTGTGATACAAAAAGGCAGAGAACGGGGATGGTTAATTATCTCACCTCCTTGCCTTGCTGCTGGAGAAAAATTTGACCAGAAAGCAGGGATTTGGCTTGGCAATCTTTAAAAATAAATAAATATATGTTGGACAAATGTTAGCAGATGAGGGCAGGACTGAAGATGATGTTCTTTTGATTGTGCACACTGTGTGCACGTAGTTTGCTTCTCTGACCAGGGTCAGTTGCTAGGCACATGTTATGTAGCATTATATCCATAATTTATGCAAGGGGACTTGAAATAGTCTCATTTGTCTTCCTCTGTTATTGGAACAGATTTGGCTGGCAGTGAAGAAGCTGTAAGCAGTGAGAGGTTCTGTTATTCCAGCTTTCATTTTTCTTCTGTAAAGAGCAGTGAGCAGTTAAGATAAACTTGCAGGCTGTTGGGATATGATGGGGCACACAGCTGATGCTGAGGATGCTCGCTGGACTCCCAGCGGTCTGCCCACAAGATGATATAGATGCAGAGAAAGATGGTGTCAAACAGCTGATCTCTTTCCAAGTGGGCTGCAAAGGAGCTGAGTCGGAAGCTATCGGGCAGTTTGGCAGCAGTACTGTGTTATTCAGTGGGGGTTAATTTCTCCTTCTCAGTAGTGTGGTGATTGCTGGTAGCAATGCCATTTCTCTAGGTGAAGGCTGAGAGCTGTGGACTGCAACTCACAAAGTGGTGATTCATGAGCCTGGAGAGAAAATGCAACTCTGAAACTTTTCTGAATGGAATCGGTGGAATATTTTGGCACCTATAAATGTGGAGACCAGAAATGTTTGTGTTGCGCACGTTGCGTGGCTTCTCACCTTGTTTACACTAGAGTAAATCTGAATGAGCTCTGATGTAAATTTGATTAAAAGTCACCCTTGGGACCTAATTAGGCAGTGATATAATTAGTGGAATAGGTCAAATAGCAGTGGATTTCTGGGGTATGAATGGATGTTAATATGCTCGTGTTTTCACAGATAGATGAATTGTAATTGCCCTCACTGCTCACTGTCAGAGCAGTTGCTTGGAGCCCAGGACCAGGAGCCTGCTCAGTGCCTGGTGGCTGTGCTCCCATCAGCACTGCACAGCCCTTTCTGCAGGCTGCAGTTCCGTGTGTTGCTGGCCACTTCCAACCCTCAGCACGGAGCATCATCAGTAAATTTGCAAGTGACACTAAGTTAGGAGGAAGAACGTGTGGAGGGATCTGGGTAGGGTGGATCAATGGGCAGAGACCAGTTGTGCCAGCTTTAAGTAGACGTGATAGATTGTTGGACTTGTGAAAGACCACTAAGATTGCCAGCCTTAATGATTCTGTGACTTAGCCTGCCTTTAAGCCAAAAGCACATTTTTGTTTTGTTGACCAAACATTGTACTGACAGGCTTCAGGCTCCCAGCTGTACCAAATACGGTCATTTTCCTACTGATAAAATGTTGTACCTGCTCAATAGGATGCTACATTTGCAAAGCCTAATGCACTGTCTCCTGTCTTGCTCCAGATAGCTGAAGGTGGCTGCGGGAAGTTTTAATATGTTGTTCCTTCTGCAGAAGCATCCATCAGGGAAACAGAAATGGGGAAGGCGATAAGATCAGCACCAGCCCCATTTCATATGCAGTGCTGCAGACACAGGCTACACCCTTGGCAAAGCACCTCATTAACTTGCCACGTAGTTGGTGGTGGGCACACAGACCTGGCAAACATGTAATTACTGTGCTAACGGGGGAGCTGCCACTTGCTAGTGCTGCTGAGATATGTATGTATGTATCTACCTCAGCTGCTTTTATATTCTGCTAAATATTAAAGGTTGTTTCTTTATAACTAAGGGCTCTGTTGAAGTAATAGGGAACTTGCATTTTATTTTCTGTTTGATTGAATCCTGAATTTGGTGCTGAAAGCAAGAGACAAATTCATATTAACAAACCTAACCCTTTCCATCAAGGAAATTTGATTATAACTAAAACCCAAATGTTTTCTCCTTCTATTTCTATTTGATTGTCTATTAATGTTAAAAAACATC
Organism: Lagopus leucura; assembly: GCF_019238085.1. Lineage (NCBI taxonomy): Eukaryota > Metazoa > Chordata > Aves > Galliformes > Phasianidae > Lagopus > Lagopus leucura. The sequence goes on along the minus strand of NW_024962273.1, from coordinate 5,770,861 downwards.
AAATTATTTTTGAAATCTGATGTAAGAAGAAAGTCATGAACCTTTAAAAGTATTTTTATTCACTTTCACAATTTATGATTACTGGAAGGAAATGTGATTTGTGTGGCTTGAATTAAGGGATGACATCCTATGGTTACCAATGTTCTGAAGAATTTGCAGCTGTTTGGTTCGTTGTTCTTCTGCTGAAGACTGCAATGAGACCTATCCACAAGGCAGTGGTGTTTCTTCTTGGGCCAGGTGATGTGATTTGTTTGCTGGGACCTGAAGCCTCTGCTTGCAAGTCAGGGAAGGGAATTGTGAGCAGAGGTTTGGTCTTTGAAGGTGACTTCATGTATTTATATACATCATTGTACAACCTTGCATGCTTTTTTTTTTTTTTTTTTTAAAAAAAAAAGAGGTTCATGCAATGGAAAAATAATATGATAGATGATCAAATCAGAGCAAAGCCTTATGATTAACTTTTGCTGGTTTACTTGCATTTAAGGTTCTTGCTTCGATTACCTGTTCTGGAGGTTTTTGTGATTTATCAGTTTCCTTTATTTTGATTAAGAGAATAATTGAAGCAAATCCCTGCCATACAAGATACCAAGATCAAATGCAGATCATATTTAAAAGGATTTATAACGAACTGTTCTAAAAACTTCTACTGGTTTTCTCTGGTGCATTCAAATGCATTTTTTAAAAGCTGCTGATGTAAAGCTCAGATTATATATTAAGAACTTAAAGGGTCTTTTCAGTATAAATTTGGGGCAATTCTATATGTGAGATAACATTGCAGATCTTTAGGAGGTGAAATGCCGAACGTGTGTCCCTCCATAACCTCTCATTCCTGTGGGTGGCTTTGTAGGACAGGAGCCTTGCCCTTTAAAAACCTCCCAATGAGTAGGGCACTGGTGCAGTGTTACTATGTGGTATAGACCCTTTCTTCACTCCCAAATATTGGGAGGTTGCACGTGAAATTTTCTAGAAGCTCATTGCTCAGAATGACTTTATGCTGTCTCTGCTTTGAAATGTTTTAACGAGACGTGGTTTAACCCAAAGGGAACGGATAAATTCCTGTAGCTGGACTGCAGTACTGTTTTTGCCTTCTGCAGTCTGTTGAATCTAGTTGGTACTGAGCATGCACACCTGATTAACTAGTCATTATGCAGGACATCCCCTGCTCTTACTGCACACTTCTGCTCTAGCTCTAAAATAGTGATGTCTGTATTAACAGAAATACTGTACTGCACTATGAGAAATCTGTTGAAATAGAGAACCATAAAGGTTGAAAAAGTTAATCGTGTGAAAGTCTGTGTATATGTGTAAGGTTACTCTTCCATGTCAGGCTTTGTGGCACTGTCAGTGCCTCATTGGCTGTGGTAGGAGCTGGTAGCCCAGGCCTCCTTGGGAAGTCAGTGAGGAAACTGGTTAGGAAGAGTGTAGGAAATATCAAGTGAGGTATAATGCATAGCACAAGGTACTTTCTAAGCTTGAATTTATGTTCTACCAAATCTGCATGTTACAAAATGCCACTGTGTAGGGTGGTTATTACAGTGCTGTATTGTAATGTAAATAATGTGGTTTCTGTTTTGTAACCACTAGAAAATGCTGTTTGGAGTAGAGCAAACAACAGACAGAAGTAAAGGGCAAAAGGTGAATGTTACACAGCCGTTGCTGAGCGGATACTCATCAACAATCAGTCAGCTTATCTTTTATAGACAGCACAAATGTAGGTATCTACACTTCTACCTAATCAATTTTTACGTGATTTCTTCAGAATTGTGCTGCACTCTCTTGGCATTGATGAGTGGGAAAGCCAGAGGAAGACGAGTGTAAGATGTTTTGCCTGTGTACTGAAATGCCTATCAGAAAGTTTTGGGTTTTGGATTGCTTGAGCTGCTATCAGATTAATTTAAAAACAGTTGTCTTTCATGAGGGAAAGACATCCACTTGTGGCCTACAAGGGGGGAGAAAATACAGCCTTCTTCCAAGTCCTCCTCCTTTCTATCCTGGAGAGGAGATGTCGTGTATGGTTGAGCATGTTGCTGAGGTACACTGAATTTTACAGTCTCACAGACGTGCTCCTATGAGCTCAAGAAAGCAAAGGATGTTTTAGGGACCTAAGTAGTGAAGTACTGCAAGTGACATCTCCCAGAAAAGTGCTGCCCAAGCCATGGCAGGGATGGGAATGGTGACTGCTAGAGCTGCACTTTGGGAAGCAAATCTGCCAGAAATAGAGAGCATGGAAGTACCAAGTTCCCGTTCTCAGTTCTGGTTATCAGTGGGGGTAGGGGTAGTCATTAAAAAGCTCAGAATGGTAAAAGGTGAGAATGTGAACGCTTCATACTGTCTGAAATGTTCAGTGATGCTGCAGAGGCTGTCAGTGCTTTTGCAGATGTTAGATAATACAGGTGAGGTAATTCTGAGAGCCCCATCAGTGACAATGGAGGTACTGATACCCTTCAGCAAACTACGTGTGAGAAGGCTGGGAAGGGTTTGCACCTGAGACAGCTTCATCTGGTTGTGCTGTATGTAAACAGAGAAAAACGTGTCAGAACTCTAGGCTGTGTGGCCAACATTGTAACATCCAGAAGTAAGCCAGGGCTTTAGAGATAAGCTTAAGGGCTTTGCAGAGAAGTGTGGGTTTGGACATGACATTGGCAGTCACCGTTATCTTGAATCCAATAAACTGATGAAAAAGGTGTGAAAATAAAATTAAAACAAACAAAGAAAAAGGCCCACTGAGAAAACTTCAGAATTAGGTTCTGTTCAGTGCTGTTACTTTACAGCGATGCCAGTGAAGCACAGATTGTCAGCTGCTGGCGTTTGTTTCAGCAGAAAGCTGAAAGAAGAACCTTTATGCTGTCTGATATTGATGCTGGAGTCTTTGGGGATTACGGATGTATAGAGAGACACAAGGCAAAACAGTGAGAGAGTTGATATGATTTGGGGCTCCAGAAGTTGTTTCTGCCATATGGAAATGATGCTGTATGTCTCTTGCAAGAAAGAGGTAACTTCAAGGTCACAGAAGATTGCTGCTCCATGCTGTGGAATAATAGGTGATAACACAGGTGGATTGCTATAGTGCAGGTGATGAGTCTTGATGTTTCATAAGCTCTCCATGACTGTGGTAGCTTGAAATGAAAGATGTTATGGTTTCAGGACACAGCACAACCTAGACAAATGAATTTGTTTTCCAGTGATACTTGAAACAGACTTATGTCCATCTCAGCAGCCTAAGTCATCTCAAGGACTAGCTGAATACTGCTGTCAAACTCACTTCATAGTTTGACCGTGTCAATTTGGGTGCTTTGCTTTGCTTAGGGAAAGGCAGGAGGGCAGGTGGATGACTCCTGAGGACAGGGCGAGCTTGGTGGGGCTTCCTCAGGACATCTGAAAGATGTTAACAGAGACTGAACGCAGAATAAATTGAGGCTTCTGCAAGAATATTAAGCACTGCATAAAAAGCTTCTGAATCCTTTTCCAGATTTGTCTTGTGATTCTTTGTTCCGTGCAGAAAATATATGGCCAGAAATGCTGATATCAAGTGAATCATCTGTGTTGTTATATCGTAGGTAATGTTTTTGAGAAGCTAAAACAAGCAATACACTGGGAGTCTAGTAAAACATATGTATCGTGAAAATGATACATGATTGCTGTTAAACTTTATAAATCTTTTATAGGGTGGTAAATGCGCTAAAACCAGCTAGGCTGGAAAAAGTATGCAAATTAGGAATGAAATGGAAATTGAGAAGGCTAACAGGGAAAGGAGAGATACCTGTATTTGCAAGAGTACACGAGAAGAGGATGTTCCTTGCATTACATCTGCCTCTGCATAATCCAGCTCTGAGAACTGAGGAGGCACAGCTGGTTGGGGCTTAGCGGCAGCAAGTTCAGGTGAGGACTTGGAGCCTTTCCTCGGGAGGGAAGCGCAGCGGAGAATTCTTGGAAGCTGCTCCACTCCCTGTGAAGGCTGCTGTCTGCCTTGCCAGTGCTCTCTGGTGGTCTGCTCTCTGCTCAGTCTTGGTGTGTGGTGTGAGAGGACTGGTTAGGTAATGTAATATTACGGGACAGAAGTTCTGCCAGTTCATCTTCATAGCTGGTAGTATGGAGGTGCTCTGAGAGACATCAGCAGCTACAAGCAGAATGAGATTTCAAATACACTTTCATACTTCTCCCTTCCAATTTGGTCATTGCATCCATAATCTCTTTTAGAGTCGACTTGATGTTTCTTTCCCTGTCTGAGGCTGGCAGTAGGGCGGTGATGGGCTGGTGCTGCAGCAGGGGATGTTTGTTTGGGAAGCGGTATCTTTTTTTCACAGAGGATCACAGTTCTCAACATGCTTAAGGGCTCTTGTGGAATAGATCGTGGGGAGATGGCTGAGTCTGCGGGACGCCTGCTCTGAACACCTGCAACACCCCTTCAATAACTGTGTGGGGAGCTGGTGGGGATATGGCAAATAGCCTACATGTCAGGCGCAACTTTGGAAAGAGTTTCCAGTTTTATCAGTGCATGTCACTGGCAAATTAACCAAATTGGAGTGTTCATTAGGCTTTGAGAGTTGTGAAGGTGCCCATCCACTGCTGGAAATGCCTGGGAGATCGAGTGTAGTTCTCAGCTGTTGATATTGGGTTGTGAGCTTTTGCATCCCCAGAAGAGCCTGATTTGAAGTGAGGGGAGGCAGGTCAAGGGCAGCGTGCTCCGGTGTGATGCCTGTAAACATGTGGTTGATGGTTACTCATCTAGGACTGTCAGTACTGGCATTTAACTGGGCAGGAACCTTAATCCAACATAAATTGTTATGAGCCTTTCAATTCCCACAAATTAAGGCTTCAGCTGAAAGTTTCTTTCAAAGTGCAGGAAGATTTTCTAGCACTACGATTTGTGATGTATTATTTGTCTACCCTTCTGATTCAATTTTCTGTGTGCTGCTTGACTGCTGCGAGGAGAAAAGCCAAATGGACGGAGGTTGTGGTGCAGCTTTATATGTGAGCACACTGCCTGCAGGCCTGGGGCTCACAGCGAGGGAATGGGGTGCAACATGCAGCTGCTGGACTGCGTACATTTTTGAGCCCCTACAGTATGTGTGGGATGTCAGAGCCTTGGACTGTGCTGAGCAGTGCTTTGCTGCAAGTGGGTCCTCATTGCATCAGTTCTCTGCTTGGATTTGGTGCTGGCTGATTTAATCTTAAAAACATCCGTCAATTTCTCACTTATCTTACAATTTAAAGTAGGAAGATATATTGAAATGCTTTTAATTTTCTGTTGGGATTCTGAGCCCCTTAGGATGCATTGAGGATATTGTTTGCAAATTTTATGATGCAGCCGTGAAAGACAGAAAACTTCCTTTTCTGAAATAAAGGAGATTCTCATTCAGCAGCGTGATGTGTAGATCTGGTCCTTAAGGAAAAGAAACACAATAGTGGAGGACTGTAAGAGCAATATTTATGGAGGTATTTTTTCCCCGATTATAGCTAGGGTGCTTATTTTTAGATGGAGACCTGATACTACGCCAGTCCCAGACAATCAATTTCATCTCAAATAATATAGAATGTGCTGTCAAATTATATATGGTAATTGATTATGAGCTTGTATATAATGTATTATTACATCTTATTTTTAGCCTGGTTTGTTAGTGCCTCTTAGCCTGCTGCAGTCTAAACCAAATTTCATAGAGAGGTAGATGTCTCAAATGCAATTATGTTTCTATACACATAATGAAAGCTGGTCGCTGCCTGAAGTAGACAGTCAAAATTAATGCTTCTGTTGATGGAAAGGCTGCAGCATGTGTGGTGAGCATCATGTCACTTTGGGATGATAATGCATGTGTGTGGTTTGGGGCCTCTTCACGGCTGCTGACTGGGGCTACAGGCTGAAGTTAGAGGTGCTATAGGATGTACGAAAGGGTGAGGACGTGTGAAGAGGAGTTGGGGATGTGGATGAGACAGTGAGGCAGCTGAGGTTGTGTAGGAAGCTTGAAGAAAGAGTGTGGGCATCTGTGGTACATCCATACATAACCATGCTTTGGTACGCCTATGGGATGATGATTTAATAAGATGAAACAGTGAAGGAAATGTGCAGAAAGTGCTTTCTTTTTTCCTGATGCAATTATAATATTTTAATTTCTTTTGAAATGAGACTGTAACTTCTAGCGAGGAGAATGGGTAGGTGCTGTCTAGATTTCATTTACTGTGTTTTACATTAGAAGCCAACATAAGATGCTTAAAAGGCTGCACTTCTGCTGGAGACAATGAAAGATAGAGGAATCGTGCCAAGCAATGTCTTGATTCAAGAGTAGGCAGTGTGCAGGGACGAGGTGCCTCATACGTTGCCATTTTCTCTTGTATGATGCTTGATTTCCTGTGAGCACAGGAATTTGCTGTGATTCAGAGTAGAGTCTAAAAATATAAATGGCCGTTCATGATATGGGCTATGGTTCATTTTCCAGTTATTTTCCTTGGAATGATAAACAGCTAAGCTGGAACTGCGCATAACCACCTTTCAGCAGTGTGTTAAGAGGCACATGCAGGCTGACTAAATACAGCTTTAAACAGGCTCAAGTTTGGGGTCTCTATCATACAGTTTGGTCTGTGTGTGTCTGCTCACTGCTCTTTGCAGCTGTGTTTCTCTGGAAAGCCTTCATTTTCCTGATATTCTTAAACTATTTCAGAATCAGAAGAAAATTGCACTTCGAGTTTTGAGGATTTAATGTTGGATTTTTTTCTTTCTTTTCACTTTGGTTCAAAATATGATTTTCTTTCTTTCCTGTGGTATTTCTAAGAGGCTATGGTAGATGAAACGTTACTGATGAACGCAGTTAATAAGTACATTAATGAGTGCATTTTATGTATAGGACTGCTTATCTGCATGCATTAAATGTTCTGGGACTTAATCCAGAAATGTGGTTTTCCTTCTGGAAATGAAGTAAAAAGAGTGTTAACCGAGTAATTTGTGTTTGACGTGCATTAAATTACAAACAAGTTTCATTTGAGTTCAGTGCCAACAGGATCAGGTCTGGCACTGCAGTAGCTTGTATCACATGAGGTAACTTTCCCTTATACAGCATTTGTTAAGCACTCCTTTTATTTCAGATAAAGATTTAGGGAGAGCTTTTGGTCTCATGATTTTTCTTCTTTTTTTAAAGAAATTGAAAATTATATAATGAAAAAATTTATATATACTTCACTAATTAAGAAGTGTAAGCATCAGAGTTGATCTAGACAGAATTTCTTACCGTTTCTCTGCACTAACATTGCATCCTGTGGTACAGCTTCCAGAACTGATCCGTTCAGAAGGAATCTGCTTCTTTATAGAGGCTTAGTTCCTTGCATGAGCTGTCTTTAACATTTCTAATCTATCTTAATGTTTCCGTTATTCTGTAGCATAGCATAATAGCTTTTATTAAGATACAAGGTTAATTTTAATCCCCAAATAACATTGACGTGTTAGGATTATATATGCGTGTGTGTAGCCTTTTTATTTTCGGTATGTCTGGAAATTGCAGCAAGCCTAATGGACACTTATTTTGCACAGGCTGCTATTTTAGCCCCCTCAGGCAATTGGATGAGAATTTGCAATAGTATATGGAACGTGAATAATTTTGGATACGTTCCTTTTTCATTTCTTGCAGCTACCAGTGCAAGAGGCTGGTTTTTGGAGGTTCTCATCCCCAGCTTTCTGCAATCCTGACCCATTTATGCCATTCTGAAAGGAGCACCTGAAATCATGGCTCACATCTGAAAGTACTGCTGAATGAGTGATTTGTTTTAGTGATTTTTTTTGGACTGAGTCCTTGCCAACATTTTTTTTCATATCATAGTTTGATTTATAAATTGATGCTGTAAATGATGGTTTGCTACGGGAAGAACTTATTTTAAAATGTGGTTTTTGACTCTTGACACTTTCAAATAAGCATCACATCTGTATTTAAAATACATACTGTAGGTGAAGTAGAAGTTACAGCAGATACTTCAGGAGGATTGTTTGACCTGCTTAATGCCAGTCTTTAATAGAGAATAAATTTGAAAAGCTTGCATGAAAAGAGTTATCTACTAATCTGCTCAGAAGTTAGTAAGACAAAAAGGGATTATGGATTTGCAGAAACTTCTCTGTACTGAAAGGGAAAGCAGCTTCTGGTGGGGTTGTTTGGATGATGTCAGGGTATGGGCTTGGTAGGCATGCTTCATCACAGCACCCTGTGTGGAAGTGTCTGTGTGGAAGCAGAAAGGAATTATCTTGCTGTACTGTTCATTCCTGATGAATCAGTGCTCACAGAATGATACGTTTATTTTTAGCTGAGAGCAACCCGTGAATCCTCTCTGGTGAGAAAAGGTACATGAGAGTGAAAGCTGGCAGCTTGTGGGAAGGGAAAATAGGGAAGGCTGGTATTCTGACTTATTTCCCTCTACAAGCTGTTTTGCATTGACAAACAATGCAATTTAATACAACAAATATGTAAAGAGGAAAAAAATAGCAGACTGTTCATCTGGTGTTCTGGTGTGTGTCATGTGAGTGTGTGAAGCATCCATTGAAATGCCGCTGAAACTGAAGCCTTTGAGTGTTGTGTACCAGTCTCTGATAACGTTCAAGTGCACCGTTGAGTGGTGGAGCACACGTGGTACGCACAGCATACATTTGGGCACTAAAATAATTAAGCAGGTGCATTTGCTGGAGCTTTTACATTGCTGTTCACCTGGCACTTGAGAAGACTCGTGGGGTTTCCTCTTGAAATAGGCAGGAAAGTTGGAGACCTGTCCCCTGCTCCAGAGCTTTTCCCTTGTCTGCAGCTGGGGGGGGGGTCTTGTAGCTCCTGGGGTGCAGGGTGGGCTCTGCTGCTTTGCCCTGTGGGCACCAGTGCTGTGTTAGGGCACAGCAGCTCTTCTGTTGTGTTACTGAAACAGGTATTTCTTGTAGCCCGAGGCACCACTTCAGCAATTTCTAATTATTCTTTCTCCTTCTTGTTTAACTAGGGGCTTTCTGTCCATAATTGGATGTGATTCCCTATTACATGAGCTCTCCATGGTGAGCTTCATGGGTAGGCACTTTCTTTAAATAATTTCTTTAGTTGTGGCAGGTCTCTGTGCACATTTCATCTTACTTTCACCTTCTTTGTGGCTGTGCAGTAATTTGGGTCTCATAGCCTTTCCCAGTGCACCAGTTTGCAGTGGGGATTGTTTAGAAAAGTAACTGGCTCAGTGCTTTGCTGCTTTGATTACCTGGAAGTCAAATTGCTATTAGAATGAGACTGTCTCAGGCTAGTTCTGATGCTGGTGCAAGTTTTATGAAGAGAAGCAGTCATTTCTTAGGAGTGTTGTGCAAATCTCTGATAGTAATTGGCCTAAACCAGAAATAGTCAAACTCCTTTCGTTCTTTTTCCTTAGTAGAAGTGTTTCTGTAATGTTCACTCATGGCTTAAATGATTTTTCCCAGTGTGTCAATCTTAGTGCTAGCAAGAGAAAGATATCTGAGTTAGCTGTCAGCTCCTCCTGCCCCGTGACGCCAGCTTGGCCTCTCTGGGGTGTGTGCCATCGGCTCCTTGCTCCTGGCTGTCACCTCTTCCATGGGATCCAATGGCTGTTCTGTGTTGGAATGCTGGCAAATACTTCAGCGAGTGCTGAAAGCAGAGATTAGAGTTTGGAGGGTTCTTGTGGCCTAGGCAAGGTGATCTTCTAAGGTGGTCCTGGCAAAGGAACCTACAGCTTATGTTTCAGTGCAGTTATGAACCTGCCTTTTCTATCTGTACTTGCAGCGTGCTCATCTGAAGATAGGTTATATGCTGCTACTTCAGCACAGCGTTTTATCTGCTGCAGATGTGTGCACATCACAGTGCTCTGTCTGAAGGATGAATTGTGCGTGCAGGTGCCACTGGTGCCCCAGCACCAGCTAGATCAGTCGGATGTGTCCTCAGCCCACAGACTTGGCATTGCCTTACATCCCTAACAGAACCCTTATAGAGACATTCTTAAAGCACTTCAAGCTCTTCTTGAGTACATTCCAGAAGACTAAAAATATGTAGCTTGTGATATTACCTCTATCTATTTTGTGTGAGAAAACATGTGGCTGTGTTTTTCTGCTAAATGTTGCATATTGTGTGTTTTCTTGTGTCTGTTCTTATTAGCTATTCTAAAATGCAAATGTGCAATTGATTCTTAAGTCTCAGATGCTGCTGAAAACATCTACTAGGTATAGATTTATATAGGTAAATGTTCATCACTAGTGTTGCAGCATATAGAAGTATAGTGGAACACTGTTTTTACATGTTGTACATCTAACACAGCTTTTTGCTCCTCTTCATGCCTGTACTTTCACGTCTTGTGATTTGGAGAGTTTGGGATTAAAATGAAGGAAGAATTAAGTACAACATAATCCATTTACACCTACTTCCACAGTCCTTTATTATGGTGGCTAATTTGTATGTGGGTAGGTTTTATCAGTGAGCATCTTTCCTTTGGGATGGATATTGATGATATTTTAACGCTGCTTCAAAGCTTAGTCAGTGTATGCAATGCTTTGGTAGATTAGTTGCACAGATGCAAAGAGCTATTGCATTTAAAATTTTTTTTTAGAATGCTTGTTACAAAACTGATTGTAATGATCATTGAGGTGTTTAACCTTAAGTATTGCAGCTGGAAGCAGGCAAACTTTGGAAAATTGCTTGGAAGTCATTGGTAAGAAATAAGGTTGGAGAACTGAGTCGTCTTTCTGTTTGCAGTTTGTATTACGTTTGTCTGAATGGCTAGAGGTCCAGGAAAACCAAAACAAGTTTTATGTTCTGCTATAAGCTGTTTCTATGCTTCTGGGCTTAGGGTGGCTTTTTCTTTTTCTTTTTTTCCATCAAAATTATCTTCAAGGGAAGAGAGTTGTATTTCTTGCTGTTCACCCAGTTTACCTCGTTCTTTGTGCTTGCTTGTTTTAGGCTGTGAGCACCACTGGCATCAGAACTGAAGACACGAGAGCTACTAAATAGGATTACATTAAAATCATTATTTAGTTGAGCTCTTACACATGATTAGGAGATTGTTTTTGCTGAATTGCAGTATACAGAGGTCCTTGATGAGGGAATTCCAAGTTGCTTTCAGCATTCATTAACAGAGTCCAACCCACTGTTAATTGTATCTAGAAGGGAAGATAACAGGAAGGCAGAGCCTGTCATTTCAAGCTAATTGATATCTGAAAATGTGCTCTTACCTGTAAGCCAGGGGAAATTCTTCCCCCAGGACAACAAATTTTCTAGTTTTGTCCTCTACCTTCATTGTGGACTGTGCCTAAGAAACAATTGCTGGCATGACAAAATCCCAGTCTTCAAGTAGAATGGGGGACAATTTCCACTTTATACAGATCGGTCTTTTTGTGTAACTCAAAGCAATTGCAGCCCTTTAAAAAGACTCATGTACTGAAGAAAAATGACGTAGTAAATGGAGTTTTGAGTCTAGCAGTAACCCAGTTCCCTGCTGGTTTTACCACATGAGGAAAAAAATATAAGGACAAAATTATGACCCAGCTCTTCTGCTGCCTCTGCTGAATATTGTTTGGTAGACCAGTTTTTCAAGAAATGCCTGGGACTCGCAATGTATTTACACAAATCTGGCATAAAATTACAATTTAAAGGGCAGAAGTAATCAGATGTATTGGATTGCTGCTACTGTCAAGTCATGTGTTTAGTTCAGATTCCCATCTCTCTGATGGAAGAAAATGCTAAAGGACAGTACAATAGTTCAAACCATGGAGAAGACAAGCCTGAGAATGAATGCGGATTTTAATATTGGAAGTGTTTATAGCAGTGTATGTACTTTCAGCAGGCAAGAATATATGAGACTTGGGAATTTATCAGCAAGGGAGATTTTATGTAATTTAAAGCACACCATTTCATTGAGGAAGCTGGTAATCTCTGTGAATATAAAGGTTGACTCAATTTTTATTTAAATTCTGGAACACACAGAAAATGAATACTGAAGTAAACTTCTGTCAGTGTGAAGAATTGTACGAAAGCTTTTATGCATTAGTTGACTCATTCATTTATCCACCTGACTTGGAGGAGTGCAGTATATAGGGAATAATATATGTCAGACTTTTGCAAGTTAATACGTTCTGATAAGTGTCCATAGACGAGTAAGAAAACCACGTTTCTAATTTCTTTTTCAGAACAAATGAGTGTTTTATCATGCACTATTCACCACAAAATCTCCTGGTCAAAATGCAAGTCAAGGCTTGGTAATTGGAACTCAAAACGTTGGACTCCCTCCTCTTGTGTTCTTAAAATACACCTGTTAGCCAGGCTTGGCACCCTGAGAGCTGTTCTCAGTCCTTCCCTGCAGCAGTATTTTACATTCCTTGCAGGCAGCTTAGAGTTGTGCCCAATATGTCCGAATAGATAGGTTTTACTTTTCCATTAATAATGCAACAGAGCTTTGAAACAAAACTAGCCAGGGAACATCATGAAATTATTTGGTACAGTGTTTGTTGTGTATTTTCTTTTTTTTCTTTTTTTTTTTTTTTTTTTTTTTATTTTACTCAAATTGAATCTAATCTGGAGTGTGTTTATTAACTTGTATAGTTAGTTTTTAACTTATAATTAAAAAAATGATAGTCATGTGCTGCATTAAATACATAAGAATGAAGTGCCTAACTTTTTAAATTGCAGTTGTTTGTGCCTGTGAGGACTGTCTGCTTGTTTTGGAGAGAAGTGTGAGGAAAGCTTAAGAATGTGTTGAAAGCAAGCGTCACCAATTGATAACAGCAAAAGAAGTCAAAGATTGTAAATAACATTTAATATAGACTTCAGTAATATGATAATATTAAAAGTAATTATGATAATGAATTCATGCAAGGCAACCTTAACTTCAGTGGTTTTTTTTTTGTTTTTTTTTTTTTTACATTGTAATTATTTTCAGCTCTCAAATTGGTATGGTGTACTGTGTTGGATATAATGTAGTGTGTCTGTGCTGTTTCCTTCATAAGCTGGTCCAGAAAGGGAAGGAAGCAGAAAACAATGAAGGAGAAAATGTGGGAGGCAGGGAAAATGACCCCGGGGAATCAGAACATAGGAGAGGGGAGATGCAAGTGAGCAAAGACCTCATTAGGAGAAGGAACAAAACATTGTAATGGGGTGAGAAACCAAGCTGAGAGAAGGTGGCAAGTGTCATAAAATTACATCCATTATCTTTTAGAAGAAATCGACTAATGTAACGCAGGAAAGAATTAGAGGCAGAGGATAAGGAAGAGTTTGGGCAGTGAGAAAAAGGTAGCTAGGAGTAGATGTGCAGCAGGTGATTAAGCTAAAGGGCAGAAGGAGATGGCAGGGCTGATTAAAGAAAAGAGAATTATCCTGTGATGGAGGAAAGCTGCTAGGTTTGTAGGATTTGCAGGAGCTGAAGTACAAGTTGAGATCTGATGTCAGTTGGCATGAGCTTCGTAGTCTAAGCTCTGTGTTGGGCAGCAGAAAAAAAACCTTTGAGGGTGGTGTAGAACAGCTTATGTGATTCATAGCTGCCTGATCCTGCTTTCAGCAGGAGACTGGGCTAGAGACCTGCAGAGGTAAGTAGGGAGCTGCCAGCTGCAATTAGCCTGTCCTCCAGTGAGCACAGAAGGAGCAGGCCTGATGGTGGTAGTCAGAGTGGTCGGAACGGGTGTGCTGTCAGCAAGTAGCATGGTGCAGATGGCTGTGCTGGGAAGGATGGGTGTCAGATGAAGCTCATGTTTGGAGAAAAGAGGCCAAGCACAGGAGAGGAGATACAAGAGGTACAGTAACCACATAAATTCATCATGGTTTGCTAACCACATTAGCAGAGCTAAGGGAGGAAAGGTGACTTAACCTCACGCCCATCTTCTTCAGTAAATCTCCACCTGAATGGCATTAAGAGGTCATAAAATAGAAAGTTTCTTTGAAATTAAGTTGAAAGTGCCTGTTTCAGTGAACAAGGTCACTGAAGTAGGGCTTGAGATCATTGAACATTGAGAACTTTGCAATCAAAAGCAAAATAAGCCTTCATCCTAGAAGTTGAAGTTGGTGACAATAAATGTGTGGGTTAGAAAGAATGAACCAAACATAATGGGGTAAAGAGGAGATGGTCAGAATTTGAACATCAGTGGATGAGGTATAGAGGAAAAAATGCTCTTGGACTTAGTACTTAGAGGAGAAGAAATAGGATGAATGGAAGAAATCAAAATCTTTGAGTGGAGGCAGAGAAATTTCCAGCCCTGTTTGATCCATAACACCGAGTGTGAGAGAGAGCTCTGCAGATCCCTCAAATTCTCCCGCTGTGATTCTTGCTGATGTGAAGAGGAAGAGGTGGCAGATGGCTCAGTGTTGTTGTTAGTGATGTTTTTTCCTTCTTTTTTTTTTTTTTTTTTTCTTGGAGTAGGTGGTTCTAAACCAACAGAGGAGTGAGAGAGTCTACAAGAAAGGTAGAAAAGGAAATGAAGGGAAGAAGTGAGGAGGAGGTGAGCATTTCTCTTGACACTGATAATTTTGGTTGTTGTATTCTGTGGAGCAAGAAGGGAACTGTCTGCAAAATAAGAGAGCCTGGAAGATCTTGGATTTGTGAAAGTGTTTCTCTAGGTTTGGCCAGGGTAGGAGTTTCATTCTGTCTGCTACTTGGGTAGTAGTTTTTGCTTGCTGTGCTCAAGTGCTTGAATGCATGAGCAGGATTGTTTGAGCTGAACTGACAGAGAAAAATTTTTACAGGGTGTATCCTTTTAATGTGGGAAGGAATGTTAATCGCAAGCTGGGCGCTTGTGGACTGTGTAGGTAGAGAAGCCAGAGTACAGTTTAAGTTACCAGTAGCACATTGAGACTCTGAAATATGAAATTAGTGGATAATTTTCTTAGGTCACGCTCTTTCCCATAAACCAAACTCATCTGCTCTCCTATGGGGAGACCGAACAACTGGGCTGACTTCTCATTATCTCTTCCTATGGTGTATCCTTATTGCATTACTGCCAGGTAGATGCAGCAGCTGCTCATCAAGACACTGCAGGACTCCTCTGTTAATTGAACTGTAATGGGGGTGACAGCAGGGAAGGTCAGGATGATGGGACCAGTGATATAACGTGAACTCTGGTAAGAACAACTGGCACGGGCAATTGACCTTGCTTAAATAATATTACACAAGGGGCTTTTATCAGTTGATGTCAGATGATTATTTTTTCATATCAAAGCTGTGATAGTGTCAGGGACCTGTGTGAATCATATTCAATTGTGTTCAAGGCAAGTATATTTCTCACCTTAAGGAGAATTGAGTTTCCTACGTGTTAAAATACAGTGAGTGACTAACCAGTGATGGGAGAATACAATGGGGATGGAAACGTTAACAGAAAGTTTTTTAATAGATATCTGGTTTTTCTTAACTGATCGCTCCAATTTATCTGAAGGGTGGCATTACCTTTCTAACTGCAGCTTCATGGTATTTCAATATATATATTTTTTGGTCATGCACAGTTAATCTTGGGGTGAAAGCAGTTTTTAAAGAAATGTGCAGATTTTATTAATGTCTTTGGGGTGAGAAACATATTCCTACATCTGGTTCTGAGGCTGTCAAAGCATGTGGAAGTGACTGAGTTCGAGGCATCCTGATGCACATTCTGAGCCAAAGCATAAATCTGGCATTTCTTCCGCTCCAGAGGAGGTGATGTGAGGTATGCATCATTGACAGGAGGTCCTTTTTCCTGGGTCCTGCCAGTGCACGTGGGGGGATGAGATCTGCAAAGCCCTTCCTGGAGATGTGCAGTGGCATGAGGCAGTTGGCTTCAAGCAGCAGCTTGCATGGTTCTGAAAACCTACTTATAAGCAACCACAACTTTTTATTACAAGCCACAGATTACATTGTGTTACTTGTAGTGTGTAGGAGGAAGTCAGCAGAGCAGTTATAAAAGTTGGTTGGTTATAGAGTGCAGTGTGTACATGCTGGCATCACTATGTATGTTTTCTTTTTTCTTAATAACCCCTTTATGTAACATGATGTTTGTGGGCCAGTTGTCACTAATGACTGGGAGATCTGTTGCGAAGTGCAGAGTGAAGGAAAATGAAGTAATCAATAGCCAGGCATCACACAGCATCTTTGAGCTCATTGGCAACTGTAGCTGTAACCATTTGAAGTGTGTATTCTTACACAAGACCCGACAACACAGTTTGTTTTACTTTTCCAGTAGAAATAAGGAAGCCTGGGTTGTAGGAGATCTTGTTACAGCACTTTGGTGGAAATGCTTGGTAGGAAATGGAGAACCACTCCTTCTGCATTGATCAGCAGTGGCTGTTTGGCCCAAACTGTGAGTTTGGGAGCATTGCAGGGTGTGTGCTGTGCTTTGCTTTCTCATTCTCACAGCTTCATACTTCAGTGCATTGAAATAAACAGCTGATGGTAGAAGATGTGTTGGGATAAATGTTTGTTTCTGCCTTTAAGTAAGGTTTTGAAATGGGATTTATCTTGTGGCTGTGTGTGTGTCTGTACACATAAGCTTATTTGCATGTAAACTACAGCAAGGTGGTTCCAACAGCCAAATGGTGATGACTGGTTATACAGAAATATAATGTTGTAGAAAATGCATTGTTCTTAATTGAAAGAACAACAGCAGAAGGACAATGTCATGTGTTCAGGAGGCACTGAGCTTGCCCTCTGCCTTTGTACCCAAGTAGTCCTGACCAACAGCCTGCTGGTTTTTGCTGGCAATCACCAATACATGGGATTCAGTTTTGAACTCTACGTACTCTCTCCGGAACTGAGAACCAAAGTAAAATAGTGACTTTTTTCTGCCTATGTTTAGTTAATTGGTTTTGTCAGGTGTGCATGTGCTCTGCCTGCTGCCTGAAATCCCAGTACACAAATGCCCATCCTGCAGCCAGGAGGGAGGTGTTGTCCCCATCCTGCTCCATGTTGCTCGCTCACACTGTTCTGACCTTGTGTTGAAGGCTGATAAACCCTGCGTAGTGGCCACATTCCAATAAGGAGAGAAAAAAAAACCCTGACCTCCAACCTGCGATACCCTATTAATGTCAAATAATATAAAGTAATATCAAAGTGTAAAAGGAAATCGCTGCAGTAAAGCAATTTAATTTCTGTGAACTGAAAGCACTTGAATGGAAGTGCTGTGGAAATTTGCTGTTGTTCCTGCAGCAGAGGTTATGAGGTGCTTTTCTTTCCCCTCTTTTTTTTTTGAACTGCTGCATTGTAATTGGTGACTTTGAAGCTTTCTGTTGTTTCCAGTGGGAACGATCATGCTGCTAAAGTAGAGAGCTTGCTCTGCTGAGTCTAATTTTCAGGCTTGCCTGTTAAAGGAAAATAATTTCAAGTACTAGTTTTCAAAAGGTATTATATTGCTGAATGTGCATTATATGCAATGTTTAGCCGATGAAATGAGAATAATCCTCTTTGAACAACAACTTGCATTTACTGAACTGGTGTTGGAAGCAGTGCCAGCTGCCTTTGCCTTTGTCTGCCTAATTGCAATTTAACAGTAATCCACGATCTGTGCAACTGTGACTGCAGTTCTTTGATAGATCTGAGTTTGAATGGACCTCTGGTTCATCTGCTGCCAATGATGAAAGCCACTGCACAACAGCATATTGACAATGGACTCAAACTTTTCTCTAACCAGTGGAAAATAAACAAAAAAGAACTTGTATTCCTCCAAAGCTGTCGGGTTTTGCTGTTCCTGTGTTGTGCTGTGCTGGCTGCAGGCTTGCAGTGAGCAGCCATCCACATGTAGGTGCTAAAAGCTTCTGTAGGTGTGGGGCTGGTGCCATATGTTTGTAGGAGAAGTGTCCACTGAGGGCTGTTGGATGCAAAGATCTCCTCAGGCTGACTCAGGAGGTGTGGAAGCAGCAAATTGCTGGTGACGGGGCACGTATAGCAAGAAGTGTTATTTGTGCATGCTCTGTTCCTTTGCACCCTGGGTGTTTGGCATCAGCTGCTTGTCAGGGGTGGGATCTGTGCCTTTGCAGAAGTTTGCTTTGACTTGCTTCAGCCGTTCTTGTTATTTAGTTAAATATGTGACAGTGCACAAGCAGAGTGAAAAGGTTGCTGAAAAGTTGTTGGGCGCTTTCTATGTTCTGCTTCTCAGAAAGAAATCAATGCCTGAGTTCACAAGAGAAACCTATTGACAGTCCTGAGCATTTTGATCTTAATTGCTCTGTGCTTGTTCCTGCTGTGAGGAGTATGATAATATTTTGAAGAACATTTGTGAAGGTAAATGAGTGCACTTTGAGCGCTAAGACAGAATGAGTAGAACACCAAAAGGTCTGTGGTAGTTAAATACCATTGAGTGGCTAAATACCATTGGCTCACATTTGGACACGTGTTGGGTTGAGTGGTGACTGGTTTCTGGGGAAGGAAATGTCAGGGTACTGCTGGACATGTCTGGGCACCTGGTGGAGCTTCACATCCTCAGCTCTGAGGACACTGCATGCCGTGCACATTAGATGCATGGATGGTGGATGCCCAATCCCTGGGTGCATGCAGTGTCAGGCAGGACCAGGCTCTGAGCAACGTTGTCTAGCTGTAGGTGGCCTTGCTCAGTGCACAGGAGGTGGATAAGATGACCTTTAAAGGTCCCTTCCAACTTAAATGATTGTATGCTTGTGGAAAAGTGAGGCCAGTTTTGTTTCAGCTGCGTGGAACTGGTCTTCTGAGCTGAGTTCCCCAGCAAAGTGAAATCATATATATGTTTTGGTACTGAAAGTTGAGTACGTTTCCGTAGAGTACGCTGGGAGCACTTAGCCTGAACGAGATGCAACACAAGTGCCATTTCACAGCACAGTTCTGCTCTATCAGTGTTTTAATTAAAGTCATTCTACTGATAGAAAGTCTATTCTCTGGTGTTTTCTTTAATGTAGTCATAATGCATCAGTTTGAGCTCCCTTGCTGGAACATTTTTCATTATAATCCAACTTGGCTAAGTTTATAATTAAACTTCCAAATTCAAACCTGCTTTTATTGCGTTTTTGGGACAGATGAAATTTAAAGCAAGAAAACTTAGGGTTCCTAGGTTTTTCCCCCCACAACTCAATGCAAGTTAAGAAGCAATTCATTGGCAGAATGGTAATTTCATATCCTTGCTTTCAGACACCAGGATCTTCTCTAGTTTTGAGACAAGAAACAGGTATGACTGAATAGAAGAAAAAAGATGAAATAATTAAGATTTGTGCAGTTTGACTTTGGAGACCACCAAAATACCTGGGCTGGTGAATACAGCCGATTAAAATCATGCCTGCCTACAAAGATTTTCATAATTAGATGTTAAGAAATGTTCTTCTAGGGACCTGCTGGATCACGAGACTGTCTGGGGCAGGAGAAGCTTCTCCTCATTTGAGTTGGAAGGGACCTTTAAAGGCTGTCTGATCCAAACTTTCTGCTATGAACAGAGTCAGCTCCACCTCTGTCAGGTGCTCAGAGCCCCATCCAGCCTGACCTTGAGTGTCTTCATGGACGGGGCATCCACCATTTCTCTGGGCAATGTGTGCTAGTGCTTTATTAAATAAGACTGCTCCTCTGCCGTTGCTGCTGCAGACCCGTCTTTCTGCTCGTTTGGGAGAGAACAGAGTTAGCTCTTTGTATAACAGTTTTCCCACAAAGCAGGGCAGATTTCACTGCTATCTGAGGATATAGGGTAGAGTGGAAACGTCCATGTTACCTAGGGATATCATAAGGAGTGGGTTTGTGATGTGCATGCTAAGAAAATGGTTATGTAATTACTGCTTACGTTGACGTTAAGAAAATTTATGCATGATTAATGATGCTTATCTTTGTGGTAGACATCTACTAAATGATTTATAGCCAGCTAGAAGGGCTGCAATTTCTTCTGTTGTTGCTGCTGCTTAGTGTTTGGGATGATTCTAATTGCATCATATATTTTAAATGGAGAGTGCCACCCAGGTGTCCGTGTAAGCATTTCCATCTCAGACGGGTATAAGTAGGTCAGATTTACCTGTGGTGGGGGAAGGTCATGGCTCCCAGTGAACATGGGGAATTTAATTGGTGTATGACAAGGCTGAAATCGCTTCTCTGGTTTGGATCAGTTCAGGTTGATCATTTTCTAAGTTCAGTTACAAATACTGTACGAGTCCACATTAGTGCAGTGCCAGACTGCGTTTTCCTGAACCAGTGAAATGCTGCAGGGTGTGTGGAGAGACATCTGTCCTGGGGAAGCTGCAGGAACACAGCTGCTCCCTGCTCCACAGCACAGTAAGAATAGGGCCAGCAATCTGACTTGGAGTCATCTGCCTCCGAGCACTCCTCCAGAGCTGGCGGCTGTCTGACAGTGGCTGGGAGGCAGGAGCAGCTGCAGAGCTCCTTCCATCTCCAGATAAGCAGGGATAAGGCCAGGATACTTCCCTGATGTATGACAGGCTGCCCAGAGAAGTGTGGAGTCTCTTTCTCTGGAGGTATCTAAGACCTGTCTGGATGCCTACGTACTGTAGGAGCCTGCTTTACCATTAGGGCTGACCTAGATGATCTCTGGTGGTCCCTTCCAGCCATTACAACTGATGGACCTTATCTGATTTTTTTTTTTTTTTTTTTTTTTTTTTTCTGAGCATAATTCCATATGAACCAAACAAAACTAAAGGGATGCTTGTGATTAACCCTTCAAACACACAAAAACAGTGGGTCATTATTTAGTTTTATGAATCTATTAGCGCAGACAATCTCTGAGTCGGAGTGCTAGGATGTTGAATACACCTAGGTGATCAGTTTTGGAGAAGAACTATGTGTTTCACTGTGAAGCACATCTCAAACTTATTTAAGCAGCTGCATAAATTTAATCTCGAGAAGGCTCAGTAGAGTCAGTCCTAAATATGTAAGTTTCAGGTTTTTCCCCTTTCCAGTTTTTTCCTCTCTATCTTTGTCAGTTTAAGCTGGCCATGCTGACACATGTGGGAGCAGAGATATACTGTGACTAAATTTGATGCGAAGTCTTGGTGGCCTTCATAATGTAACTTATTCATGTCTCTGTAGATAGCATATGTTGCCTGTGCAATATTTTTTTATCATATCAGGACAGAGCAGCCACTGTTCCAAATTGTGTTATGTGAACCTAGCTATGCAGAAAATCTTCATTGTGCTTACTGTGGTGTGAATCAGTGGGCTTTGCTCAGCCCTGCTGGGGTAGGAGAGATTAGAATCAGTCTCGTGGTGTCTAATTTATTTCTGGTTTTTCAGACTTAATGTCATCTCTGTTCTTGCTTCATGGGGAGCAGCAGCCAGTTATCTTTGTAGGCTTGCTTGAAGAATGAACATATGTGAAACCCCTTATTTCGGGCAGGAGTCTGCTGCTCTCAGGGATTTACTGGGGATTGCTGTCCCTTTGAATGCTGAGAAGATGACAGTATGTTTAGGAAGCAGCTGATTAGCACTCCTTGTGCTTCGTTAAAAACCTCAGCATCATTGTCAGCTGATGGGGGAAGTTTCCTTGCACTTGTCCATTTGTGGCCCTGACCTGTTCAGGACACGCTGTTTTTACTGCATTCTTCAGCAGCTGGAGTGCTGCCCAGCAAATTCAGATGAGCACGGTCTGCACAGGGCTGGGTGCTGGCTCTGGTCCAGTACTTAAATCTGAGCGTCTGAATAATTTCTTTGCTTGTATTGCATTTTTGGGTGTGAACTGTATTGGAGCCAGTATCGCTTACTCCTTCTCTTTCTCTTGACAGGAGGTTGGTGACTGTGTTCTGACCCCGCCATACATGGTGATGCAATGCTGACAGCACTGGGGGAGCTGCTCCTCCTCAGCTCTTCTGTGTGAGGTGAGCACCCATCTGGATGGGCAAAAAAATTAACTGTAGGATATGCGAGGGCCCCCTCTCTTCTGCAGCTTCTCTGCTGTATTGGCACTGGGGTAATGTTGTTCCATTGAGGTATGAGCCTTCTGCATCTCAGTTCTGAAGGATTCTCAAGGTTTCTGGGCCTCACTTGGGTTTTGTATGAAGCTAATTGTGGTCTGTGTTGGGACTCAATGGGTTGCATTCTGAATCCAACGTGAAATGCTGAATTAATATAGCAGACATTAGAAAAGCAATAAGCTCGGTAATGTTGCCTGAGTTGTTGTATTTGGTCAGCTCGATGGCCTTATTGTTTGCTGTTTGTCTGAAATGTAAGAATGAACTAAACCAGATAACAGAACATTGTATCTACTCCTGTAGTTAGTCAATATCTGATTATATATAATTGCATGAATTTATCGTGATAGAAACTGTTTCAAAGTAATTTAAATGCAGCTTGAAATGACAGTCTATTCAGAATGTACTATTTTTGGGTTTATCTTCAGTTTCTTATCAAGAACAATGCTGTGTATTATGCATTATGACAATGTTGCTTTTCAAAAGGTTAAAAACGTAATGGAATTTTCTGGACTAAACTTCTAATAACGATAATTTTAATGAAAATCACCAAGATTATGGTAGTGGAGACCAATCTTGAAGACAGGTGTTATCTCTCTGCTTCTTTCAATATAGATGTGGCATTTCTACCTGTAAAGGCAGGATAAATCAATTACAAGTAAAAATATATTAAGAATTTAAACATGATATAAATACAAAAAAGTGTTACATAAGAAAAAATTGATGTAAATTTACTCCAGAAACCTGATCTTGTTTAATGTGGCGTGTACCACGTGCTAGGCTTTTTTTGGGGTGTCAGAACTATTCCTGTTTGAAAGTGGATTAATCCAAAGTACCTCCCAAGTCATGCAAAACAAAATATCTGCCTAAATCAGTGCCTAGCTGATCGTCTTGTGGCTTGAGAGAAACGTTGAACATTGAATCAGAAGTTGTGGGATTTGTGTGCCTTTCTTATTCTCCCGTGTTTTAGAGCTTGTCCAGTATTTGTAAGCAATTTGGATGGTCACTCAGGCAGGCATTTAGAAGTTGGGCTCCTGCTTTGTGTGAGATCCAGAGACTCTGCCAGAAACATTATTCCTTGCTTCTGATGTTGTACAGTGATTATTTTAATTAATTATACAGTGTGAAATTGCTAAATCTCCAGGATTTGGTACATTCCAGTCGCAGTGTGGCTTTTCTGTTCACCTGAAGTGGTGAAGAACTTCATCAGGGAAGCCTCCAGAGTATTTGGATGTTGCTCTGGGGCTCAGAGATCAGGGTCGCAAATGCAAGGCCCAAATTGTGGAGAAAAGCCTCAGTAATGTCAGTTTTTCTCTTCCAGGCTGCTCCACCAGGTAGTGATAAGCAGTGTCTCTCTTCCTTGCCGTTCCTGCTGTGTTTTGCATGTTACTTTTGTGTCTCTTGTGTTAATACATGCTGTGAAGCTAAAGCAATTTCAGATTTGGTGTATCAGTTGTCAGTGACCTTAAAACATAGGACATGGAGTCTGTAGTGTCAGACTGTCATTGGGTTCCTTGCCATTTATTTGCAGCGGCACTTTTCTTAAATTCTTAAGAACATTTAGAAACTTTTTTTTTTTTCTATTTGTTAATTTTAGGACTGAAGAAGACAAGAGACTGAATTATCTGAATTATGCTTCTGCAACAGAACTGGGTTTCTTCTCGTTGGACATGGCAGAGCCTGGGGAAGTCTTTCATTTTTTTTGTTTTCTTGATGTTGCAAGCAGCTGATCTGGAAGCCAGGAGAGGTCACCAGTTTGTCTGGAAAACAGGTAGGAATGAGATGTGTTGGTTTATCTACCAGATATTTCCTGAGTTTGAGAATGGAGCGCTGCTTCTTCCATGTTGTTTTAGGTTAGTAGGAAATGGCACGTGAGACCTTTGGATAGCTTTGTGTACGCACTGATATTTGTGATTTAGTGACAGGGGAAAGGCAAATATGAGGTGGTAAGATGCAAATGGCGTAAAAACTAAGCATGGCACCTGGTTTTGTAGCATGACAAAGCAACAAAGAACGTTCAATGATATGTAAACACTGGCAAGATCAGTAAATATTTAGTCAAAGAAAATACCCATCAGAAACACAGCTGAGCCAGGGGCTTCAATGCCCACAGTACTTTTGAGATTTCGCCTTTTATGAGTGGTTAAACTTGATGGGAAAAGTAATTTTCCCTTTTGTTTTTGAGAGATTTTTAGTGCTTATTTTTTAAATTGAAGCTCTATATAAGCGAAGAGGTTGAATTAGCTGCATAATGAAGTGATTATTCTGGGATAGTTCCTGTGCTACTGGTTGGATCGAAGCAAGCTTTCCTGGCCACCAATTAAATACTGCTTGAGTACAATGTGTTTCTACATTTTTGAATAATTTTTTCCATTGTCTTGCTTGTAAAATGAAGAGGAAATAACCAACAATATAAACCATCTTCCTCTAATTCTGTATTATATACATGACTCCTGAACAAAATTTGAAAGCCCAAGTTGTTTTCATGAGACAAGTCTTCAGTGCAGTTTAACTTCTGAAGTGTGTTGTACCATCAGCATTTAGAGGTGGGCCCTGTGAGTCATAAAAATTTAATTTGAGCTGATGATTACAGCTGACAGTAAAGCGTTATTGGTGCTTCAAAGACTCAGGCAGCAGTAGTTAAAAGCGCCAACAGGCGATGGCACAAATTTGTATGGACGGTGTGCTCTGAAAGCCTGTGATGAGAGTTCATCCAGTGCTGAGCTTGTGATAAACGTTCCAGGATAGAAGAAAGCTGTGTCGGTTATCGTGGTCTCACAGGGAAGCAGAAATGTTGGAGATCTTCAGAGTAAATTTGTAAGGCTTAAATCCTATCGGTACTTGGCTGTACTGTCATTGTGGATGGTTAGAGGTAGAAAACTTCTTTGTGTGTAATGTCTTCAGAATGAAAATACACGTTTATATTATGTAAGTCTAGTATGGTGTTTTTGTACTTTTTTCCCCCTAGACAGAGTTAATCATAAAGATCTATTGTTCTTTCAAAAGTTCGCAAGGAAGTGTTTTGGGAAAGTCAGAGAGTAACTTTAATGGATCAGATCCAGAGTCAGAGAGGTTAACAAAGCCTGTTACAGCAGGATATCGCTAATAAAAGAACCCTGGGATTTAGACAATCAAGTTCTTGGCCTAATGAGATTTGTGGTGCATATAATAGAAAAAAATAATGCTCTAGTTTGAGGGCTTATGTCCCCGATATTTAAAAAATGGAGTAAAATAAAAGCACAGCGCACCTATAACTGGGTAATTTTAATGTCAAAACTGAGCAGATTCTTTCTGATAGCAAGCAAACCTGTAGCTCCTGTCTCTTTTTAATGAAAGGTTCTAATGAGCAATCCCTAAGGGGGAAAGAGATAAACTGTTTTAAAATCTTGAGTTGTCTTTTGCAAGCATGGCAGGTTATTCTACAAGTTGTAGAGATCATGTTAGTGAAAGCTTTCACCCCAGGAATATGAATTTCTGTGTACTATATTAATGAAGAAAAGGAAAGGAAAAGGTGTTGTGTTAATACTGAAGTTTATAAACCAATCCTTTTTTTTTTTTTTTTTTTAACCTAAATTCTTGGCTGTCTCTAATGAAGACTCATGCATTTTCATGCTGGGATTGATGGGCTTGGTATAGGCGAAAGCAATTGTATTGAAATCATTGCATGTACAAAAAAAAAAAAATCAAAAGCTCAGGGTCAGTATATTTTCAAGTTTCAGAACTTGGTAGTGTGCGTTTTCTTTCTTTGCAACCTGTCTTGAAACCATTTATTTTCAGCTCTTGGTTTCTAGAGATGATATAATAATATATCTAAATATCTCTACGCTGTGTTTTTTCTTTCAAGACATTTCTTGTCAGATACTGATTTTTGTGACCGTCAGCCTAAGCATGAAAACAATGATTATACCAATTAAATTACTCAACTACCTTAAATAGTGAATAATTTTCTGACGCTTGTTAACTAACAAAGCAGTTTTAGTGATACAATCTTGAGAAAATTTAATTGGATTTAAATCCTTGTAAATTAATATTGTTTAATGGGATACCAAATTAGCAATTAGCGTATTTCAGGATGTTAGTTTTGTTCAGCTCTTGGGCCTGAAAAGTCTGGAATTGATGTCACGTAAATGGGTTTGTCCTAATGGAGACCAGTGGAGCTTTTAAAACTCTGGATGGGATATGGACATACGTGTGAATTTCAAAATGCTGTTGCTGGGGATGCCTGCAGCACGTGTGTTGGCAGCTTGCAGACTCACTTTCGCTACCAATGTCTTGGTTGTCTCGGTTCCTCCATAAACTTACCCGTCAGTTACAGTGGATGTGTTGCTTCTCCTGAAATAGTAATAGAAATACTTTTATAGGATGGTAGCGTTTAGATTTTTAGGGAAAAAGTTCTCTAAGGTAAAAATGGAAATAATATTGTGTGGTATGGAAGGAGGAAAAGGACTGTTAGAAACCAGAAATGTCCCAGTGTCTTCCCCATGAATAATTATCTCTGTAGAATGAATCCCAATGGGGATTTAGCCCAGCAGGGACATGCTCCCTTTTATGAATGGGAGAGCACCGAAAGTGAGACATCAGACTGGGAAATGAGTTTGTACAGATCATAGCAGTGAGATTTCACCGGAGGAAGAAACCATTAATCTTCTGGTGTCTGCGGGCTTCTGGGAGGTAGGTGTGGGGAGCTGCACGCTGTATTGCCCCAGGTGAGCACAAAAGACTTTGTTCAGTTGAGAGTTATTGCCTGTATCTGAAAGTGCTTCTAAAAATAGGGCTAGCAAATGGGTTTTGATCATTAGACTTTCTTCTGAAGCAATCCTTAATGGGAAAGATATGAAATGAACTTTTCAGAGAACCATCTTCTAATGTGGAGGAACCTTTGAACTCGGTGGAGGTGGGTGAGCCACTTAGGACTGAGATGAAAAGGATCTTTTGTTCTCCGTTAGCAGATAATGCTGCCATAAAATACCCTTTCTCAAGATCTTAATTTCAAGAATGCCACGTGCTGGTTTGGAAGTGCCTTTGACCTTGCATGTTAAAAGACAAACTTTTACCTACATGCACAAAATGTTAAAGAAAGTCCACATCTTCAAAGAGATTAAAAGATAGCACTGCAATAAATGGCATTTTTTTTTTTTCCAATGGAAGAATTGGAAATTTAGCCTGTTTAACGAAATCATGAAAGATTCTGAAGTTCTTGCTGTCTGCAGTTCTTGGCTATCAGCAGCAATCCTCTTTGGTTATAGATTACAATTGTGTCATCTCAACAGCAGGTTCAATTCTAAAACTAGTCAGCTTGTTGCCATAAATTGGGTAATTGAAAAATTGCCCTGAAATTATGTGCTTTATTAATTTTACACTTAACTTTATTCATGATCAGATTATACCTTTGTACTTCAGACAGATTATAATTCAAGTAACCCTTCTTATGGTAGTTGCTTCTAATGTATTTGCAAATTAAAGATACCAAGCCATTCTGGACTCCTGCTATTAGTCATATCCTCTTTGAGCTGGCTTGTCAAACTAATCTTTTCTAAATGTTTTGCTTAGAATTATATCAACTCTCAGGTAAGACTTTGCCCATTGACGTACTGCAATTCTAATTAGAAGTGCAAAATGTTCTCAAGTCGATGATTGTTGAAACTTTGTAAATAAAGTTGTTTTGCAAAATTTTGCTTACAGCAAAATGTAGTATTCTGGCTGATCTTTGTCGCTGATATTTCAGAGGCTTTAAGGATGGCCTCAAAACTCATAGTGTATTTTGTTAAAAAGGAATGCAGTATTTTCATATTGCTAAACATTTAGATTTAAGTCCTCGTTATTCTTTTTCTTATTAGTATTTTTACTTATCTCTTCCATGCACATACAGATTTCATTGCATAGTGTTCTGCTATGTTCCCTCACCCTTATTTCAGTGCTGTTCTCACCTGGCATTTCTTCAGCAGCTGAATCATCTAGTCTTGGGGCTATGGAGATGCATCTCACTGCCTTCCTCCGTAAACTTTGCAATGATGGTTTAAATATTTATGTGGATGACACATTTCAGAACTGTTGCAGACCTTGTGTCTTCAGGCAGTAAATACTAGTGTGTTTGCCAGAGAACTGGACAGAGTCCCTGAGAAGAGCTGGATCTCTCCTGCAGATGATCTCCCACGCTAGAAGCCCATCTGTAGGGAGTCAACCACCAGCAAAGTGTTCCTGGTGGCACTGCTTAGCAGAAGTGTCTCTCACTTCTGTAATTCTAGAAAAATGCACATTGCAAGCAATATGGGAAGTGTGAAGTGTCAGTCAAATTAAGAAGTTGAGGTAGGGAGGAATTAAACTGAAACTGAAACATCTGTTAATTTTAACACTTCGTACTGTTGGAGGAAAATCTGTAATGTGATAGCTGCTCCATGAGATGAGCACTGTGCAGTGACCCAGATGGACGACTGCTTGCTGGGTTCAAATATGAGCTTTTACAGCTTGTCTGCTAAGTTTCTGATTGTCAGGCTTGCCCTACATAGATCACTCAGAAAGCAACGTCTTCGCTTTATTTGCATGGAAGCCACAACGGATACAAAGAGCACAACAACATTGTTTTTTAGCGTAGTTACCACCATTAGCTCTGTGTTTTCACCAGCGATGAACAGGAGCCTGCATGCCATGCCTGTAAAAATCTGCACCAATAGAGGTGACCCACTGTTTCACAGCTGCTGTGATGGTATCCTTACTGGGAAAATGTTGTCCATGCTGTCCGTTCTTCATTGACCTGAACAGATGGAAGTGGTAGGATAGTCCAACTAAGACTGGCAGCATGCTCTGTGGTCTTCAAACTGGTTTGGGGCCTGGTGTTATCTCGTTGTAAGAGAAAGGTTGTCTTCTTTGCTGACCTGACTCCGTATGTTCAAGCCCTCAGCTTAGTCAGCATCATGGTGTAGCAGTCAGAGTTCCTGGTCTGGAGTTCAGGAAATCCAGAAGAATCATCCCTTTCTTGTACCAGGACAGTGCACGTCACTTCATCTGCTGAGAGCTGTGTCTAAAATCTTTATTCAGTGAGGAATTAATATATCACCACTCTGTGGACTGCTGTTTAGTGTCCAGCTTGTAGTGCTGACACCATGTCTTGTCCCTGGTAATGATGTGATCCAGGAAACTGTTGCTTTCAGCCCCACATTGGTTAAGTGGGTTCTGACAAGCTTGTGTACACTGTTCTTTCTGTTCCTGTGTGACCTCCCTGATGCAAATGCTGCAGTATTCCAGTGTTGCCACTGTTGTTTTGAATGCATTGAAGCTGATATTCAGCTCTGTACATGGTTCCCTGGTCATAGTCCAATGATTTGTGCAGATGAGCTGATGGAGGCACTCTTCATTGTGTGATGCAACAGCTATGGATGGCCCTTTGGAACATGAGATGTCTTTGATCCTCTGATGCCACTGCTGAAATATGTCAATCACCCCTCGCAGTGCTCACATCCTGTTTGGTCTCTGTCAATGTTCAGCAGGTGTCAAGGAATGTCAGTGGGAGCCAATTTTCCTGCATGGAAGAATTCAGTGATACACCTTTGGTCTACACACATTTGTCAGACACCATTCTGTTATTACCCCCCTGCTGCCATCTGTCACGTGGCAACAGAGTGTCACAGAATACTGGTGGGAAGGTTCAGCCTCTACTGCCATGCCTCCATCATCTGCCTCTGTTGTGGGCTAAAATTATGAAACAGAAGGCATTACTTTTGGAGCAGCCCTCATACTTCAGTCGTTTTTTAATGCGAAAACTGCATGCTTTAACAAATGTCTTTGTCTAACCAAAATCAAATGTGCAGTAGGTGGTGGTTTAAACTAGTTTACACAGGAGATTCACACTAATCTCTTAATGTCCCTCTTCCCTTCCTGAGAATAATAGTTTTTGAAAATAAGGTGCTTTTTTCCTGGTTTTTGTGGTATTGGGAAAAGTATAAGTTAGGTGTCTTATCCCTTTCTTTCCTCGGTAGTTACTATGGGAACAGAGCTGTGGGTCACAGGGGAAAATCTGCAAAAGTGGTTCCTTTTAAATTGTTCATTTAGAAGCAAAAGGATAGCTTATTATTGGAATTGTAGTATTTTTCATTCAACTTTGTCGGATTGTATTGTTGTACATATTTCACTCACAAAAGAAGCACAGTGAGTGGCAAGAAAAACAGATGGAGATGTTTTTGTACTTTTTCCTTAGGGTTAATATTTTTTTAATTGAATGCAGCTGTTGGAAAGATTTCTGTTATTACATATAGGCGGAACATTAAAAATGGATGCTCACATTTTCAGCCTGTTTCAATGGAGTACTAAGCTTAGTTATTCTGCTGTCAGGGTTCAGAACCCTGTGGTGTCTCATCATTTTTTTTTTTATTTTGAAGATTTAAGTACGTGTAAGTTGCAATAAGTGTTTTACTTATCCGCTTAACTGGGCTAATTCAGTATACAGTGGATGAACATAACTGAAGTTGTATTAGGAAACCCTAAGGTCTCTGCTGCAGATCCCTAGGCAGGTGAGACAGCTGGCTATTTCTAGGGGCACAAGTTTTGAGTAGTCTGCCCATTCATACCTGTATTTCTCTTGATTTTTTTGCCTGATACATATGGGAATAGTCCTGTAGTCATCAACATTATCTTTTAATTTCTCTTTGTAAAAAATGTGGGAAGTCAGGAACGCTAAGTGGGAAAGCTAGCAGTGAGAGATGTTTCACTGCAATCCAGATTGTTGACACAGCATTCACATGGCTTATTCAAATCACCCTCAGCAGGTTGATAGGTTGAAGTGCTGGCTTAATGGAATATCCAATATATTGGTTTCAGCTTGCACAGAAAATTCCTGCAGGGGTCATTTGGAGCAGGGTGTGTGAGTCCAGAGACAGAGACTGGTCCTTCCTATGCTGCCTGGTGTCCCCTGCTCTGTAGGCTTGCATGCTTCCTTCTTTTAGAGACCTTTTAGAGTTTGTTAACTGCATTTGTGTCACTTCTGAGAAGAACAGTGATTTAGGGATATGCAGCTAAACGTGGAAAAATATATGAAAACCTCATCATTATAGCAGTAGTAAATATATTGGTTCTGTGTGCTGGAGGATACGTAGTGGACAGTTGCAGATGTTGGCGTGTGGTGTGTCCTGGCAGACTAGCCGTGAAAAATTGCTTTTCAAATTAGAACTTAAAAACTTCCCTGCTCTGAACACCAAACCCTGCTCCCCGTGCGATTAGTGGTTTCATTTCTTTCTCAGCAGTTGGGTAATGATTATGGCTCCAGATGCTGCAGGAGTGATAAAGAGATTGATTAATTTCACTTGAAAGGGCATATGTTCAAAGAGGAGTGGGCGAACGCCTCCGACGCTGGGCCTGCATCACTGCTGCTTGCACGGCATGGTAGCCAGCTGCTCCTGAGGAAAGGACCAGCCAAACCACATTATTTATCTAGCCAGCGTATTTGCTGCTTGCTTTTGCCTACTTGCTGATGTACGTTTATTTTCTTGCTGTGTTCCATAGTATCTTGCATTCAGTGCTTTTTGTGTCTCTCTATGAAGCAGTGCTGTAGAAGTTCCAGCATGAGGCTTTGGGAGGGGGCTGGGGTCAGCACAGTGTGAGAAGCAGCCCACGTGTGCAGTGTGGTGCTTTTCCCCTGGGCAGAACCAAGTGGTAACAAAACGAGTCAGATTCCCTGGCAGAATCAACAGCAAGTTTAACAGTCTTCCTGTATGTTATTTGCATAATGTCTATATTATATATTGCAATGTTATTAGTAGTCCACAGCTTA
The DNA here is from genome assembly GCF_019238085.1 of Lagopus leucura. NCBI lineage: Eukaryota > Metazoa > Chordata > Aves > Galliformes > Phasianidae > Lagopus > Lagopus leucura. Next base: position 5,739,295 of record NW_024962273.1, on the reverse strand, counting down.
TGACTTGCTGAAAAATGCTGACTTCTAAAGTATCTAGTGTTCAACATACTTAAATGATAAAAAAAAAAATCAGCTTGTTTTGTAGATACTTCAATAAGTCTTCATTGGGTCTTTGTTGGCCTACAGAACAGGTCAATACAAGTATAAAGTATAGCTGATGGTGCTGGCCACATGATTAAATACAGGGCTGTGGCAGATCTGATTCTTATTGCTCTATCATTTGAACTTTTTCACTGATTTGTGTTCTTTGGGGTTTATTCCATCACCCCTGAGATCCAAAGGCCTTCAAATATCAATAGTTTAAAAATACCCTCTGATGTGTGAAACATGTTTTGCTTTTCCATGGTGTGACATTTGTAACCATAAACTTCACAGGTTTGAAGCTGCAGAGGACAAAAATAAACTGTACATCTTTCAGAGCTTTTGACCCATTAGTTAAATTGCTTTGTATCGCCCAACTGCTTTTAAGCAAAACAAGCACTTGGTAATATTTTCAATAGCTAGAAACAAGGTTTGCAGTGGAGACACTGCATATAGAAGTAATATTCTTGTATCTTTATTAGACTCTAATGTGTGTATTAGCTGCTTGCTTTTTAAGCAGCTGCTTAATAAAGTACAGAATCTGAGTCATGTCACAGACGAGTAAGAGGAGGCTGTAGTGATAAAGCACTGGCAACTTTTCAGAAGTTCCTTTATTAAATCTGCACATAAAGTAGTGCTCGTGTGGAACTTTTAATACCATTCCCTTAATATTTTTGCTCATGTTAGTCAGCAAACAATGAATTCAAACTGAAGTAAAAGTGAGTGACATGAAAACATTTGTAGCTCTGTGTTAAAAAGAATAAGCTTTCAATATTTTCACTTCAGCCAATCCAGTACTAAAAGCTCAGTATATCCTTGGACACTTGGCACTGAAATGAGAGTGATAGGGCATGTGTTAAGTATATTGCTTATGTGCTAGCGCATATGTGTGTGCATGTTTATACATTATTTTTTCTGTCTGTGTGTAAATCTGTTGCCATATAGGCAAGGACACCCTTTAGTAGCACAGACAGAAACTCAGCTGCAGTGTTTTGAAAAGACTGAGGGAGGATGTAATGAGAGACAGGGAAGTTGACGTAAATGATGACAGCAATGTTACTGTGCCCTGAGGGTCTTGCAAAGTACCTTACTTAAAACCAATTTTTGCTTTGTAGATAAGTGAGCATGTCGTGGTTAAGTCAATATACGTGTGCAATTGGTGATAAAGCTTGGTATTACCCACCTTCTGTGGTATTTTTCATACTTAAGCTTTAAAGGTAACGTCGTATATATGTTCATAATGCTGTGAACTGTTTCATGCTTTTTGTTACGAGCTTTCCAGCGTGTTACTTGGTTTAGTAATGGGAGTTCAGGCTGCCCACAGATTTCTCTCTTCTTGGGGATGGATGGCTAATTGACTGCTGACCTTTGCTGGGTTCCTCTTTGAAAAGCAGAGCGTGTGGGTGAGTGACACCAGGGGATAACAGATCAGAAGGGCTAAAAGCAGGTGAAAAAATGTAATTCTGTAACTTTCATTTAGATGTTGAAGACTGTTTTGAGAATATAAGCAAAAGGAAATTCCTTCTTTGCCTTCAGATATTTTAAAATTTTTATGAGCTTGTTTTTTTTTTTTTTTTTTTAAAGTAGTTACTCTTTTTCACTGTAATTTACTTGTCCTTGATTGATTTTTTTTTTTCTTTTTTTTTCCCCCCTTTTAAATAGATAAGACAGCTTCCAGAGTGCTCAGAATGATTTAATTATCATAGCACACAGGGCCCCAAATCAGATTTAAGGCATTTTGATACAAGTTTATGGAATAAAGTGGTGAGCAGGTGCAGATGATGTGAAGTCGCTGTTACTCAAATCTGCTACATTATTCTGTAGGCAGGAGATTCCTCATAGACCTTAACTGAAAGGTTAGGAGCTAACCTTAGGATATACTGTTTAGTGTGATATCTTGGGTATAAGTATTCCAGAACTGTGTGTTTGTGTGTCTTAGTACATCAGGAACTGATGAAACTGTGAACTTGTAGCGTTCTGAATATATTTCCAAATAAAGCTATGCAGCATTCAATAAAGCAATTACGTGAAAAGCATTGCAGTCAACTTCAGTTCCAATATTAGTAGCAATAATCAATCATCTTCAATTCCAGGCATGGTCTAATTGCTTTTTGTTGTTGCTTTGGAAGGTTACATTACTCAATTATCTTGCAACTAGGCAATCTTTCCATGTTTGCATCATGTAGGATTTTATCATTGTTCCTGTAGTCTCACTATATCAGCTTTGTCAATTTTGTGATAGTTTAAAAAATTCCCTAGCCTTTCTCACACTTCAGCACATGAGCCTTTCCTCCTCGGACTGATCCCTGTGACCAGGGAAAGTTTCTTTCTTCCATTGCTTTGGTCTCAGTCACATGTGCAGCGCACTGCTGATGTCCAGTGAATACCATTGCCCGTGGATGTTAATTGATACGAGTTAGTTAACAGTACCTACTTCACTCCTTTAGACACTTGAGAAATGAGTAAGGACCCATTCAGATAATGAGTCAAAGTCATTATTACATTAAGTGACTTTAACAAAAACACAAGAGAAAACTAAAAAGAGAGCATTACCATCAGGCTTTCTTCCTACTTCACCTCTCAAGGAGAAGGAAGGCCCTGGGTGAGTGGTTGATAAAATGGAAGACTTGATTCAAATTTTTCTTGTAAAAATGTAAATTTTATAGGGACTCTTTTTTTTTTTCTTTTTCCCCAGGCAAAAGCTTGGATGCTTTGGGTAAGATCCTTGTTTCTAGGTCTTCTGGGACCAATTTTAACCAACCCTTCCCAAATGTGGATGGTGCCATTTAGGTACTATTAATCACAGTATGGAATGCAGGCTTTAAAGTAAAAGCGTATCTTCTTTTCTCAGATACAAACTTGCTTTACTGATAGTTGAATTTCCGTGTACTGTGTGCTCCCCATTGGTCCATAAATTCCTTCGCTGCTTAGCAAAATTAGCATATTTCCCATGAATGGCAATTAAAAGGTACATAACGTTTATTTTCTCCCATGTAAGCAGAGATGGAAGCGACTGGGAGATTATGACTAGGTGTAAGTTAGGAGCGTAACTATAAAATAACATGTTATTGCTTAAGAATAAATTAATGGAGATTAATTTCTGTTTGTCTTTGGTATAACTAAAGCTGTCCATTTGGTGCTGCTGGACTGTTTTAAATCCTGGCGTATGTTAGTGGGCCCGTAATGTATTTGGATATGTGCATGTTTGCTCTGGTCTGCTTGCTTAGGGTAGCGATTAACACGTGGAAAGCCAGGGTATCTGAATGAATTTTTACTGTGGTAGTGTTTTGTGCTTTTACTCTTTTATCAACATAAGCATGTTCCATCTGACATCTGTTGTCCTGAAGCCCTGACAGCTGCACTGAGGTGACACGGTGTTACATGGGACTGGTGACTGTTCATGTCATGAATAGACCTGGGTTTTTTTTTTTCTTAAACAATGTTAGTAAATGCTGGATGTAAAATTTCACGACTTTCTTACAAAACCCTTTTAGTTTCTATCTGGAGACCCTATTGATAAACTTTTCCTTAAGCACGCATGCATATTAAATGTGAGAACCTGCAGCTAAAAGAACTTGCTCTAAGGCAATGATTCATAAGGATGAAAAATCAATAAGGGGTTTCATTAAGAGAGGAAGGAAAGTTCAGACAGGCTCTTTGCTTTTCTTTTCTATGGAAAGTAGAGGGAAAACTCATTGATCATTTTATTCAGCTTTATTCTTAGAAAGAAGAGTTGTAATGTCGATGCTGGTATTTTGAAGCATGAATGTGGCTGGGTGAAAGGATCTGGTGTCTGTGATCTATCCTACATCCCTGCTGTAGTTTTCCAAATTCTTCTCCTTTGTTTTCCTTTTTGTTTGCATGAGCAGCACCTGCTGTAAGTGGAATTATCTCTGGAGAAGCTGCCTCAGTTGATAGGAATCCCAGTTTTCCCAGCCTCTGCTCATATGATTTCTGCTCCAGACCCTTCTCAGCTTTGCTGTCCTTTTGCTGTGCTCCAAGGTATCAAAGTCAACTCAAGGACCTGCCTCTTTGCATGCTCTGCAGGTCTGTGACTGTACTGCTCATGGTACTGGGTGTGCTCTAAGTTTTTCACTTTCTCTTCTCTAATGAAAAGCTTCTCCTACTGAAACTGATCTTCAGCTCTTCCTGCTGAAATGGCCAGAAGGAGCCCATGAGAATTGAGTTCCTTGATTTAGCACCGAGCTGCTGCCAGGAGGGGCTGTGTCTGCCCCAGGGAAGCGATGCACTCCCCACTGCGTGAGTTGATTCTGCTACTGATGTGCTTAAGAACAGAAATATATTTTTTAAGGGTTTTGTGCTGAATCATCCCCCTGAGAGGTGATGAATCCTGCTGCAGATTTATAAGAGGAGTGCTGTATCCCTGCAAGGGTGACAGGGGAGCACGAGCCCATGCGGGTGGCACACGGAGCTGTTTGCATGCAGCCATCGCATGGGCACTGGTTTCTCTGTGGGCGAAAACTCCTGTCTGCCCAGGAAAATGTGCTTGTGGCAGCTTCTGTAGCATTTCCTGCCATAACTCTCAATTTGTTTTTAGCTCTGCTATTAAAACTTGGTGATGACACATGTCAGTAGTTTTGTGGTGGCATTCGGCAGTTACGCATCTGTTTGTTTTCATTAAATACTATTTTTTTTTTTTTTTGAAAAGTTCTGGTGGCTGCCCAGTAAGAATGGAAAATCAGGCAGAAGTGCTCTCAGCCAAGAGCAGATTTATTTCTCCAAGCTTGTTTAAAAACCAGGAACGCTGGCAGGGTCGAGTAGTAAACATGGGCTGTACATCTTGTTCAGTGGGCTTTTTCTGGATGCCTTGCATGAACCAAATGAGTAAGTGAAAGGCACGTGGTGGGGCCCTGACAGCACCATGATGGATTGAATCAAAGCAGCGTGGCTGCTGCCACCCCTCGCCATCTGCCCTGCTCTCTCCTGCACATCCCAGCCCAGTGATGCTCTGTCCGTGGATCAGTTTTTAGGAAGGTTTGTAGTCTGGAATATGGAAGTAAGCTGAGCTGGGGTTGATTAATGCACTTCTCCCAGGCTCTTTTGGGGGAGCTGATCAGCACTAATGTTGCTCTGAGCCCAGAGTCTCTTCTCAGTGCGCTTAAAGTTGGGCTCATATTCAACTCTCTACTCCTGCAGAAATGCTGTAACAGATTGGTAAATATTTGACCTTATTTTAAGAGCATGCTACTATTTCTTCCTCAAATATTTGACAGCATACACAGTGATGGGCTGTGTTGTCATCTGCAGAGAGTGTGCTGTCATTTGGGAAGTCTGTTGCTTGCTTTTAAAGCAAAAGCTGATTATCTGAAGCCTGTGTGTTGCACCCTTGACGTGCACTGTGTTATGCAGAATGCTGTGAACAGCAGCAAACAGCTGTTTGGGGCTGGAAGCTCCCAGCAGCCAAGGACTGCAACCCACTGGGCGACCTGCTCACCTTCCCCGCTTTTCTGAGCAGTGCTAAGTGAACAGATTGGAGCAGATCTTGTTTCAGCATCATCTGTTTCCACAGCTGAAGCTCCCATCTGAGCAGCTCTTGTTCCATTATTTAAGGTGTGGAAGCTGTGTAACCGGAATGTCTGGGAAAGGTGAGGGCTCTGTCTGCTTTGCCAACCTGAAGGGCTGCTCGTCTCACAGTGATGGTAGCTGTGGTGCTGGATGATGCCTTAAGAGCTAAATGGATATCCCCTAAACTGTTGCTTCATGGTAACATTGGACAGAGCATTTGGGTGCTTGCAGTCCTGCTGCACCTGCTTGGCACCAGAGTGAGCATCCTTTGGCAAAGCTAAGCCTGCATGCAGCACTGGGAGGCAATGTGCCTCACTGGGGAGAAGGCAAACAAAAATTAGCTAGAAAAATTAACTAGAAAAACTCCTGAGTTTCAGGGTCGCCAACCCCATTCCCCCCAAGGCCTCCAAGTGAAGCTTCTGAAGAGCTCTCTGAAATAATTATTCTTGCCCATTTTGATTTGTGGCATTTAAAATTAAGCATTGAGACTGTTTTTCCTCTTTAAAACTAATAGAAATATATATTCTCTATGTAAGGTACTCTATATACATAAAAGGAACACTGAGAAATAGACTTTCTTAAAATTTGTGTGGCTTTGGCTATAGACTTATGAAGTCACTCCAGGTATCACAGCTGCTTACAATAGAACTGTGGCAGTGATGATGGAGTTTAGACTTCACAGATGAAAATTACAAACTTGGAGTGTTTGCTGTCCTGTGCTCCTGGGCATGGATCCAGCAGAACTGGGGCAGTTTTGGTGCAAAGCTAGCGCAAGCACTTATGGAGGCAGCAGTGCATGTGGAGCAGAGGGTGCAGCTTCAGAAACAGTGCTTTGGGGAGGGGTTGTTCTCAGCCTCCATTCCCAGGCTTTGTGCCTGGGTCAGAGACTTATCCTGGAAAGAAGGAAGGAATTAGGAGAAGGCAGCTGAATCTCTTCTTATGCTTTGCTTTCTTTTTTCTTTTTTTTTTTTTTTTTTTGGTCTTTATGGGATTTTTCCTTCTGTGTCACGACTGTGGTTTCCTGAGCTGAAAACTGGAAATATAATGTAAAAGCTCATAAATTTAACATAAGGTGGAAAGGCTGTAGAATGAATAAATACATTTGCCTTCCAGGGAATATCTTGTTAACTTCTCTCCATCCAGATCAGGCTCTGCTGTCTCAGGCATGCAAACTTCTCCAGGAAGCTCTTTTTCAGGAGATATCTCTCCCATTTGGCTGTCCTGGCCCCTTGGGCACTGCTAAGTAATGGTGGCAGGTGGTAACTGGGTTTCCCTGCATTTAATGATACAGAAACAGCAGGATTTCAAAGAGCTGCTCTCTTTCTCTCCTCTGTCTCTGTAACCGTAACCCCAGCTCTGCTTCCTGTCTGCTCTTGCCTGGATCTTCCTTCTGAAGTTTCATGTAAATTGGGAAAAGAGGAAAGTTGGCAAAAACGTAGGTTAGTGGCCATGAAGGATGTACTGCACCCAGGGGCCTGCTAGTGTAGGAAGAAGGGTGTTGGGCAGCATGTCTCTATGTGCAGGGACATCAGTAAAAAGAGCTCAGCTGTCACACTGTCTTTGCTGTGGTACTTTCCTAAGTTTCCCTCCTGTTTCTTTAGTCTCATGATTTGGGCAACAAAAGCCATTTGGAGCAGTCAGCAGGGAGTTAAGCTTTGGGTAGAATACATACCACGCACCAAGCTTAGTGGAATTGCAGGGAAGCAGACTTCAGGGCAGAAAAATAACAGTGAAATCCCTGCCTAACAGTGCAAGATGCTAAGGGCTGCTGTTGCAGCAAGCATCCTCCTGTTTGCAGCCTGCCTTGTTTTGCCTGTTAGTGCTAGGGAAAAATGGCTGACTGAAGATGGTTTAATAGTTTTGTCGGAATTCTGATGTTTATTCCAACATATGCTTGTTAATCAAAAAAGTAATAAACTTTTTATTAAAATGCATTGGCTGCCCAGAATCTTAATGTCCTTTTGTGTGTTTATTGAGGGGTCAGGCTTACTTAAATTCAGCACATTATTTTTTTTATTCCTTCTAAAATGTGCAGCCCTTTTCTCCCTGGTGAGTTCTTAAACACCCATTCATTTCTTTCAAGGGGCTGAATGTGAGAGAAAGCATTTGAGAACTAGATGGTGACCATACTTAGCTTCTGATGTAACTTTTTGGGAAGGCAGGTGTGGAAAACCATGGCATGTAATAGGATCTATATTCATTTAGTTTTTTTTCTTTATTATGTTATATTCAGCAGTTGTTGACTTATGCAGTCTTTTTTGAAGAAGTCAGTGCTCCTTTCTAGCTTTTTCTTCACAGTGACCACTTACATTTCTTGTAAAAATTCTGTGCGCTATTTGATTGGGACTCAAACTTGTTTTGAGAGTGCAGACATCACCCTTGTAAAGAACAGAGCATGCATTTTGGAACTGCCAGGTCCTTTAGTCCTATTAATTATAACTTGTGTCATTAAGTTACGATCACTTGTAAGTGTAGGCTGTTTCTGTGTTGCAGTTTACTTTCTTTCGAAAGCAAATACCAACAGCTAAAACTCTTTCATTAAATACCCCAAGCTGAAATATATAGAAGATGTATTGAGTCCAATTATTGAGGTTTTTTTATAGAGATTTTGCAGGGAATTAACTGTGACTAGCAGTGAGTTTTTTGAAGTGCTACGTTGTTTTGACTGCATAACTGATGATGTTTTAATAGATGTCAACTCTTAGGGAAATACAAAGATCAGAGATGAGGGTGGATTTTTCAAAAGCACAGAGGATATTTGGATATCTGACTCTCATCAAAAGTTAATGCGACTTGAGTGCCAAGGCCTTTTTGTGCCTTCAGAAAGCTGAGTGGTTACTGCTCCCACCGATACCCATCCAGTCAGAAGTCCATGTACATTCCCTTTTACTTTAAATTTTTTATTTTCTTTAGCATTTCTTTGGCAGTTGTGAAACAAAAGTGTGAAATGAGAGATTTCTGTGGGTTAAGTTTTGTGTCTCCTGGGTGCAGTGTCACAGTACGTACTGCCTGGTTACTTCTTGAGTCCCTGCTGGGAATGTCAGCTGGAGAAATGCTCCTGGTTGGTCTTTGGCTTACTGTGATCTTCTACAAGGCTTAAACTTTGGATAGCCAGATGTATCCAAAGTGGCCAGCTGTGTACCTATCAATTGCATGTAGTTTCTTGGGAGCAGTTTGATTTGAACTTATTTTTAAAAAGCAGGGTTCCTGTGGCCAAGTAGTTACAATAGATCCCTGCTGACAGTAAAAGGAACAACCAGACATCAAGCCTTAGATATGAAACTATTATAGAAGGCATCACTTGTGATTGAGACTTGCTTAGTTTTTGCCTTCATTCATGTTCTTTTTCCTGATGCCAGTCACCATTTTGTTCTTTACTCTTTCTTAGTATCTACGGTCAGTGCCCAAGCTGGAATCTCACTTGATCACACACTTTAATAGTTTATCCTCAGCTGTGTATGCACTCTTTTTTGTGGAAGCTGTGTCCAATCCAACAGCTGAGTCAGCAGGAGTTTCCCTTGACTTTTGGTGAAGTCTGCGGAAAAATAATGATGAGCACCACAAATGCAGACACAACTTCTAGCAGGCGATGTCCCTGGTGGACAGGCTGACTGCTTGGAAATATTAATCAGATAAATGCTTCATAGTTTCTTCTCTGATATAAGGCCAGAAGATGATGTCTGTGAGAATAAACGTATTTCTGACTGACCTTCTGCAGACCTTGCTTTCCTCTTTCCTCAACAGTGGCCATGAGAATAGCCACAGTGAGCATCCTCACAGACCCACTTTGCCCACACTCCAGGCAGCCTGTGCTGCCTTTTATGGGACATTCTGTAAGAAAGGGGTAAGCTTAGAAACTTCACAGAATGGCCCAGGTTGGAAGGGACCTCAAGGAATCTCCAACCCCCCTGCTACAGGCAGGGCCACCAAGGGCCGCTTCTTTGCATTGCCTTCCATTTATGGCTGAAGTTCTGTGCTGAAGGTGGTGCCTCCATCTTGGGAATAATAAGTGTTAGCAGCTCTCATGAACTCCCTGAGTCTGCCCAAATTACTTTTTGAATCAGTTTATTCTTCTGGCATCCAAACATCTCAGAACAGTGAGATCTGAAACTTAATTCTTAAACCTGCGATGGCGTATGTTGAAAACTTGTTTGTTTTTGCTAATTGTATTTGGTCTACTAAATGATATTCCTCCATACAGTTTGTTTTTTTGTAACTGAACGATGCATTGTGTGTCTGTAAGATTTTAAGCTTGCTGCCTGTAGGTTAGGGATAACAAGCAGAGGTGAATAACCATTACTTTTTCCTATCTTTGTACTCCCTACATTTCACATAAGACCCTTATTTTTGTATTTGATTGCTTGATGACTCAGTCTATACAAGCACTCTTTGAAAAGCAAACCTTGTTGCCCTGCTCTGAACCTTCCCTGGTTTTACTGTTATTTTCTGGAATGGGGAACAGTGCTGTGCACAGTCTTCCAATGGGAGTGCATCACTGCCTGTATCACACCTTACCCAGGGCTGTTGTGTGCTGTGTTATTTCATCATGTTCTGCTCATCTCCTTCATCAGAACAGAATGGCTTTTTTTTCTTTTTTCTTTCTTCAAACTGCTCCTCCAGCAGACTCCATGATCTCCTTCTGAAATAGTAATAACTTTTTTTTAGGAATGTGTTAGTGGTTCTGTGTACCTAAGGTTGTGTCTTTTCTAGCTAAAGGAATGAATGTGCTGCCAAGACCAAACCTGAGTCAGGGCATGTGGCATCATCTGCCTTTGTGTAGTCAATAGTGATGGTTTTATCTATAAGCTTTCTCATTGCTCTGGAAGAGTCTTCCCCACTGTATTTATGTGCATCTATTTATTCCATTGATTTTATAGCTTCTCCTTGTTTAAATATTTGATTAAGTTATGATTCTCTTGGTGTTACAGTGAAGTTGAAAGTGGAAAGGTTGTATGTCAGGCAATGGATTTTCTCAAACCTTATTTGTTCCAAACAAGGGGAAAGGAGAGAGGAGGAGAAGGTGGAGGAGCAGGCAGTGAAACGTGCATCTGTGTGCTTTTGGACAGCTCAGGTCCGTAACGCTCTGTAGGCAAGCAGCTGGCATTGCACATCCATTCACTTCTGCTGCTAAATATCTGTTTGCTCGTTCAGGAAGGAAATAATGTTGTTTGTGAACAGTTCTGCTTACCTTTAAATAAAAGTAACCAAGGTTTTTCTGCACCTTTGTTAATATCCGCTGGAGTTAACCTCGTTCTATTATTTCTGTAGGGAGTGTTTGAAATGGCTTTTCCTGCAAAAATGCAGCATTCAGTGGGACTTGAATGCGTGACCTAGAGAAGGCTTTTTTTCCCCCGCTCTGTTTATTTGGGATGGCAAAAACAGCTCTAAAGCTGGTTTTAATAAGACTTTAATGGTGGTGTTCTGTATCATCTGCTTCTTTCGGAGCTAGAGCAGTAGGTCTGGCATAGCAGAGCTCTGCTGAGAGGCCTGGATCACCTGATGTGTTGTCTTAATTTCTGGTGGCTGCTTAGGGAATTGTGTGTGCACACAGGTATGTCCTCCTTGGTTTTAATTAGAATTTTAAGGTGTTTGCTGCTTTAACTACTGGGCACAGTTGTGGGTGCAGCAGTGTCAGAAGCACATAAAACTATTAGCCTCCAAAGGAGGGCTGCAAGGATGGAGAGGGATCTGTGTGCCCACAGTGTGTGTGGAGCAGCTGAGGTCCCTGGGTTTGTTGCTCCCAGAGCAGGTGAGGGGAGGCATAAGTGATAGCATAATGGGCAATGGGCTGCCTGTGTCAGTTGTATCTGTCTCTTTTTCTTTAGCAGCAATGAGGAGAGCTGAAGGTGAGGCTGCTGTTAATGCTTTTCTAGGAAATTTATCTGAGAACTATATGTTTTTTTTTTATTATTCCTGTTTTTGGAACATACACATTTTACTCCAGTTAACTTTAAAATTGTAATCAAATGATGCGTGTATTATTGCTGTTATGTGCCTCTATCAAATAATCTTCACCAATCTCTATCATCGTCTTCGCCAATAAAAACAAAAACTGACCTGAAATTCAGCTCCTTAGGAAACTGCAGCCTAAAGCAGGAGCCCTCTGAGTTGCTAGAACGAATATCCATGTTCTTCCATCTCCATTCTTCCATGCTGCTGACTGAAATGTTTCATTCAGCACTGCAATTTTCGTTTCATCTTTCTCTACTTTGGATAATCTCCTGCTTTTTTCCTGCAGAAAAGTTTCTGTTTTTCTCTTAGGCGTGGAGTTGGCTAATAACTGCCATTCTCACTTAGTTAAGAGGTGGAAAGAAAACTATCAGCTCTGTCATGGACCTTTTCCCAACCTTGCTGTGTAATGCCCATCTGTTGACCAGATGAATGAAATAAATGATAGGAGATTTTTAAGGGTATTGAAAAATACATTTTTTCTTGTTTCCCTTTCTTGTAATAAGAAAAAATAGATCATTAAAGCTGTTTTATAAACATGAATGAGCTAGAAAATATTATGACAGCGTAAGTTGCTAAAGATACAGAAATGAAATTTTTAGATGAGATTTATCTTCTTACTTTAATTTGTACTCCTGCTGTACTGTAAATGTAATAACCATCAAAATGAAAAATGCAACAGATTGATAATACCATTGAGTTTTAATTAAACCACTGAATTGAAAAGGGCCCAGATGGATAACTGGAAAATGTAGTTATAACCCTGGTATGAAAAATGCTGGATTGCTACTGATATGTCTTGTAAATAAATGCTGTGCCAAAAATAACCTCATTTTTAGAACAACTTCCTAAAATTAATCATTTAAGTTTCTAAAACAGATGGTTTCTGGATTTTTATTTAATTTAACTGCCAAACACTTATTACCCTGGATCAGGAGCTGTGCTTTAACAAATCCCCGTCCGGGAGCCCAGTCCAGTACTTTGGAGTCCCAGGAAACACAGAGGTTGTGCCAAAGTGCGTGCAATCTGAAATATGTAAAATCACCACTCAGTCTATTAAAATGTTGAAATTGCATTAGTTTGGCACAAAATGCCTAATGCACAAAATGACTCAAGTCTTGGAACTTTGGATAATGTTTAACACCACCAAAGTAAAATCGGATCTTCTGCTGTGGAGTTTTCAAATTATATTTTAAGTGGAGATTCTTAATTGAAAGTTAGCTACAACTGAGACCTTTCTTCCCTTGTCAGAGTACTGCAGTTAATATTTTGTCTCCTAAATGAGCTGGCATTTGTATTCATGCATAAGTGTGTGTGTGTGCACAAATAAACACCAAAACAAACAACAAATTTTCCCAGTTCTGTTTTCTGGTGAGGATTTTGGAGGTTATTATCAAAGGGAATCTTCATCTCCAAGTTACGCTGTAGGTATCTAAAAGCCAAAAAGCACTAGTCAAATTAAATTAGCTATGATCAAATCCTGAAATTAGCATAGAAAGTTGCAGAAATCAATACCTTGTTACCTTCAAAGCTTGTTATCTGTGCCTTCTCGTGAATTAATTTTTGGAAACTTTACACTAAATGATGTAAAAATTGATCTAAAGCTTGAAAAAAAATTTTGTGATCAATAACTTTCTTCTGGTCAGAGAGAAATTCATTAAATTTGGTATGTATTACATTGCCACGTATTCTCACTGAGTGCTGTTCTAATCACTGCATTATTCTTGACTGAGAACACATTAGCTGTAAAAATTCATGAAATGAGAAACGGGACGTTATAAAGATTTTCTCTGGCTATTGTCAGTAATGAGTTGTGCAGAAAAGTGGAACACATTCTCATTGCTTGTAGAGTTGTTTGTCTGGCACTGTTTTACACTTAAGCATGAATAACTTAACTTTTTTTGTTGAAAGTCATTATTTTCCAATAAATTGGGTGGAACACAATACTTTTCCTTTCCCTAGATAGAGGTGATATAACTTTTTCTATGTTCAAAATCTCTCTCATCTTCAAGAAAAAAACAAAATGTTGGGCAAGAACTAGGAGGTATGGAGCACACCATTTGAAGTAGTTGAAAAAGATGAAGTTGCCTTTACTTCCTTGGCTGCTCCTGCAGTGATTTCAGCGGGGTGTCAGCAATGCTTTGAGTGACTCTGCACGCCCATCACTGTGCCTGGCTGGGGTGGCTTGGGGTGAAGTAGCAAGTGAGGGCTCCTCATTTAACATGGAAAAGCTGTGTCCTCAGGCTCTTCAGGTCTCCTCAGTGCTGTCTCCTCAGTGCTGTCTGGTTCCTGCTGTGATGTGCTGCTGCCTACACCTGGAACATCGTTCTTTTCCTGATGCTCACCGTGCACGTTGGTCCAAATTAAATTGTTTGAAGAAGCCCTCTGGCTAAATGTGGCAGCAGTGAGGGGCAGTGAAGCACTTGCCTACGTTTGGAGTGCCTATGGAGCCCTTCTCTAAGGAAAATCCCTTGTTGCATTAATTACTGGTTGTGGTTTTTTGCTGTGTTTTGCAGACTGCCAGAGTTTTCTTCTGTCATGCTGTCTGTTCTATTGCCTTTCTTTCCATTTTTGGTTTTATTTTTCATGTTATTTTTGATATGATTTGGTCATACCTTGCCTTCTGTCTGGATGCCACCCAGCGAAGAGGAGTCATGACTATTCACATAATCCACTTCTCTACTACTTGAGTGTATTTTGATGATTCAGGGGAGCCTAAACATTATGTAAGTTGCAGAGCAAATATGGCTTCCTATTGACAAGAGAGGAAAAAATACAATCTTGCAGAAGAGTGAAAAGTGTCTCTTTTACATGGAATAATAAATAATTGAGACTGAGTGAATTGTCAGAAAATGCTGCTTGATAAATTTTGTCTGATGTTTAGTACAAGTGTAATAAAGAAAATCTGTTTTCTGTATGTCTTGTCACAGAATACAGACAAATGTAAATCTACTATTTAAAGCAGGTGTATGTAGAAAACCAATGTGATACTGTGCTTGCAGGTGTGCACTAGTTTACCATACGTGTTTTACCCTTAAACCGTTCATATGCTCCTCATGGAAAACAATTTCCAAAGGAATAATGTAGACTCTTTCTGAATCTCGTATGTGTTTATTTGAAGGAGAGTAGTGAAATGTGTGGAAGGATTGCCAATTCCTTGAGGAAATCCATCTGAGGTTAGACGAAACCCAGATAACTCCTTTTATTTCCATGTTGGTTTTGGAGCAGTTGCACTTAAATCACTGCAAGTATTGGGATTCTGCTTTTAAACTGGGGCTTCTAATGGATATGCATCAGCAGGAATGAAAAGGAGAAATTTTATATTCTTTATTACTGGAATCGGAGTCAATCTCTTAAAGTACAACATGACCATCAGTTAGCAGCTTCATAGTTGAAACTTTCCTGGTCAGGGGAGCAAAGTACACAGTGTGGGCTGCAGCTGCTGACTGGGGGAATCCATCATGAGCATTTCCCAAAGATGGCATATTTTGAACCAAAGTACTTTATTACAAATGAATTGAAAACTGCAGTAAAGTATTTCATAATGTTGTCACAACTTTTATTCTGTGAATCAAATGCTACTTGTGCTTAATTCATGGTGTCTTAAAGAATATTTTAATAAAATCCTAGTTTTATAACACCCCAGTCTTGCAGATGTCTTTTAAAAAGAGTGATTCCTTGTAGCTGTATGAGCCACGCTGTAAGCATAGCTGTATGAGTACGGGTGCCACGCTGTAAGCATTTTGCTCCAGCAAGTCTTCATACCTCTAGTGAATGAAATGGTGTCCAAGGGCAGCTCTGGGATGCCAGCCTTACTTTGCCTTTCGTAACTTCAAATTAATCATGTTCCCAGTTTCCCAGTGGTTGAAAAGCAAACATACTGATGGTATGCATGCAGCTTACAAAATGTGCACATCAGTTATTCTGCAGAAAATTTATGGACTTCTTACTAAAAAAAATAAAGTGGGGTGAGTCTGTTATTTTAACCAAAACCACTGTTAAATTGAGCCAAGCGTCTGACATTGTGTTGCAGGAAATCGTTTCAAATTTAGTCTTCTGTCTCCTCATCCCTGTGCAGGTTCACTGATGCATCATCATGCCTTGCACTTGTTAATTTGTGCTAACGGGGCTTTGAAGTACATTTTTAGGGGATGAAGATCATTACAGCTTGGAAATGTAAATAATGTTTACTGATGCATTGCAGTTCATATCATTTACATATTATGACTTAAAAAAAAAAAAAAGTAATTTTCTCATGCATATCATTTGAGTATCCCCCCTGCTGCCTGACTGGGAGAGTGGGGTCGGGATGTTTAGGTCTCTTTTATCCCTGCTGTGATGATGCGTCCCATAGGGAGTCGGGTTGTTAGGTGATGTTATTCTCAGCCTCTGGAAGGTTTGCTTTTTTTCTCCTCACACCTGCAGGGCAGTGTGTTCTTTCTTTAACACTGGAAACCCATAGAATTCTTCTACTCCTACAGCTGTCTCATTGTACGTTCCTATTTGCCCTATGAGGCAGTTGTGAAACCCGATTAATACCCTGAGTTGCGCTTGTATGAAAAGTGCAGCTCACTTTTTCATGTATTTAAGACGTGTATTGAATTTCTCAGTAAATCTGAATCTCTTCATGCTGCCCTCCTTTAGGTGGTGGATTAAGTTGGAGTTAATGGATGGAGAAATGTAGTCTTGGATTTGGCGCTCAGGAGAGTAATGTGCGCCTGTGTGCAGTAGCGACGTATTTTAATCCAATGTTGTTATGTTTCAACTGCTGGTGAAACTTTTTTATCAAGAACTTGAGGAAGTGATGGAAGTGGCCACAGCAGGATGCTGCCTGCGTGGGTGGTTTCTTTTGATATAACCTGCAATTGAGACATTTTGAAAGAAATTTTTTAATGAAAGCACGCTATCTTTTCTGTGTCTGTTCTTATGACATTTAAACCCAGGAAATAAAGAAGGGCATTTAATACTCCATGCTTAAGAGATGTAAGGAGTCTATGGAGTGACTAACTCTGTACCTGAAGAGTGTAAGTTGCCTTTAGTACAAGTAAAATTACTTAAGACCTCCAAGTGACATATTTTAGTTACCTTTACCTATGATCATCTTTAGCTATTATTCTTTCTTAATTCCTTTATGAAGCAGTTGTCTTGTCTGAAATTTTTCTGACAGCCTATTGAGTGAAGGATAAAATCAAATACCAAATAACTGCATGGTGAAGTACAGGACACTTTTATATTCGGTAAAAATTACTGATGAAAGTGGTGGTACGCTTAATAATAAAAAGCACTTGATGTGATGAAAAGTAGCATGGATTCTGTGATGTAGATGAGGGAAAGAGAAAGAGAAAACGGCAGCTTGTGAAGTGTTCTGAAAAAGATTTTGACTGTGTTGGGAGGAGAAGTGAGCTTGAAAGCTGTGTTGGAAGCAAAGCAGGCTTTGGTGAATAATTACAAAGCACATGTAACACAGCCATGCTGGTAGAGCATCTGGCTTAAGCTACTGGCAGACTCTGGCTTTATGGGAATGCTTGTACTCATAGAGGCCATCTATTCTTTTATATGTATTATATTTATATATCTGTGTGTGTACACATACGTTTATACGTGCGTATATGTGTATTTGGGACCTACTAAGGTACACAAACCACTTTCCTTCAGAACTGTTCTAGGAAAGCTGAGCGGACTTGGAGACAGGAGATGGGAGGGCAGAGTGGTTGATCTGAGCTCTCACTCGGGATGTAAGAGCCAGGAAGGTGCAAACGGTTCCTTATATGTACAGCCTGAAGCTCTGAGGGTTTAATTGCCAGCACTTAGAGATGATGGGCAGAAGGTGGAAAGATTCTGGAGGTGGTTCATGGAAAGGGAAGTTTTGAATGGATGGAGTGCTTTTAATGTATAAAGGGCATTTCTTTAGAGTAGAAAAATCCTCTGGCATTACAAACTAATGGCAAAAATGTCTTTTCATGAATTGAGCAATATAGCAAGAGGAAGTTACTTTTATTTTATGTAAAGTTTTGATCAAACAGCATTTGTACTAGTTTTCCATCTGTAGCAAACCTTTCTAAACAGTGACTCATCTGTTTCAAATTGCTGCTTTGTTTGCACATTTATAAATTCAGTGTTTGTGTAATGTGGATTGTTAAAGAAATACACTTGACTTCTCTGTGTATTTCAGTGTTTCATGGAATGTGTTAACAAATGGCATTTGGTGATTTTTTGCTGATCATTCAATTCAGGGAAGGGAAAGCAACCGCATCTAATAAAGGGAACTGGTTGTACTTCAACTTGAAATCAATGACAAAAGTTTCCTGACTGCTTAAAGGGAGGTAATGTTGGGCTGTGGTATTAGCCTGGAAAAGCTGTAACTATGCATGCTGAATCTGACATATCAAAATCCAGTTTTCTTATCTAATTGACTAAAATCATAAAAAGAATCTTAATATTCTCTTCTCCTTAGGTCTTATCTCTTGTTCTTTCCCATCAGCATCACCATAATTTCCCAAATTGTTTGACCTCTCTTCCCCTTATCTACGGCTAAAATATGTAGAAGTTCTTCAGTGCTGTTTTTATGGGCCCCATTGTAATAGTTTGTTCTCTTACTCATTTTCATTTTGTGTTTGAGCCACTGCAATAATGAATGTTTTAGAAAATGCTTCAATAGCAACATAAGCCATCGAGTTCAAAGATGCAAACAGATTAAAGTTGTACCCACTGCCTGCTTTACCCACTCTGCCAACGTGCTATTTTACACCAGACTTTGAAAATCATTTAGTTGATTGATATAGCAATAAAAAGACCTTTAATAGCAACCAAGATAAAAAGCTTTGCCTAACACCCTTTGTCATGTAATAATGATTCTTGCAGGATTTCCAGACGTTCTTAAATGATGAAACCATAACAGAAAAATGCTGTTTGACAAAAATTTGCACTTTGAAGATTTCTTATAGGGTGAGAAGACCAGTGGAAAAAAAAAAAAAAACAAACCCTCAAAGGTTCCTATTTCCTCTCGTGACATCTGTGATTGGAAGAGAATTTGGAATCAAGTGAAATCAGAAGGAAAATGAGCATAAAGTGTGTTTTCTCTTTTTTGGAATAGAGTGATTTTCCACTTCATAGTGTCTATTTTACTACTTTTTATTAAGAGCAATTTTCATAGTTATTTCAGGCATTTATAAAAGTTGGGCAGCAATCAAAGGGTCAGACGATGTTTTGTGACTTCCTTATTTGGATTTATTATAACTCTACACCTAGTTGAATGCTACAGATTGCTCTGAGTTTACTTTTTTGGGAATTGCATCCCTGTAACCGAGGGCAAATTTCCAGCTGAGAGGTAATTGTTCCCGTGGCAGAGAAAGGGGAATCCCTCATGCCTTTGTTCTGCACCTGATTCAGAGAGGAGAGGATGCAGCAAAGCCAGTGGTAAACCTCATGTGTGTTGTGTTTTTAGCAAGTGTTTTCTTGGAGGAAACAAGAAGTATGCAGTGTTGATAACGGGCAAAGGGGACAAGGGAAGGAAGGCAGGAAAGCAAAATGTTACGTCCTTCTTTCAGCTGAGGGAATTGGGCACAGAAAATTGAGAAGTTTGCATGGCTGAAGTTTATTTTGAGGCAGGCAGGAACATTCCCGACCTTTTTTTCCCTAGATCTTCAGTTAAAGTGAGCTGCTTGGCACTCTGCACTGAAGTGCATTTTATGGACAAGACCAAGGAAGGGGTTTGAGTTACTGAGTGTGTCCAATGAACACATATGTTGTGCAAAAATACTGGATAAATAGGTGGCTTAAGAGATCATGCATATAAAGGAGAAAGAATTGATTTAAGCTGGTAAGCCAAGGATTTTGTTATTCTGGTGCATCCAGTTGGCTTTGGTTGGTATAAGAAGAATGCAAGATATGGTTAGTAGTAGTACTTAGAAACACTAGGATTTTAGTGCTTTTTTTTTTTTGAGGGGCAAAGAGACACAAAGCAGGATTGCCAGGGAAGAACTGAGGGTGAAATATGTGAGAACTTAGTACTTGGGCTGGATGGAGAGCAGAGGGATGGCTGAGATGAAAATCGTTTTGAAATCCAGACCTGAGGTGACCTGTTGCTTGGGTCTCTGCCGGTAACTCACAGGGAAAGACGAAGGCAATACATGAAGGCATGTGTGTGCTTTCACTTTTGGACCCAATTTCATATCTTCAGTCTTTTCCTGTCTATTCCCATGAATCTTGTCAGTTTTCAGGGTGTTGTGGCCCAGTAGAGCATTTCAGCATTTACTTTCCAGGGATAGCTAAAGGCTTAAAAACATCTCAGGTAATTAATAATGTATACCTCCTCATAAGCACCGAGTTTATGCTCCTTAGGCCTACAAAATATTTAAAAAATTCTCCCCTAAATTGGAAGTGACTTAGAGATACAGATTCATATAGAAACAGCCAAAAAAACCAGGGCTGTTCAGAAAGCCTGGCTCCAGCCTCATCTTTGTGTTGATGAAACAGTTTCTCTGGGAGGAGGTCTGAGGATGCGCACACCTGGTGCTGTTGGCTGCTGGAGAAGCCATCAGTGGCTGATGCTCAAGATCAGCAGGGGCTCCTCATGTGGGGCCCCTTGCACATGTGAGTACCACCCATCACATCAGCTTTAGCGCTTTGCTGTTACAGAAGGAGCTGAAGTATGGAAGTATCTTTAGGTCGTGCCACTTAAATAAGGACGAGTTATGTGTGATTGCTCCTCCTTATGGGTCTGCATTCTCCTGGAAGCCAGTTCAAAGAAAATATGTGAAATTAGTGCTGTGAAATTGCAGGGCAGTAGTAAGATGCAAATTCCTGAATATCTCTGTTGGACATTTAGACATAATATTCTGCCTTTTGAGAACACTGGTTCGTTTTGGTTTGTAAACCAGCCACTAATACGAGGTGATAAAATGATTTCCATTTCATAGGGAACAAGTTATTTGCACAAATGTGGACTTGAAGAAACTGTTCCTTTTGAACTTCTGTTCGTGGAATTGCATATCAGACCAGAAGGAAAATGCCTGAGGTGCTAATATTTAATTGGCATTGAGTCATACTGCTGGCATAGAATTTCCTTTTCTTTTTTATCCTAAAAATATAGAACAAATATATCTAAGCATTCCAGTGACTTTGACAGGCATTGAATCAGACTGTATAGTGTTCCATTTTGGGATGAAGCAGTGTTCTGTTTTGGCACCAATCATTAAGCAAAAAAAGTTCCTCACCTGCCATTAAAGTATCTGCCAAGCAGAATTACCTGATATGTGATACATTAACTTTGAGAGTGTCAGTTTTCTTTCTGGATCTTTGGCGTGTATATGTATAATATTGCTAATACTTCAATGCTGAAATATTTTAATAATTAAATAGGATTATAATTTGTTGCAGTTCATAGTTGGCAAGTACAATTAACAGCAAAACAGTGGTTGCTCCAGAGGCTGCTACAATTAGAGGGATGCTACTGGCTGCTTCAAATAAATTGCCAAGCAGAGGCAATACTGATTTATTAACAGAAGTCTTTGCTTCTCATGTGCTTTCTCAGACAAGCAGAACTATTTGAAATTAACATTTACTCTGTATAGCATAACATTTACTCTGCATATTGCAAACTGCAGCGAGCTGCTATTAAGTAAAACTGAGGTGCCTGCTCGTGGGTGTCCAGCGGGTCTGGGGAGGATCAGCACCACTGCCTTGAGCTGAGGGCCACTGATCCAAGATATGACTTCAATACCCTCTTCAAAGAACAAAAATTAGAATCAGGGAACGTATAATTTAAAGAGAACTGGCTCCATTTTATCCTGTTCCCACCTGTGCTGTGTCTTTGGCTCAAGAAATCCTTGGGCTTGGCAGTCTTAACTTGTGCTCTGGGAGGATGCTGAGCTCTGTGGATAGAGCAATGGGGAGAAAGTCTGTGCCATTTGGGAGTTAGCACTGTAGATGGGGAATTGTTGCTGTTTCAGTTCTTAAATTGTCCCTGGAAAACAGGATTAGAAGAGGATGGATTTCTCTAAGCCTCAGGAGAAAAGCTATCACTGTGGAATATTGACACAAGAGGAAACGCGTATCTTCTGTACTATTAGGCATACTTAGGAAAACAGTTCACTGTCAGTCACAGTTTACAGTTAGGAAATCTCTGTAATTCACTACAGCAGTCTCAGGAAGGCATTTTGTGTTGGAGTGAACCTGTTCCCACTCTGCTTTTCCGCTGGCTCCTTGGTTCCCACCAGACACTTTAAGGCTGCAAAGCTGTCTGTGCCCCAGGAGTGCTCTGCCCACAGTCTGGCTGTCCTGAGTCTTTGGTGTCAAATCTGTGCCAGTAGTAAAGCAGAAGCGTGCTGTTTTGTACACCAGCTGGTGTATGTTCTCCTGATGGCTTTTTCTTCCTACATAGTCAATTTTCTAAGGTCTGTGTTTGTTCTGCTGTTGGTGCTGAGGAAAGGTAAGATATCTTCCTCAGAACTGGTATTTTTCAGTTAGTTTCTCTCCAAGCTTTGGCATTTCAGCTCCTGGACTTCGCTCAATGGAACTACAAAATGATTAAGAAGATGACAGTGGTGTAAGCAGTAGTGGAATTTTGTCTCTGTTGTTTGGAAACATCTGTGTACAGTGTACACTGACTTACTAAAGATTTATTTCTCAAAATTCTGTATTTTTGGAACAGCATAATATTATCTTGCTTAAATGCAAGATGTTAAATCAAAAGACACTCCAAAGGGAGCAAATGCAACTGCAGCAGTGTGGCAGGGATAAGATATTCTCAAAGTGATTACGCAGGTTCTCAGGGGAAACTGGAGGGGATCTATGAAATGGGAAATAAATCACATTCTGGCTGCCATCAGTGTGCTATATATTACTTTTCTTAAGCAGGTCTTGGGGTAAAAAGCATAGTAAGCCCTGAAAGGCTCTTGTCTGGGCAGAAAAAGAGAAGGATGACAATAGAGGGAGAATGACAGGATTGGAACAGAATAATTTGTTGTACCAGCTGAGAGGTGGAGGTAAGAGGTATTCAAAAATGTATAAAAGAACAGGATAAGATGTATGTTCATAGAATCCATTCAGGTATGCTTTTTATTGCTTTTACCCTCCAATCTTCGTGTTAATACCTTTGGGTGAAGGAACAAATAATTATTTGTGTTGTGAAGAAATGGTTTTTTAGGCTCATTTTAATAGGAAGTGTCACAGTGTTGCGAGAGAAAAAGGATTAGAGGTGTTGTGCTAACGTGGCTGGGAAGCAGACGATAGCAGAGAGCTGTTTTGAGAATGGGAGATTTCATCCAGGAAGAGGAAAAGGCTGTATAACCTGTTCCCCAAAGAGGCAGATATCTGGGGAGCTAGGAGGGGAGTCTGGAGACCTGCACTTGCTGCTACTTTTAACAGCTGCTGATTGTTTTAACTCAGATATTAACAAAAAATCTATTGAAACATTCATGCAGTTTGTTTTAATTTATATTTTGGAATAATTGCTGCAAACTGGTAGGTTCCCTTTTGGTTATGAGCTCTCACCATTTTCATATCTCTCCCTTGAGATTTTAATTGCATTAAGAAATGATTGGCCTTAATAAACTTCTACAGCCTGTAATAATTATAATCAAATAAGATATCCACATATAAAGCATAAAATTATGCTGAAGCAAATGCTTCCTTGATCATTAATTAGTGAACTATCAAAGGCATTGTTGCAAAGGGTAGTCATTTTGTTCTCTTCAGGATGAAGTCAGACCACTGTAGTCTCAAATATGCAGTATATTTTTTTCCCAGTTATTATTGCATTAGGAAGTACATTTCAACATGTATTTGTGTACTATCTGCATATATATTTTTTTACTTTTCATGTATGAAGATGCTTTCAGTAAGTACGTTTAGTTCTTTTATTAAGGCTGTTATTATATAGTGCTTTAGGAAACAGGTAAATGAATGGGACTGCTGTCATTGAAAGGTAGAGAACTGAGCAACAGTTCAGGTGCTGCGTAAGGACGATAGAAGTTTGGCATAGGCAGTACTTGTGGAAACCATATAGAGTTCTTGCTGACATTTTGTAAAGAGAAGGAGCTGATGTCCTGTGGCAGACTGTGGCAGCATAGGGCAATGAAGTGATAGGGAGAGAACGGCAAACGTAAGAGGACTGAACCCAAAAAGACTGTCAAGGGTTGGGCCACCATATTTGACAGTCTGGATTGCCACCTCCTCTGAAACAAGGCAGAATAATGGAGGCTTTGCAGCTAGTGATGCCTGGGTACCAATTGGAGTTCTACCAATGTGATTTTTGTAACATAAAATACAAGTTTAACAGCTGTGTGCTTCCTATTTCTGGAGCCTTTGGAGAAGTAGTGGAACCACAGAAAGCAAATGTGGAGGGGCTGGTGGGCTCATCCCTTGTGCTCTTGGAAGGTGCTGCCACCGAGGCTGTTGCAAGCACAGCTTTATTTACAAAGAGTGCCATCGAGATCTAAAGATGAGGAGCATCACTTATACCAAGTTATCATTATCTAATGGTAGATGGTTTTTGTGTGCAGTATCAAGATAGGATGTGACATTTTTGTCTTATGGTAGCCTCCCTCTAGTTAAGTGGGCATCACGGCTGTCTGAGTTGCACGAAGGCTTTGATTCCTAAATCCTATAAAGTGGATTTAGGTCCCAGTTTCCCTTTTATTGATTAAAAAGTTAAATTTAATTGCTTATGTAGTCTCTCTTTCTATTTTACTCATTTTATCAGTGAAATACAGGCCCACATCTTTGACTTCAAACAGTTCCATTTACATAATCAGCACATTTACCATTCTCCCTCTCAGTTTACTTATTGGTTGAGCTTGCCTGCCTGCCATGTGATCTGACCACAATGGCTAACCACTCCTTGGTGATAATTTACATTATTATTGTAATATGGATTAAGCATCAGTTGGAAGCGAGTCCGAGTCAATACCAATTTTTTTCCTGTGACATCTTAAAAGAAATTACTTAACAGGCTGATACCCATTTAGAAATTCAGAGGCATTCCTTAAAATGTTTCTTGGCAAACTGAAGTTTTTCAGTGAAACTCAGCAGCTGGTTTAGCAGGCAGAGTGTAGGGGATAGGATTAGGGGACAAGCAGAGCAGGGATGTGTACTGTCTGATCATTGTGAATTGGTGCTAGTACTGCAGTGACCAGAATATGTCCCTGTCTTCTGCACTGGGAGGTGATGCCTTGTACTTGTGTCCATTGACTGCGGGCTGGGAGTCCTGTTGCTGATACCCCCTAGGCTGAGATCATGGATGTTGCAGCTCAAATATTTGCCTTGGGCAAGTGTTTTTTCTCCTTGATCTAGCAAGTGCATGTGGAGGACAGACAACAAACAAAAAAGGATAAAAAAGTAATGTTTTCTTCTATTTATTCTGCCTGCCCATCCAATTCATTTGGCTGGGACTTGAATTCCCTCAAGAAAGGAAATACAAAAGATTTTACAGGAAGAACCAGCAGTTCTTTACCCCTGGGGCAAAGGATATGCACCACGATCAGTAACCACCCAGCTTGTATCAGTGTGACTGGCACCTGCTGACTGGTTACAGCAGTGCAACTGTTGAGTACTGTAATTTATTAGGGTCTGATGACATGTGGTTGTTACTACTATATGCTGCTTTCATGTATTCTTGATGCTGAATTAATATTTTAATGTAGTTTATATAAACAGTTTAATTATGACTGCATGATATAGCAGTCTTTTAAAGTGGCCATAAAATGGGCTTCTGAGCTCATCTAAAACTTTTAATGGGGAAAATCCGTTTGCCCATAAATTATAAATTTTAAAAACCTTACAGACATGTTAGATGGATTTATTTACGTCTGAAACTTGAGAAGAGTTTTATATAGCAGTAACATAAGGAAGAGTTTATAAAGTGCTCTCCTCAATCTGGTCAGTGAGGATGAGATCCTCTGTCTTGTTTCATTACAGCAGTGGTAGGACTTTGGACTGAGGTTGCAGAGATGAAAATACACAGAGCTGCATTGACTGTGGAAGAGAGTCCATCCTTCATAAAATTTTAAGTGGGTGTTTGTAGAGGTAAATTCTTTCTTCCCTGTCTTTGCAGGGCTTGTCCTTTTGTTATGTAAATTTCCTTTGGATAGACTCCCAGTCACTGAGGGAGGTTTTCAAAATGCAGAGATGCCTGCTATCTTTTCTAGGACATATTTTTCTGTGGGGCTGCCTGTTGGCCTTTCTTCACTCGTGATTTAAGCAGATACTTTTTTTTGGATATGCTTTCCTAAGGTCCATAGTGAAAAAGATGTACTTAATATCCTCAGTGCTTCAGGAATGGGATCAACCAAGCATCCTCACAATTGGTTGAGTTGGTCCTCTGCCTGATAAGTCTCATCCCATATTCCCACTTGTATAATTTGTACTTTCTATAATCACATTTCAATCACTGCTAACTAATTGCTACCTTAATTTATGATATAACATGTTAAAAATGCCTTATGTGGCCAGGTTCAGAGAGGAGGACATTGAAGGAATATCACGGTGGGCATGTGGAGCAGGCTGCCTGGTGAAAAATAAGTTGTCAGCAAAGCTTTTATTATGCTTAAAATCTTGTTTGAGAAGGGAGGAAGCACACCTTAGGTACAGCATAACCAATTAATTATTCTTAGCATAATTGAACTCCTAAGAGTCTAATCATTATTAGTCCAGCTCTAATTGTTTCAGAAAAAGAATAATAATGCAGGTAAAACTGTAATGCAAACACTTCTTGGTTTCTACTCATTTTCTTGGCACTGTGTTCATCCTGCTCTGCAGGGACCCAGGGTTTCATCCTGGCGCTGTTGGTCTGTCAGCATCCTAAGCCTTTCCCCAGGAGGAACGCAATGCTTGTGTGGAGGGCTTCTCACTGGGACCTACATGGGGTTCATTTTCATTTGCACCTTTCTCTTTCTCTTTCACACCTCTATTTACAATATAAGATCTCTTTTTACTATGTTAGATTATTATTATTTTGTTCCTGAAAGCAGTTTTGTCCAGCTCCAGGTGTCCGTTTCTGTAACTGAGCACTAGTGAGTTAGCTGTAGCTGTGGCCTGTCTCTAGTCATACTGTGTCTGCACACTGCCTGGTGGGAAGCTGCTTCTTGGTCTGGTAGAAGCTGATTTCATATGAAAATACATAATGCTGTCATGTGGCATTTGGCATTATCAGAGGAATATTCTTTGGGTGGCAGCAACCATTATAACAGATGTATTGAGAGGAAAGAAAATGTGGATTGTGTAATAATTACTAACGTGTGCTTACGTCTCTTAAAGCTTAACGTAGGAAAGCATTTAGCTTACCTGTCAAAACTGCTCAGTTCACCTGCCAAAACTGTTTTACTGGTTTAAATTAGTGTGCTTTGGAGAATGTGAAGATAGTACGGTGGAATGGCCTGGGAAGAGTGATGGAGCAATAAACCTAACTGGTCTAATTGATGGAGCTGTTTGAGACCTTGAGATAGGAGAATGTATGATAGACCTGCCCTTCTTGCCCTTTCTTCTTCAGGGGCTGAAGTAGCAACAGCTTACTTTTACTATACAAGTTCTACTGTAAGAAAAGATTGCATGTGATTTTTTTTTTTAAATGCTTTCTGAGAACAGTATATATCCTTAAAAAAAAAAAGAAGTTACTTTTTAAGTTTTAAAAACACTTGAAGATTTTGCATATTATTAGCCATGTGCTTGCATTGCACTGTGCTTTTTGTAGGCTACTTTTCATCTCTACAATAATATCAAGGTCTGATGTAAACTGAAAGTCATTCTTGATCACCTGAGAAGGAAATGAGGTCATTTAAGGCTGATTTTTGAAGATGGTGAATATCTTGGATATCTCTAGTGAGGGTGGTGAGACACTGGAACAGGTTGCCCAGTGTGGATGTCTCCTCCCTGGAAGCACTCAAGGCCAGGCTGGATGAGGCTGTGAGCAACCTGGTCTAGAGGGAGGTGTCCCTGCCTATAGCGGGGAATTGGAACTAGATGGTCTTAAAGGTCCCTTTCAGCCCAAACCATTCTGTGATTATATCTTACATTTCTGAACTTCAGATAGGATAGACTGTAAAATGTCCAACCTCCCCTTTCTTCATTGATTTTGCTATTCAGCCAGTCATTTTGATTTTTATATATAAAATATGTGGCTTACTGTTAAAAGGATTTCAAATCAAATTGGCTTTATTTACTTCAAAGTATTCTGAATAATGTTTATTGTGGGAATCATAAGAAAGGAACAGACATTTCTAATAGAAGAGTATTTCCAAATGGCTTGATTGAATTAAAGAACTCCCACTGGACTGGAAGCTCAAATAATAGCAGTTATTTTAGTGTCTTTAGTGGAATGGCAGATTTTTCTTATTTGGCAGAACAACCACATTTATAAACAGCAGTGCATTGTCCATCAATTGAGGAGGCAGAGAGCTTTTTTACTGCAGTAGTTTATGGATGGATGTGCCATCTTTGCTGTAAAATTTTATTTTGGTAAATCTGCTTGGGGAGCAAATTGAGAGGCGGGTTTCTTTCCGGAGGAGGGCAGGAAGACCAGTCTGCTTCTCCAGAAGGCTCTGCCTCTATTGGTTGTCTTGCTATAGTGATGCCAGATCTCCACGTGCTGGCTAGTAAGCTGGATGGAAATTCTCATTCATAAAGAAGGAGCAAATCAGAAACCCCTTTGAAATATACACTTAACAGCAAAGTTACACGTGTGTGCATACATTCTCTTTCTTTTATTAAATAAGTAATGAATTATCCTTCTTAATTCAACGTGTTTTAAAATAGTAAGCAAAAATAAAAAAAGTATTTTCCTTGGCTTATCTTTTCTCCCCTGTGGTCATTTTGGAGCTTCAGGGCACAGCTGTGTAAAGGTCCATTTATCATAGCTTCTCCCTTACATAAAATATCCTTCTGGATGTGGGGCTCTCTCCTTTTGTTAAAGCCTTGTGGCTTCAGCATCTTCTGCCAATATTTGGTAACCAGTGGGATTTTAGGTGTGTGTTGTGTTGAACCTAGGTGTGACCTGGATTGAACTGAAAGCAGCTTGAGGCAGGAATGGCTTTTTATCTTCCTGAATCATATTTGAACTTGTGGTCTCTTTTGAAGCGCGCTGAAATTAATAACCACTACATTTTCTTGACAGTACTGGTGAAGATAATGTGGGATTTCTGTTATTCTATCCTGTTTGTTTTTTTTTTTTTTTAATCATTTTTGTAACTGGGAACAGTTACAATGAGGATGATGAAGGAACTTCACCGAGAAATGATATTTTAAAACATTAACTTTGCTGTATTGGTGACACAGTGGAACAGAGGTGATTACCAGCTCTGATGCTTAATTTAAAAGAGACTAAACACTTGTACTTGGCCCTGTGTATAAAGGTGAACTTGAGGCACACTCAGTCTGTTTCATGGGCAGTTCTGGCAGTAGTGCCAATATTGGCTTTATTCTGCAGGATAAATGCTGAGTTTGTATATTCACTCAGGGCTGCAAGAAGTCTTTCCAGTTGCATTTTCATGCAAATATCTTTATTTGCAGTGTAAAAAATTAGAACAATTAGGTACTCTTGTGTAAATTAGTAGCTGTGTTTATAAATATCACTGCAATTGAAAGCAGGAGAAGTACCAGATGTGTAATTACATTAGCACAGATATTCTACAGAAAGCTGCTTCTGTGAAACAGGAACAAGCTTAATGTGAAAATCTTTGCTTTTGAGAGCATGCATGCTATGCACATCATTAACCTGTTAATTAGATCTGTTAAGGGCTACACTTGTTAAGCCTTGTTAAATGATTACTTATGTTTAAGACCGTTTGTTTCTAAACATCCTTGGTTAAAAAGGGTGGGCTAATGTTGAAAAAGCAAATGCTTAAGTTTGGATGCTCAGCAAAGTCACCCTCAAGGTGTGTGTTCTCAGGTATTTCATCACCTGGAAGGAGCTGGCTTTTGCCTTGTGCTGAAATTTCTGAAAACTTAGGTAAAGACTGTTAGACTTCCAGGGATAGCTGAACACTATTCAGAAATGTGTAACTACCACGAATTCAGAACTGGCAAAGCATCTGCCAAAAGGCAATGAAGATCTGCCTGTATTACAGAGCTGAACTGAATAATTTGGTACATGATTTGAATAAATCACCTTTAGAACTGAAGTTCTATTTCAGATTTTGTTATTTTAGCAATACAGGTATTGAAAACCAACCCAAACCCACCAACAGCCTTTCTCTTTTCCTGTATGCATTTATTCCCATCCTGGGAAGTGGTTTAGCATTCTGCCTGCTGCATTGTTCACTTATAAGGCTTGGGCTTTTGCTAATCCACTGACACAGATTTATGCCCAGAACTGCCCTACTATCTCTTCTGTTTGTACTTACAGTATTGCTGGTTTTTGCCCTGGGGAATCTAGCTTAACTGGAAAAGAAAACAACAACAAAACCCCCCACAAAATTAAGAAACACAGAAACAAACAAAGTATAGCTCTGTATGTTGTAATGCTTTATTGCTCTGTATCGTTGTGGCTTTTGTTGTTCTCTTCTGGGAGAATATATTGGGAGGTTTGTGTGCAGAGAAGCACTGCAGGAGGTGGGCTGTTCCTCTGGGCTGGCTGTAGCTGTGCGCCACGTCCTGCTCTCCGGGAGCACAACATCTATAACGTGCTGGTTTGAAAAAACACAGCAAGAAAACAACAACAAAAAAAAACAAACTGGCTCAAAAGCCCTGTAGGGTAATGCAGTCTTTGTAAGATCATAGAATTAAAGAATGGCTTGGGTTGGAAAGTACCTCAGGGATCATCTAGTTTCATCCTGCCATGGGTAGAGTTGCCAACCACTAATTCAGACACGAGATCAGGTTGCCCAGCACCCCATCCAGCCTTGCACACCTCCAGTCTGGCAGTGCCTTGCTGTCACTCACCTGTGGGTGCAGTTGTTTGGAACTTGGGGAATGCAGCCCCCAGACAGGAAGGACACCTGTCTTTCTGATGTACCTACCTAGATATGCTGTGCTTGCTTGTAGTTTCTGTGATTCTTGTCACCAGATTCCCAAGATTTTTCTAGTCCTAACACCTGTGAATCAGAATGAGGTGATGTGATCCTGTTTTCTGAGTGCAAACTCAAGTAGTTTAGTTATTCTGTTCTCCTGGACCTTGCAATCAAGAAGCTGAATTTGTGATGTGATAGGAAACCACTTCAGCTTGTAAAATAACGCCTTTCTCTCCCTCTCTTTTTAATTTTTTTTTTCAGAATTGACTTTTCCTGGATTTCATTACTTACAGTGCAGTGGTGTTTGGCTGTCACTCTTCCCCAAAGTCCTGAAGTAAAAATCACTTCAATCTTAAAGCCCTTCATCCTGGCTTTACGGTGTATGGAAACGTAAGCTCTTTGGCCCTCTCAGATTGATTGGAGGCTGCTCAGAGTTCAGCCCTTCTTCCTGACAGCAGCCTCTGCTTAGGAAAGCCGTTGGATGAGCAGATTGATTTACTGCTGGAGAGCACATCATTCTGAAACTTTGGTGTGCCTGCTAACGTTGTGTATTCCTGCACTTTTCTACGTATGGCATTTTTCTGAAATAGGTTTTTTTTTTTCCCCCAGAAGCTGACAGCTCCAAACAGAGTGTACAGAGTAAGGTAGATTTAATAATGATTAACTGAAAGTGGATAATTAAATGAGGACTGCAAATAAAAAATGAAAAAGGTCCGCTAGAAAGCAGTGTGCGTAGTTCTACAATGGCCTCTGTCCAGCCTTTATAAAACTGGTTGTGCACATTAGTAACACATTTCCCATGAACTGCTTACGCTGTCTGTCGCCTGGGATTGCTGTTATAGTGCTGTCCATCTTTGCAGAAATACTGATTAGTAGCAGCGTGAGCAGCATGGGAAATCCAGCCCATTGGATTACTATTCTGTAATGCTTATTAAGAAAAGTGACTGTGTGGCCCATGCACTTGGGAAGGTCTTTCTGTGTAGAAGCAGATCTCAACAGATCCTATTCAGGTTACATTTACAAATACTTTCATGTCATAAAAGGAATTGCTTTGCATAGTTTTGAGTTTCAACTGTCTGTAATCCAGCAGTGCAATGCTTTAACAGTATACACAGAACTATTCATAGCTGTTGGTAGCATCTATATATTGTTTTTATAGTGCACTTAAATTTGTAAACATTATGACCTCATCTCTTAACATCAGCTCCTATCAAGACAAGAAATCTGCTTTCTCAGACCTGTCTGGCATATTTAGAGGGTACTACAGACATGTTTTACAATCTGCAGGTTGGTTTTTATTTATTTATTTATTTTAATTTTAAACTGAGTGTTGAAAGAAAAGAATATTTTTCCCTGAGCTGTCTCTGAGGTGGGGACCCATGATTGAGTAACTCAGCTAATGCAGTTTACATTAATGCTTAATATTGAGAAAGCCCTGCCTGCAGGTGTCAAGGGGTTAGTAAATCATTGCATTTTCATAAACAACAGTGTTCCCAAGATTGTGCTGCAGAACGTCTTGCTTGCTGGAGTGTGTCTTGAGTGTTACCGCATGTGGATAATATGGTAAAAACCTGAAATGTAAAATTGGAACAAACTGCTGCATGGCTGTGAGTCACTGAACTTCGCTTTCATTCAGGTCTGAAGTAGGATGAGTAACTGAGATGCCTAATTACTTGTTTGTGTAGGTCATGAAAATGGAAAAAAGTGCTGCAAATGGTTAGAATTAATCACAGGAATCAGGAATTTTATCTGCCATGCCTGATATATTGCAAATAGTGTAATAGACTTTTGTATAGCCTCTCTCATACAAATGATAGCAGAAAGTATTTTGCTGTACTGCTATTAATAATAAATAGCAAAATAATTGAGATAAATGCAGAGGAGGAAAAAAAGCTGAACTTTGTCTGAAGTGTGACAGTAAATGTAGAGTAGACATACAGGAGGGTGCTTCTGAAAAGCAGAGGAATTGGCAGATATGCTAAAAATGGTTTTTCTTAGAATCATGAAGGTTGGAAAAGACCTCTCCCATCCCCAAGTCCAACCCCAGCCCACCCCACCACACACACTGACCACAGCCCTCAGTGCCTCATATCCCAGCTCCTGAAACGCTCCAGGGGCGGTGACTCCACCACCTCCCAGGGCAGCCTCTGCCACTGCATCGCTGCTCTTTCTGACTGGTATCTTACTTTGATATGCTTTGTTGCATAAAATGGCTGAACTGCTCAAGTCTGGTGTCTTTGACTCCGTATAGAGCTGATATTTGAGATTTCAGTCTTGTCTTCATGCGAGGAAGGATGCAATTGGACTGAATGCACTGACACAGAGCACAGGATATGTGTTATGTGTCCATCAGCACAGTTAGTAAGACACTTGTTCAAATGATTAGGAATATTTTTTGTGGCTTTTTATCAAATGTCTTTGTATCATACCCAGAAGGAATTTATTGGTAAGTATGTGGTAGTTCATATAATCTTTAACAGTTTGATCCATAAAAAAACCAAACATGCGTCTAAGTCTCATTAAAAATTACATATTTTAATATTAAATATTTTAAAATACATAAAAAATCTGAAGATTTACATAAACCTATTTAAAAAATTTGGTTTCAATGCTTTTAGAAATAAAGCTCAGATGGTCTGGTTTTTTTTTTTTTTTTTTCTCCTTCTCAGAGTCACAAAATGAGTTGCAGTTTTCTACTTCTTGTACATGTGATCTGGTGGAGGGATGCTAGAATTACATCCTGAGTAGCTCTATTACATTTCATGCAGGAGTGTTCAATTAAAGCGTACACTGCAGTGATCTACTGAGGGTTGTGATCACATCTGGTGGAGTTATTCCTCAGCCAGGCATTAATGACATCATAATTCTGTTTTGATTTGGGGGGGGGGGCTCTTTGTCTACACTAAGACTTACTAGATTCTCTTTAAGTACTAGAATAACTGCTTTTAAATTTGATACTTGAAGTAAAAGCTGGGGTAAAAAAGTAAACAAAAGATGTGGAGGACTATGCCAACGATAGCCCATTCGTTTTTGTCAGAGTTGTTTCAATCTTTTATATATCAGATGCAACTTGGAATGTATCTATAATGCATTTGAAAGAAATTGCTAACCCAGTATTCTATTTAACTGATTGCTAATCTAATCTTAAATTTGCAAATTAGTGCAGAGCTACAGGGACAGAATAATTGTAGAAGATGCTTATTGAATGAATTCTCAGATGGTGAAATGGTTGCAATTAAGCTAAATGTCATATTAAACAGAGCATAATTATTGTAGCAGTCCTTACTAAGCAATAACATACTTGTTAAGCAACTCTTATTGGGTTATCTATTTGAAATTTGATATTTAATGGTGTTTCGTTCTGTCTGTAATACGTAATTATTGACTGAATAGCCTGCTTGCCTTACGCTTTTGTGACCTCTGTGTCAAAGAGCAGATGTCACTGTACCCATTCAAACATAATTATTGCATAATTGTAGGTGGCTCTAGCAGGCAGGAAAAGCAAATCAGTGCCTGCTATATCAAATAAACACTCGTTTGCAGTGCTATATTGCTTGCTTCTAACTGGATTAGGGATGCTTCTTGGGCTAATTATATGGTTATCTTTCTGGTGGATAGAAGGTGGCAAACAGAACAAGGTGTAGGTTTTCTTTATTAGGCTGAATTTATGAATTGCTTTCACCCCATAGTGCCATATTTGTCTTGTCAGAGATGGTGAGATGTCTACTTCATTGTGTGACTTCTAATTTTTATCAATAGTGATTTGGTAGACTTGCTCTTCAGTTTACTCTTCAGACTAAGGGATTTGTGGCTTTTTTTTTTTTTTTTTTTAACTGAAAAACATTTTTTTTTGGCATTGTAGTAAGCCCTGTTGAACAATCACTGATTTTATTGGATACTTCTTTGTGGAATGTTACTAGATTCCAGGTTGGAACGAACAGTGCAGTCATCTGGTTGAACCTCCTGCTCAGAGCAGGGCCAGGATGGAATTTACACCAGGCACCTCAGGTCTGGAGGTCTTGGGAAGCTCCATGGAACCTATGTGACCAGTGTGCCAAAGTGCTTGTCATCTTGTTAAATCCTCCAGTGTACTTCCAGGACCATCCAGTTTGGTGCCAACCTTTGCTTCAAAGGGACTTCGGTAAATTATTAGCAGAAGAGCTTGATTATAGTCTTAAGAACTGGCTTCAGGGGCATTTTTCACTTCGATGGCATAAATTCCATGTAGCTTCCCTGAGATGGCATTCATAGAACATAGTCATTGGCCACATATGTCACTGACCATCTACTTTTTTCTTACTGCAATTGGGTGTCTGTGGTCCCTTTCTATGGATTCTCCTGCCTTCTGGAAATTGCTGCATCTCGGACATCTTTGTTTCAGTTTTCAACTTCTCTTGCACATTTACCTGCTTGAATTCAGAGATCTTTGCTCCTGAAGTGTCCATCTAGGACACTTTCTGTTTCAGTGGTGGCATGAGACAGTGTGTTCATCTATTTTATCTTTCTCTCTGTGTACTTTCATAGACTGATCAGCATGAAATAGATTTTATTTTATTTAGCCCTCTGATTTAACATCAGTGTCCTCCCAGCTGGGAGCTGTAATGCATCTTTTAAAAGTTGTACATTTTGATGCGTTAAGTTCTAGTGGGTGTTCAATAAAATATTGTTCATACCATTGTTCACGTTCTGCTGAGATGCTTCTTTTAATTGACTCATTTATTTTAAGGAAGGTGCAAGTTTACATAGCCGCTCTAAAAAAAAATAGTCAAATGCTAAGTAAAAAGCAGGCTGTTGTCTGGAAAGTATTTGTATCCCTCTCCTCAGATAAGCTACTGAACAGGACATTTGACGAAGAAGTGAAACATTGTGGATAAGTTTAACTACTGCGTCCTGAAGTGATCATTGGAAGTGAAAAATTCTATAATAGCAGATTTGCATCTGATTTGCCACCCTTATTTTTTTCTTTCTTTCTTTTGGTATGCGAAGAGTGGTCTAATAGGCTACGCTTTTAGTGTATTTGCCAGGGAGTAATTGCAAATTGTGATTTGTCTAATGATAGTGCAATTGCTTGTGAGTCCTTTCTTTTATTTGTAATTTTTCACTCTAAATTCACATCTGACATTAAATAACGGCCAATTCTTTCCAAGGCTTCTGCTGCATCTCTGTCGTCTTGTTAATGTCAGAGCTGGTAAATCTGCAGCTATTAAATAGAGTGGTTCATGAAGTACTGAAGAGATGAGTTCTACAGAGTAGTCAAAGAGCAGTGGTAGGTTTGGTGAGCTGAATTTGGCTAATCCTCTTCTTAACAGTGGCCTTTTATTATTCTACGGGGATTTTAGTGGTACCTTGATATATAAAGTATGAATTTAAAGTCTTCCTGTCCTAAGAATTAAGTAGTAAATCCTAAATTGGTGTAGTGTGTTCCAAGCAATCCATGACAAAAAAAAAAAAAACAACAACAAAACAGTTATGCACTAAGTTGAAGTGAAACAAAATTGGTTATGAATTTTTGCTTTAAAAATGAAGTGCTGAAAAAATAATCTTTGTACTGAAAATTCCAAAAAATGAAATTGCCATTGTTAAACTGCTTCAGAAAAGTAAGGACTGAAATAAGCTCATGATGCAGTTGCATTGTGTTGCCTCGTCTTTGTAGTGGTTACTTTCCTCTATTAATCAAAACCAATTAGTGTTGAATTTCAGCTGTTATTTTTTTGTAAGATTCAGCATATTCATAATCCAATGTCTGTTTTTGAATCGTGTTGATATTTTATTGGAATAGCCTTTTAAATGAAGGTGACATGTCAAGAATAAGCTTTTAAAAAAGGCCACTTCATGTAATTGAACTAAACATAAAATTCCTTTTTTTTTTTTTTTTTTTGAATCTTCAGGTTTTTAAGCCCATTTAATTATATAGAAAGTCACAACTATAACTGACATTAATTCATATAGTACAGTTTGTGAAGTACAGTGTAGTTTGCTGCTGTGTTTTCCCATTCAAGTCGTGTCCTCGTCTTGCAGTGATATCTTTTGGTGTGAAATACAGGAGGTATAAAAGGGGCAAAGATTTTTCACGTAGCCTGAAGACTGGATACATCAAAAGCTGCAGCTGTCTAGATCCTAGTGACTCTGAAAACCCTTCTTGCCTGCTGCCTGTTGACCACAGGAGGAGGTGACAGACTAAGGGTAGGGTTGCAGTCATAGCCTGGAGGATGAGGAAGGGAGAGCAGCCATGAAAGAGACGACTCCTGGGTCTCTGCTTTGTAAGTGCAGCCTTTTGGCAGTGAGATGCTGGCAAGAAATGGTGAAAAGGAAGGTGGTGGCATCACTGCCCACCTGCCTGGACAGTCTGCACTCCACATGTGCTCCCAAACCTCCCTGCTGTTCAGGAGAGGCGGCTCTGAGGAGCTCAGAGGAGCTGCTGCACTGATCTGATCACTGTGTATGAGCTTGGGAATGGGGATGCCAGAGGAAGATCAGCAGTGATAGCTCAGTGGGACTCTTCAAGTCTGTATTTAGGTCACTGATCTTCCCCAATTTTCCTGTGCAGATGCTTGGGATGTGTAGCGGAAGAAACTGGCTATATCCTAACTGTTTACTTCACCTCTTATTGATGATGGAAAGGACATTGTTTATTCATGCATTTGCACAATATCACAGCCTTGGCTCTAGGAGAGTCACTACTCTACCCATATAGGAAGAACAACAGGTTTACTTTCAGGAACATTGTCAGCTGGATGAAATACATAGGATTATAATTGCAGCCATTATGGGGGCTGTTTTGGATCTTATGTTCTTGTTTTCTTAGTGTAAGCTTATAACTGATTCCGATAGTTTTAAAATCAATTTTGGAAAACTTAACCAGAGTAGCATTTCTTGATATAAATTGACCTATTTGTTTTAAGTTCATTTTCTGCCTTGAGAAAAATACAAAAGGCAGGGTTATTGCCGTGTACTTTCAAGCACAGATTACATATGTAGTTTTCTTACCAAGTGAAATGGTTCTGTTAAGTTGTTCTGGAAAGTTTTTAAACTTAGGATTGAGATGAGACTCTCTTGAGACATGATCATCAAAATCCTTTTAATATGCTGAGATTTGGCCTTAGTGCTTTCCGCTACCTTTTTTTCTCGTTCTAAAAGCAATTTTGTACTTTACAGCCCTTAGATTGTTTTGTGGACTTGGTGGATTTTGTGGAATAATATTTTTAGAGAAAAATCTTTCTGCTTAGCCTTGTCTCATTTACATTCACTTAGAAATCTTTAAATAACATTCGTATAGTTATATATGTATGTTCATGTGCTCTGGAACTAAAAATGGGATTGCTGGGTTTAATTTTGATTCCATTTCTCTTGCCAAATGACCAGCTAAAGCCCCACCTGTAGTGTCACGTACTGCAAATGGAGACACCTTGCTCCAGGTAATTCCCTGACTAATGCAGAAGGTGAGGGACCTGTTTTGCTGTATGGGGCTCTGTTCACAAATCAGCACCCTGCAGGACCCACTGTGCACCATCACGTAACTTCACTTCCTACATTTTCAGGTCCTTATCAGAGCATACTCTTATCCCTGTTGTATTTATCTGCACCACTTTGTCACCGCGGACAATAATTCAGCTGCTTCCCAGAGCAGTTTATTCCACAGACTAATTGTCCTATTAAGAATGTTTTCGCCTTATCTAACTTGACTTTCTCCTCCTATTAGATTATTGTTCCTTTACGATCGTTTTTATATGCATTTGTACAAGCGGAATTAAATATTCATATTTCCTGAGGCTTTGGGTGCATTTCCCTGTTGCAGAAGCATGTCTGGTTTGCCTTTAATTTGAGACATTGTGGGGCCAATGGGAAGTGGCATTTTTTTCCAGG
Source organism: Lagopus leucura (assembly GCF_019238085.1). Taxonomy (NCBI): domain Eukaryota; kingdom Metazoa; phylum Chordata; class Aves; order Galliformes; family Phasianidae; genus Lagopus; species Lagopus leucura. Next base: position 5,700,935 of record NW_024962273.1, on the reverse strand, counting down.
TTTCAGGAACCAAATATTGGACCCATATGGATACGTGGGAAAGAGGAGTGACATGAGGGCCTTTGGAGACATTCCATAGAATGGCTTGGATTGGAGGGGACCTTAAAGACCAAGTGGCATTCACTTGGTTTTAGAGATGAGCTGATAGTTGCTTAATGGGAGTTGGAATGTGATTTTGCCACATCCCTCTTTTGCAGGTCACTGGGGCCGATGTGTGGGTGACTGCGGTTCCGGGGGCACGCGAAGCCGGGCTGTCTGGTGCACCCACACTGAGGGCTGGACGTCCCACCACGCCAACTGCGACCAGCAGGAGAAGCCCGAAAGCCAGCGGCGGTGCTTCAAGGTCTGCGACTGGCACTTGGAGCTGTTTGAGTGGGAGGTTTCGGGATGGGGACCCTGCGTGCCTGGCGGTGAGGCTGGACCCTGCGTGATGGCGCAGCACGGTCTGCAGCGCCGCAGCGCCCGCTGCCTGCAGAAGCTGGACAGGAGTGTGGTGGCCGCTGAGATCTGTGAGCACCTGGCACCGCAGCCACCCCTGGAGCAGGCCTGCCTGGTGCCGTGCCCGCGGGACTGCATTGTCACAGACTTCTCCTCCTGGTCCCAGTGTGGCGGGGGTTGCAGCACTAGCTTGCGGCACCGGACCCGTGCCGTCATTGCTCCTCCTCTCTATGGGGGTGCCCCGTGCCCCAACCTGACAGAATCGCAGACCTGTGCTGCTGCCGCCTGTCCCCTGGGTGAGGAGGAGCACACCTACAGCCTCAAGGTGGGACCTTGGGGCGAGTGCAGGCTGCCCCGCCGTGAGGACGCCTCCTTGGATTTGGGGGAGGACTCTGGAGAACTGAGCGCGTCGTGGCTGGAAAGCCACAAGGCACAGCATCATCCCCACATGGCACAGGTGGGCTACCAGACCAGGGCGGTCAGCTGCGTGCGGAGCGACGGCAGGCACGCTGTGCTGAGGTAAGGGCGCTTCCACATCTCTGCTTTTATTTCCTTTCTTTCACGAGTCGCCACTTTGCACAGCCTAATGCACTCACCTTCTCGAGTTTTAAATGCAAATTTTTATGCGTTTTCTTTACAGGCTGCTTTTTGATTTAATTCCCTGCTTGTGAAGCTAGCAGCTGAATATTTTGCATACTTGTATGGCTTGTGGCTGTTTAATTCATTTTATGTTTTTAATATTTCTCTTCTGGTTTTGTTTTGTGGAAACCTCAAGGAAATGGAGGTATGTGTATATCACCTCTTACTGGGAGGTGCTGAGCATGGAAGGGTTCCACTCTCAATCACCTACTGCATGTACTTGGCTGGAGAAGCTTAACTTCAACTCCTTCGTTCCTACAGATCAACACTGAATAAAACAAGAAGTTTAAGCGTGACGAGTTTGGCCCTGTGAATTTGCTAGAAGATATTTCTTGGCCAGATAGATCAGTGAGCAAAGCTATGGTTGTCTTCTGCTTATGAAGAGCCTTCATGTTTGCGATGTTTCTGGTGCCAGTATAAGATCTGTGACTTGCATGTATTTCTTTGACAGCGGTTGTTGATTTCTATCCTCACGTGCTTTATTTAACAATTTCCCTTGGTCTGTACAGGTCGCTTTTCTGTAATTCAGATGTGAAGGTTACAATAATGTACAGCAAATAATGGAAGGATTTATTCTCTGCATTCCTCGCATTTAAATTCAAACAATCTGAGCTCTGCCATTTGACTTCAGATTGAATTTGAGCGGATGCCAGGAGCTATAGATTACTGAGGAATTGATTAAATTCTGAGAAAGTCAGAAGCCAGATTTTTGAAGAACTTCACCTGCCCATTTTTTCCACCATTATTAGGAGTTGTTGAAAAATCAATGACCTCTGTGAAGGAGGAGAGAAAGGAATGTCTTGACTTCAACAAGGACAAGTGCAGGGTCCTGCACGTGCGGAGGATTAACCTCAGGCATCGATATGGACTTGGGGTTGATGTGCTGGGAAGCAGCTCTGGGCAGAAGGATCAGGGAGAAGACCTGTTGGACACCATGTTGCCTATGAAACAGCAGTGTGCCCTTGTGCACAGTGGTATCCTAGGGTGCATTAGGAAGGGCATTGCCAGCAGACCGAGGGAGGGGTTACTCCAGAGGTCCTTTTGAACCTCAATTACTCTGTGATTCTGTGAAAAATGCTGCTCCTGAATTTTGCAGAAATCAGCTATTATCATTATCTATGCCTGCACAAGTTCAAATTGGAGAGATAAGGGGTTATTTTCTGTCCGATGCTCTACCCCTGTTAATGTTGGTAGTTATTTTGCACATGTACTGAGGTGAAAATAAACATTCTAGCCATTTTCTTACCTCCTCCTATTACATCTGTAGGAAGGTAAATATTTTTTATCGCTTGGAAGAATGTCAAGATTTGTGAACTGTTGTAGCAGTTTCTAAGATCTTGGCTTCATTACTTGTCTCTAAATGTATGCTGATTCTAAATACACAGATTTTATACTCGTGTAGCTGCTTGACTTTAATGGAGTTACTTGTGATTTATGTCACTGTGGGACCTACAGCAAGTTTATGTATGTGCCATGTGGTAGCTGCTTTTCTGGCCATTATGTCTCATTCTTTGTCAGAGGCTCTGGATGGGGAATCCTGGCTTGTTTTAAGATTTTCTCTCTCTTCCCTCACACTCTCACTGGCACTTTTGCTGTAGGAATGGGGATTGGAAGCCACTGTTCATACTTCGCTCTTCGCTTCACTACTGTGTAATCCATTGAATTTCTGGATGATCGCACAGAAGGTCACAGATGGTTTAGTTCTGTTGTTTCTACCTGGGGTCAAGCTGTCTACTTCCCTCATCTTTTCTGATTTTGGGGGTTCTTTTGTTTTTCTTTGTTTCTTTTTTTCAGGTGATCTAGCCCCCTGTTTGGGAACATGTGGTTCCACTAGCTGCCTCCTAGCAGAGTTTTTCTGCTGAGTCTGTGTCTCAGGTATAATGCAGAGATGAGAGTAGCCTGTGACTTACTCTTACTAGGTCTGCATGCAAGAGGAACATCCGTAGTTTGCATAGTTCTCTTTCAAAAATAACTGGTTATTAATTGTAACTACACTGTTTAAACTTGGAAACCTGATACCTAAACCTAAAATCTGGCATAAAATCCAATCTGTGTTTAATTCCAAGGCTTGAATGTCACTGATACCAAGCATCCCTAACAACAGCTCCCTTAAAACAACCGTGTTAATGCCTTCCTAGTTTCATTGTGCAGCGTATTTGCTGCCATTCTCCTGAAGAATGGATCCGATCTTGCAGATGTCGCTTCACAAGAGTGATGATATTTTGGCTACTGGTAAAGAAGAGTAAATGCATTTGCATAACCCTGAAGAAGAGCTTGGCAGACAGCCAAATGTCTGCTGTAGAACTGGGAAGAATTGCTTTATTTGTGCTTTTTCATTTTCCTGGCTGAGATTTCCTATTTAGAATAACACTGTTGAGTAAGTCCCAATGAGAGTTACAAATTAAATTTCTGGGGTACTAAGGGAAGAGAGAAATATCCCTAGAAATGCTTCACCAGGTCTCTAAGCTGCTTAATTATGCTGCCATGCTGGGATTTTATCACCGCCACTGATTCCTTCTGCCACTAACTAAGAAAAATGGCATATGACATGTGTGGTCACTTGAACACCATTACGCATCAAAGAGCAAATGTATGGTCACCCCCTTTCCAAATCTATAATGCAGCGGCAGCAGAGATGGCTCTGTGGTGTTCACAAGTGGTGTCTGATGCTTAATTTATTATCAAAGTTGATAAACTGACTGGTTTCTAATCTCAGAGCTGTGTGTCAGCCAGCTGTGCCGATGTGTGTCCTTGTGTGTGCGAATGGAGGGGCTGCGTTGGAATGGTGGTCAGGATTTTAATAGAATAGGTGCACATTATTTTTTAAAGACTGAATGATTGAATGCGTTCACATCTTAGGGGTGTGAGGTTACTGGCAGAAAACTCGGTTTGTCTTCTTCATTAACAAGTCTGTGATTAATGAGAGGAGCAAATGCGTTGTCCTTTCTCTTGTGAGATAAGTAGCAGCAGCAGGAAGTGTGCCTGACATTTGCTTTCAGTTTTTCTGTTACTCTCAAGTTGTGTGTTTGAATCCAGAAAACAGGAGCCCTTGGTTTTCCACTGAACCCATAGGTGGGAGCTGTGATTAAAAATCAGGTTTAAAAAAAATTAGCTTTCAATTTTATATCCTGTAATAAAGTCAAATGTAAACACTCCCATGTCTTTAAGATAATCTCAGAAAAAGTTACAGGAGGTATGCACTTTAAACTTCTGCTGCTTTTGGTTTTCTGTTTTGTCATAGTTGTGAAAACCTCCTGAGTAGTGACACAAAGGAACTTTTATTTCTGTTCCCCATGTTTGGATTAGAAGCTAGATTGCATTTAGATAAATGAGCAACTGTAACTACACGTTGAAATCCTAAATACATTTGTCTTGTTTCTTCTGACCTGATGGACGTTCTCACTAAGTACATTTGGCGTTCCCAGTAAGTATAAGAAGTTAAAGCTGGGAGCAAAACGGCCCTTCCCCTCTCCCCTCTCCCCTCTCCCCTTCCCCCTTTTCCCTTCATCTGGATTAGACATCTTTTTCAGATATGCGTTTCTTAAACTCTTCATGCAGCGTATAAGATGATGATGATACAACACAATTGGATTGGGATCCTGTTTACTTTGCCTTTGTAAGTGAAAATTCAGGTTGAATTCAGTCAAGGAATTAAGGTGTCCATCAAGGATGTGGTTGAGCAGTACCCAGTTCTTTTGTTTGCCTCTGTAATTTGAATTCACACGATCCATTTCCTAGTGGATTGCACTTAACCGCTGTGCTGCTGTACATTTCTCAGAAAAATTATTTGTACTTTCTGCAGGCTTCTACTTTCTGTAGATGAGTACAACATTTTACAGCTGAGAGGAGGTAATGCTGTGCTGCAATACACCTACATGTGATGGCTGTGACTGTTCTGGGGGAGGAGGTGTGCATTCACATCCTTCCCAGCACATGTACGGACTGAGCCTTGGTGCTCAGGCTAGGAAATGAATCCCTGAGCTAATGTGAATAGAGGAAATTCTCCATTCCAGGGGTATTTAAAAAGAATAATCTTGTTGACTTTGTTTTTACTACAACCACACTAAAAAACCAAATGGTGACTGCTTTTAGCCTTTCAACCAGAATAATGTTTTGGAAACACTGTCACAAATAACTTGGCTTAACATGCATTGCATTGCAAAACAATTCCTGCAGTTTTCCCTTCAGCAGTCCAGCTCTGTAACACAGAAAGCATCAATGTGTAAGCACATTATAGTGTTACCATTACCAGATTTACTCTGGTAAACTCTAACCTGAATACATTAATCTGTGGAAAGTTAGTTTAAAAAGTGGGCTCACAAAACATCTCCCATCCTCAGGACTTCCTTCCTTCCCTGCTAGTTTTGGATGCTGAGGTTTGTGGGCTGAGATCAACGAATGTCTCACACATCTTGAGCGTTCTCTATATCAGATTGTTCTGAGTACACTGGTGACATGAAAGAATGTGTCTGAATTTCATGCAGAAGAACAGAGTGTGTTTTTACGTTTGCATTTGTGTTGCTTGGTGTCACAGTTAATTTGGCTTTGAGGCTCTGAATGAGTGGGGATGAGTTAATTAGATTCACTTTCTGTTAGGGAGTTGTGTGCAATTCTCTTTCAAAAACATCTTCCCCAGCAGAAGGGAGGAAATTGCCGGCTCCACATCTTGTTCATCTTAAGGTCAACAAAGTTCTCTTATTAGCCGTTTATAGCAGGAGCAGTGGAGGGATTTTCAGGGAAAGAATGAGCTGTTCAGTCTTGCCATACCTGAAAGCCTTGCAAATAGCAAGGATGATTGCTGGGCAGAGATGTCTTTTGCAGCCTACTTGTGATCATCTGCTAGAATCCATTGGACAGATGTGGTAGCTCTTGCCTTGCTAAGAATTGGGGATAGCAGTATCAGCAATTAGCAACGTTAATTTTGAAGAAAACCCTAAAGCAGATTTTTAAAGGTTTCATTTTCTTTGGTTTTTCAGCAAAGATCAATTCAGACTTAAATATCTCATTTACAGTGGTGCTACCCCAAAAATGGATTTGGATTTTCCTACTGGTATCTGAATGCAGAATTTCAGTTACTCTTTAGAATGTGAGTTTGCTTGTCCTCCTTGCCGTGTTCTTTGATAGGCTCTAGTTTTCTGGTATAACCACATAGGATGACTTCTATTTGCCAGTATTTTATCTACTTAGAAGCAGGAATTTGTGTTCCCTGTTACCATTGTGGTGCTGGTGGCTCACCTGATTACTGTGTTCAAAAAGTACTGAGAGGGAAATAAGGGAACAGTTGGTGTGACTCTTCCTAACCTAATGTTCCAGCCAAGTCTCCAAATCACTGGCCCAGCACAAGTTCAGATACAATTATTATTTCTTTTCTGTCCTCCATTCAATAGTATTGATGTTTTGCACCAGGTACAGCTTTGCCTTGGTTGTATTTGGCATGTAGTGGAAGCATAAGAAATCTTTTTTGGATATAAATGAGAAGAATTTTTTGGCTGCATCAGAGGCTGTTCCTGCTTCATGCAGCTGTTAAACAGATTCATCCTGCTGGCACCTGTGAGACTATTGTTGTACGTGATGAAAGTGAGACAAAAAAGTGTTGTGATTCGAACAAAAAAACCTGTAAATTTAAGTCACTAAATGCTGTATTGTGCTAGTAATTCAGGATGTAGTCAAGCTAGTCAATCCTGATCACGAGTAAGTGGCGATACTCCTATTGACTTTTGTGAAAAATGGACCAGTTTCTAAATTGGAAGAGAGGCGAATGGATGCCCGTTATCTTCTCCGCTCCCCCTATGAGATTGCCGTGCAATCCTGAAATGATTGCCCAGAGTATTTTCTGTGGAGAAAGTTAGCCTAGTCAAACTGTGTTATAAGTAATATTAAGTGAGGTAATAACTGGTTCCTTGGCAGCAGCTCTGGATTTCACACCTTTTAAGTGTACATGTATTTGCTTCTTACAGTTGGTAAAAGCCTGACTGTGAGCAACTGGAGGAGACGAATTTAAAGAGAGTTCACACTGAGTTCATGTATGGTCTTAATTTTGGGGAGCGGTTTGCATCATGCTTATAATACTAGGCAGAAATTAGGAATTCTTAGTTCTTTTTTTTCTGGTGACTTTTTTTTGGTGGGTTTCATTGTTTTTTCCCCTCCTTTTTTCCCCCTACCTGATCGATCATTTGTGATGCTCCAGTGATGTATTTGCTGATTTGTAAGTCTGTCATTTTTTGGTGTATGCTTTCCAGCTCTGTTGATGCCAGTTATCTGATGTCTCAGACACAGCAGAGATTCCCCCCCCACCCCATCCTTGTGACCTGATGGATGATCTCTAGCTGCTGTGAGGTGGAGGTGAATCAGAAGCAGCTGCACTCTGTGTGGTCAGGCAGGACAGAGCAGACTCGGACATCTACAATTGTCAGCCTCTCCTTTTATTTTTCCATTGCATTGATCCTTTCTTGATGTGTTACAAAATGAATGAGGATTATGTCCTAATAATAATCAAAATGGTTAAGTAATGTAACTGAGTGCAAAAACGCATGCACAGTTGCAGCGTGCCAGAGTCTCCTGTGCTTTGTCAGGTTTGAAAACCTTCTGACCTTGTTTAACAGCATTTGCTTGGTAACAGCCTCGCAGAACTGGAACATTACATGTTAATGAGAGCCTAATTACTTTCATAAAAGAGCAAAGCTGCTCAGCAGGATGTGCTGACACTGGGATGGACGGATGCTGGCCAGCTAGCAGTGTTTGCAGGCTGATGGAGGCATTTACCAATGGCAGCTCTTCTCCTGGGCTTGCCTTTTCTTTTCAGTCATGGTTAAAGCGTGAAATCTAAAAGCACAGCATCATTTACATCTTTTCCAACTTGAAATAAATTAGGTGTATTATTTGCAAGTGGCTCAACATTTGCACTCACAACTCTCTGGAAATGCGGTGTGCGCCTTGCAGCTCCTCTTATATTCACTGTACTGGCATTGATGCAAGTCTTCTGTTTCACCCTTTAGTGACTGTGATTTCTTAGCATCATAGGACTGTTCAAGTTGGGTGCTTTGAAGTTCATCTAGTCCTACTTGCTGAATATGGATGTCTGCAGCTTGAGCAGGTGCTCAGAGACCCATCCAGTCTGACTTGGAATGTCTCCAGGGTCAGGGCATCCACAACATCTCTGATCAACCTATTGCACTGCCTCACTATCCTTTATCATAAAAAACCTTTTCCTTATATGTGCTCTTGATCTCCCTTCTTTTAGATGGAAACCATCTTCTTGTCATATGGTAATGTAGATAAAATAATTGGGGGTTTGGGCTGAAAAAATGTTAAGATCTTGTAAGCATAACCTCCTCAGCTGTTTCACTTTGTTCTTATCTCAGCCTTTGTATACAAGATGCTGCACCTTTGACCTCCAAGACCTGTGTCATCGATAAAGACTGTGAAACATCTGAGTGGTCAGCGTGGAGCTCCTGCTCACAGACCTGCAGCTGGGGAGATCTCACCCCGGGCTTTCGGAGCCGGCACCGTAGCGTGCGGAGCGTGGCCATGGGAAGTGGGAAGCTCTGTCCGGAGCTGGAGGAGAAGGAAGCCTGCAGCACGGGAGGGAGAGAACTGAAGCCTTGCCCCAGGTACCTGAGCTTTAACCCACGTTTTCTGAACTTCTGGTGTGATCTTATGCTTCCTTGCTCTGTGTTTGTGTGTGTGTATGGACAGGGTCGCACATCATACTTTCTATCTGTGCTTGAGAGATCACTGATTTGATGATTGTTAACGATGGTTTGCCTTATTTACCGCTAATGTTCTTGTAATTGTTTCCATTATCGTTATTGCTATTACAATGATTACACTTGCATATAGAAATAAATTGCAGTTATACTCACTACAGCTTATATTTTCATATTTTAAAAACTGAGAGCAGATACTCTTGTTCGCTGAAAGCGCTTTTCTACGTATTGCTGGTTTTGGAGAATTTCCTCAGCTGCACAGAGGCTGGGCAGGTCTCCATGGCTGTACGTTTATTGGGCTTGCAGCCACGAATTTTACATAAGATTTAATGATTCCCCTTTATCTCCCCATGCAAAATCCCAGTCCTCCATAAGGAAAATGGGAACTGTTCAGAGATAGCAGCTTGGTAAAGAGCAAGTCTCAGATTCCATCTGGATATTTTTAAACTGGAAAACCTCATGGTCCCCAAGTTTTTGCTTGGTTTATGGCCCTCTTTGTTCTGACAGAAGGTAAGGAACTCACCTTTCTGGTGTGCAGATCTGTGCCATAGCACTTAGCCAGGCTAGCCTGGAGGGGAAATTGTTTGCTTTGCAAAGAAAATAAAATATAGCTTAATTTTGCGTTCTGAGATTGACTGTAAAATGCTTCAAGATTAAGATTTTGTACACATGTAGACAGATCTCCCTGTGAATAACTCTGTTTATTAGGACTAATCAGTGATCAAGTTGTGAATTTCTGGTGCTTTGCCAGGTACTGCCAAAAACCTTGATAACGCTTTTGCAAGAGACATTTCCTAGGAAAGTGTAACCTGTGGAAGTGTCACTATATTGTTGAATTCATTCAAATCAAATGCTGAACATTTTAATGCACCCTGCTAGTGAAGGAGAGGAAGTATATATATAAAAAAAATTCCATTGCTTGATTACATCCTATGAAAAGGCTTTTGAAGAGTGATTTTTGCTCCTGCCCAGATGCACACCAATTTCAAAGACAATAGATTAACACATTGTCTCGCTGATTTTGTATAGGAGTGTGCGTGCAGGTGACACCTGATTGGGGTATGCCAGCTGGTAGCAGATCAGGAGTGAGCAGAACGTGTCTGCCCCTTGTTTCTCAGCATTTGTGTTTTTTGATACTGCACTATATTAAAGTGCAGATTGTAAGGTCTTGATGTAGAGCCAGGAGAGACCGAAATGTGAGGATCTGCATAATGCTGATAACTTTCTTGTGGTGCCTCCTGTGATACAGAAGGAAACTTGTTGTTCTTTCAGTGTATTGCTGCTATGCCATGGTTTTCATGAGAATATGAACTCATAAACATTCCTCATTCTGCCATACCTGCACATCTTCAGTCCTTCAGGCAACCTTTACAGTAGAGTATCTCTGTGAAATAGGATAAACTGTCTAATAAGCTGGCCTGGAACAGTAACATGGGACTTACAGGTTAATAGAACCACTTAGCTAGAAAACATAGCAAGGAAATCTCTGGTATTTAGTTAATATTTATTTCTAGGGATGTAGTATCTCAAAATGCAAGTGATAGATTGACCTTCTTTCACTAAGCACCGTTATGGAGAATTTTATGATTGCTCTCTGGTTAGTAGACTTTGATTTGTCCATTCAGTACCTCAGAAACAAGCAGGAATGAGAAGCTGCTACACTGTGGTACATGCTGTGGGTATACCAGTTGCAAGGCTCTGGGGCTCACAGCTTTATGCTATGAAATCAATCATTTTAAAATCTGTTATTTAAGCATCAGCACTGGCATAGGGTATTGTTTGTCCACATTACATTCTACAGTAATTTGGTTTCAGAGTTTGAGAATCAGTGACTGGAAGTATCCTTTTCTTTAAATTTTGTTCTCTTGGTAAGGATTTTCCCAATCATGCTCCAGTCAAGCCAAAGACAGTGGGTGAGAACACTGGCCAGAAAAAGCACGTCTCTGTGTAAGAGAAAGAGGCATTTTCCTCTAGTGGTTACTTTTCACTGGAAGGTCAGCAGTCACCTTTTGGCTGAATGAATGTGTGCTTCTCAGACTATGTCCCACATCTTCATCCTCCACATCCACCCACGTGGAAAAGCAGCAGTTCAGGAGGTCGTACCTACAGCTTTCTTTTCAGCAGAGGAAAGTGGGTGAAGTTATGTTCCCATCCATGGCAAGGCAGCAGGTTAAAGGTCTCATCGCATGTATGCAATACTGGTATTAAATTCACTTTTAATGGGGAGGCCTTTTAATTTTAAGGCTGAAGTTTACTATAACCTCTTTAATCAATAGTTTAAATACAAGAAAATAAAGCATTTTAAGTGCCGGTAGGGCTCCTGAGCTTTGTACTTTGTTTTACTTGTGGTTATTTATTCTAAAAGGATTAGATTAAGGGCTTAGAAAGCTTAAACACATACGAGGTGATCCTACCTCCTTTATTGTCATATAAATTTGGGGTAGTTCAATTAAAGAGAACAGGCATGTATAGGTATAAAACTCGTTTCAGCACTAAGAGGATAAGTCCTAGAGACTGCAGAGACCAAGAGGTTACTATAAATTGAGAAGACATTGAGCAGTTGTTTGTTACATAGCTGTCACTGAGTCATCAGTTTTAAAACAATGGTTTATATCACTTGTATCCTTGATGCGTAGCTTACATCTTCAGTGGGAATAGATAGATTTTCCAGAATTATTATTATGTCTTTCAGTCTTTCGTTGTGGTGTGGTTGCTATGTTACAAGACAGGGATTTAGAAAAAAAAAAAAACACAAACCCTCTCTTTTTGTTGGAAATTCAAAGCTTTTTGGAACTTAAATGATGGAAAATGGGAAAATTTTAAGACCTGATTTTTACAAAAGGCTTGAGATTACTGCTGAGATATGGGTGTGATGCTATCACATTGTAGGGCTCATTATGTGCCTTAATTAAAGGCAAGGTATTAGTGTGAAGTGGGAAGATGTGAACGGAAGCTCTCAGAACTCAGCTGGTATGCTGCTGGGATTGCACGTTGGGAGTGGAGGCAGCACCACTCTCCAGCCCTTTGAACTTCCCCGGTCTCTGGCACCCCGAGCTGCCCTTGGTTTGGCTGGACAGCCTTGTTGCCTCCCCTCTGATCTGGAACAAGCTGTGTTGCAGCTGTAGTTCTCCAGCCCCAGGTTGGGCATTTCTCCTGTGGCTGATGCTGACTGTTGCAGTGCGAGAGCTCACTTTGATCATAGGAGACACGCAAAGAAACACCTCTTCTGCTTCCCCAGCTGACTGGTTAGCAAGTACTGCGTATGATATGAAAATCTTGACTTTATCAGCCCAGTCTCTTCCTAGATACCCCAGGCAGCTCCTGCTTGCCCATTTTCTTAAGCAAACTGACACAACTGCCATGTGGATTCTGGAGGTTCCCATTTTAGGTGTTCTCTACCAGCACTCCAACCATTGGCGGTGGTGGTACTTTGGAAGTAATCAGACCTCCTGTAACTGAAACACTGTTATAAAAAAAATAAAAATGGAACAAGCCTATTGGAAAGTCAAAAACAAATACAAATCTTTGTTATTAGCCATTTTAAGAGGCTTAGGGTCACAGCTAGGACTACAGTTATACTGGGTTTTCATCAAATCATCTAACTAGATGTTGAAAGGAGTTGGCGTTAAATCTATTACCATTTTTGTCACCACTCACAGGTTTTGGCATAGGAATCACACAAATGCATTGAAGCTGACCTGTCTTGTTGATTCAAATGCATCCCTTTCACTTTGTGGTTTGTTGTGCTCTTATAGAGACAGTGAACAAAGTAGTGGAATGGTGTTATCCCCTGAACCTAGTTCTGATACAGTGCACCTTTGATCAGGTCTGCTCTAACAATGTAACTGTGGGCTTGGGTGTCATGTTTTGGAGAAATCAGTCACCTGGTAACACTACAGTGGGTACTGCTAGTAACCTGCAAGTACTATCCAAAGGTTAAGATTCAAAAGAGGAAGCCCAAGTGTTTCCCTGTAAGAAATCTCAGTGATCTCTGCTCTTTGTCAATTGCTATTAACTGCTATTAACAAGCTTCTGATTAAATTTGAATGGAGATTATGCAGTCATTTTTTCTTTCAGCAGTGCTAATTCTCCTTGTCTCTAGAACAGCCCATAGATGGGCAAATTGATAGCAAGTGTCAGCTGCATAAAACCTGGCAAAGAGTCCATCAGAAGCTGTCCAAGAGCACTGCTTCCTTCTGTAGAGACAGGTTTTGCACTCAGTGGGATAACAATATGTCAGATATGTTTCTAGTGTAGTTGACTTGTTAATGGCTGTGAAAACGTGTACCTTTTAAGCAGCTAATGCTTGGGGTCAGGATTTGTTACCAGAAAGCTCCAGACAGCTTAGGGCATGCCCAGCTGGGGGAAAGCAAGATGGGCTGATAAGGATTTAGGCTTTAAGCTGCTTGCAGAAGAACCAGTGCTGGCAGTTGCACCTGACGGCTGCTCATTAAATACTGCTGTGCGGTGCAGCAGAGATTTGGTTACTCTGTGTAGATATCTACAGGGATTTTTTTTTAGATTCAGAAGCTGATGAGGTTTAATTATCTCTGAGCTCAGATTTAGTTATTTTGCATAATTTTAATCATTGATGGCCTAATTTTCGTAGGTGTTAAGTCCCACTGCTTGCTCTGAATAGGGGAAGCAGGTGCTTGCACCTTTGGAAATGAGTCTGTAAGATCCAGAATTCACAGCTGACTCCCTAAGCCCACATATTAATAATGAGCTTTTCTTTAGTCAATGATTATTTTAAGAAACACTGCCCTATAACAAGTATTGCCATAGCTCAGAAAAGATGCGTGTTCTATATTTAGGCTTCTGGTTGTGAAATACAGACCTGAGCAGCACAATGTCCTGAAGTGCTGTGGAGGAGGAATTTTTCTGTGCCCAGTGCTTGATGAAAAATAGTGCTCGTCTTTATTGTAACAAGAAGTTAGCATTTAACACTGCATGCCCAAAAAAATGCAGTTAGGAATTCCACAAGCGGAGCACTATAACAAAAATCCATGGCTGTGCTTCATATGTTGCAAGAGTTCAGTTATTTTATATTGGTTGTGTGAAAAGGGTATTCTGTTTTGTTTCCTCTGCTGTCACTAAACCCTGTGAACGTATCCAAATTTGCACACGATACTGTATATTAATTAAGAGAGCCTGACAGCTCATCTGAAAACTACTTGTAAATTGAAAGTAAGTGGCAGTGTTCACAAACGTTTTCCATTAGTATCTTACAAAATTTGTAAGTGCTCTGGGGCTAAAAGTAATTCTTATGCCCAAATTCGCAATGCAACATGTTGTGAGAATATTGGTATGTGCTCAGGCAAAATAATGTCATTATTTTTCACGTAGTTTTGAGATGCTCTTGTCCTTGCCATAGCTGTAGTCAGGGAATGGATATTTGCAGTACAGAATACAAAGACTACAAGATGGAACAGAGACGCCCCGTTGTGCTGAGCTGGCAGCGATCAGTTAGCAGGCAAGTGCACAGAGTTTTTAACAACTGTACATCTGCCATAGGAGGAGAGTATTTGGCTTGAAGCTAAAAGAAGGAAATTATTTTACATATTTCGGAACAGTGAAGTTTGTATGGAAAAAGAGAACTGTGAGATACAGAGGGGCAAAGGAATGAAGCAGCAGAAGTGTAAACAGTTTGATCACAGGAATAATATTGGCTAAGATTCGGAAAGTGGAAGGAAAACTTTGAGCTCTTACTTACCTTACCACACCGATACTGTGATCTGTTAATTAAAATGATCTTCCTCTGTGAAAGCTGCTGCGTTAGAAAAGTGCTCTGTTTTTGGACATGATGAGAAATAGTTTTTGCTTTCTGTTGTTCCCCATGCTACTTCCCCTGTGATTTTAATAAGTTCTTCTTGGCATTTAGGCTGATAATTAATAATGCTGATTGTCAATACAGCATTCACATACCTGTGCCCAAGAATGTTATCCTTTCTTGAGAACCATTTATACTCTTCAGGTGTGAACTGAATACAGAATGAAAACAGACCTTGCTGCGTATCACAACTTCTGGAAAGGAAAGCAATAGAACTGAGTTACCACAGGCAATCCTTTGGAGAAATTGATAGTACCCTAGGCCATTGCAAAGCTGTCAGCTACAGAAAAGCTGCTTGGTGCTTGGAGCTTCATTGACATACATAGGGCTTTACCTGTTAAGTGGATTTTAGAATGACGTGTTCAGCTCTTGGTTGAGAAAGGTGGTATAGTGGTTGGAGCCACATGTTTGAAAACTCATTTTCACACTTAATCGAACCTCTTAATCTCCGTTCCTTTTTTGCATCCTGCTCAAAGGTGTTGTCAGAATGATTTAGTGCTTGTGAACACTTCAGAGATCAGTGCTATGTGAAAAGTTTACATGAGTACTACAGGCTAATAACAAATACTTAACCTTCATATATTTAACTTTCAGAATGTTTCAGAACATTCCCTGTTTTGAACACGAGAGTGCTACCATAAATATTAAACCAATTGTATTTTGCCAAGTAGTGAACTAGCACTTCCTCACCCATAGTTTTTCTAAAATCATTCTTGTTTTACTTGGTCTCTCTTTTTCCCAAAGGTTTTCCTGGAGGACTTCTGAATGGAAAGCTTGCCAAGTGTCTCTCTTTGACCAGCAGAGCCCTCGACATCGTAAACATGCAGTGCTTTGTGGAGGTGGCATACAAACCCGTGAGGTTTATTGTGTCCAGATCACTGTAGAAGCCGAAATGCACCGAATGAAGGAAGGTATGTGTGTAGAGTTATTCTGAAATGTCTGTCACAAGTAGATCTGAGTAAAAGAAGAAAAAATAAATCCTTACTGCACAGTCATCAGAAAGCTTGTCTAGCTGGTGCCTCCCTTGTATCTGTCTGTTCTTACTGAGGGAGGTGTTTCTTGGCATCAGGGTGGAAGCAGGAGAGCTTAGTCCTCAAGGGGTCTGCCTGGAGCCAAAGCCTTCTAGGAGTGAACTGCTGCTTGTTCTGTAGGTGTACTTGTGTGGGTGAGGTCTGAAGGATGGAGAAGCTAAATTTTTTTGTGCTAGTTTTCTTTGGACTTCACTTTTCTTTCTTTCTTGTGTATCAGGTAACCTGCCCTCTGTAGCTGAACACATTTGTCTGTGGTTTTTGTTCTGGGTGAGAGTATAAAAACAAAGATGTCACACTCTATTCTGGATATGGCTTCAGCCTGTGTTTCAAGTTGATACACAGACTTTCTTGTGTTTTGAAGGGGAAAGCAAAAATAATATTGTCACAACTTCTGAGCAGACAGACAATTTTTGGATCTTGGAAGCGAGTTATTTTCCTTTTAGAAGAATAATGAGTAGATACAGATGCACGATGAATAATTCATCTAAGGCTGTTTTATTTACTGTATGTAGTGCTCTTGCAGAATATGCTTTTGAGCAGAGATACAAAGATAATAAGAACACAACATCATATCTTAGATTTATTTACTTACAAAGCCAAAGCAAATGTTTCCTGGGTGCCCAGTTGTATCCTAGCATCCTGCACAGGCTCTGAGATTATAGAAAATCAGACCTCTTTTAATCTCTGTCCAGTCCATGCATAGTTGCTGCTACACCTCTTCCAAACGTCTGGTACCACCTTGTCTGCCAACGCAAAAATTTCTGTTATTCTACTCAAGTATATGATGTCTATCACTTTCAAAGTAAGATAAGTGCTGTTGATGACAGGTGTGTAACATTTCTTGACCATCTTTATCCTTCTTGCAACTTCTGTAGTCCATGCTACTAGTGTGTGGCACACTGGTAGGCAGTAAGCTTTACCTGACTTCAGCCATGCTTCTCTGTTCTTTGTTAGTATTGTGAATTACCCTAGAAGGCTGGAGCAGGTCATAGAAACCCTTATCCAACATCATTCATAACAGAATTTGTACCCTGTATCTAGCATGTGATCACTTGCCAGTTTTTGCTTTGTTTAAGGTTCAGTACAACTTAAAAATGGCAAGCCCTCCCCTTAGTGGAAAGAAGACTCTAAGATATCTCTTCCTTGTTTGTACAGTTCTAACCTTTACTGTTTGAGAAAGAAGTATGTCTTTTTTTTTTCTATTAGGTCACTGAAAAAGCAAACTTGCACAGCAATTCTATGAGGTGTAAATTATTCCTGCCATGCCAAGGCAATTGTGGTGGTGATTTGCAATAGTCCTTAGGAAGTGAGAATCCTATCAACTGTCAGTATAGCCACATTTAAAAGGAAAGACAGAAAACCTTTGTTACTGCTTTTCCCTATCTGATACTCAGTGTGTCTCATTTGCTAGCTGGTCAGTTTTTGTTCTTTGTCCAAATAAGGAATGATGTTTTTTCTTGCTTCTTTTCTAAAAATCTGAACTGATAGTAAATTTTTATTCATCATGAGAAGACCTCATATTTTACTGTACATATTTTATTGTTTTTTAGTGATGGGGAGAGGATTGAGAAGTCGATTTGCCTTTGCGTAGGCAAATACAGAGTCTAACCGCTTCCATTAAAAATGCAGTATTTTCCTTTCATCATCTCTTGAATGTCCTTAAAGGGATCATTCAGAAATCAAACAAGCGAGTCTAATAGGATATTATCATCCATCACAGTTGTTATTCTTCTTGTTACTTCCAATAAGAACTTGGACCTGACACAGTGTCATATGTAAAAGAAGATTTTGTCTGGTGGTATCTCCAGCAGCATTACTGGATAATATATACTGAATTGTAGTTGGAGGCAGGTACCATCTGTGATGTGTTTATACATATTGCTTAAAGCTCTCTTATCCCCCCCAGGCTATCTTTCCTATTTTTCACTGGTTTAGTCTTTCCATCCACTACTACTTTTATTACAATATGTATATTTAGAAATGAGTCCATGGAGTTTCCATGTATCCAGTTAGTAAAAAACTCAAGTCTACTGATGTATTTTTATTCTTATAAAATTTCAGTATGAAGGTACTGAAGATGGAAAACTTTCACTCAGGTATTACTTCCAGAAACACATCAATAAGATTCCATATCTTTCTATGTAAAGAGGTCTCCTAACTAAGAAACCTCTGCCATGCCCCAAATGAAGGTCTAGCATATTTGTTAAACCTTAGAGAGGAATTCCATACTTTAAACATGGATGATGAGGGAAAAACAGCTTTTCATGTTCACCAAAGAGGTGGAATGACCAGGTGGAGGAAAAAAGGAAAACAGGTTTTCTTTTTACCACTGACTCAAAAAAACATTTTTGGTAGTATTCTTCTTGCACATCATTGAATAAATAAGCTACATTTTTGTATACCAGCTTTATCTGAGTTATTGACTTACTTGTATTTGGAGGAAGAAGGTTTTGCAATCTTTCAAGTTCTTTGTAATATTCTTTCACTCTCAGACTCTTTCATCTAGATGAGTGTGACAGGAAACACTTGGTGTGTCAAGTGGCACGTCACTCAGGTATCTGTAATTCTGCGAACATCAGAAAACCAATGTATAAAACCTGTTATGAGACTATGCTATTTTTAGTATTCGCTGTTCTGTCCAAGGATTCTAAATCTTGTGAAGCTTTTATTAATGTACACTGAACTTGAACATCATATGTTAAACATGTCCCACACTTTGGTCACAAGAACCCCACACAACACTAGAGCCTTGGGGCAGAGTGGCTGGAAGACTGTGAGGAAGAGATAGACTTGGGGGTGTCGGCTGATGCTCAGCTAAACATGAGCCATCAGTGGCCAAGAAGGTCAACGGCATCCTGGTTTGTATCAGAAATAGTGCAGCCAGCAGCAGCAGCAGCAGGTGATCATCCCTCTGTACTCATAACACTGGTGACACTGCACCTTGAGTGCTGTGTTCAATTTTGGGTCCCTCACTACAAGAAGGGCCCTGAGCATGTTCAGAGAAGGTAATGAAGCTGGTGAGGGGGTCTGGAGCACAAATCTTGTGGGAAGCAGTTGAGGAAACTGGGATTGTTCAGAGTGGGGAAGAGGAGGCTCAGGGGAGACCTTATCACTCTGTACAAGTGCCTGAAGGGAGGTTGTGGTGAGGTGAAGATCTTCTCCTGTGTACATAGCGATAGGACTTCAGGGAATGGCCTCAAGTTTTGCCAGGTGAGGTCAGGAAAAACTTCTCTATGGGCTGCCCAGGGAGGTGGTGGAGTCACTGTCCCTGGAGGTGTTCAGAAAATGTTTAGATGTTGTACTAAGGGATGTGGTTTAGTGGGAAATACTGGTGATGGGTGGATGGTTGTACTGGATGATTTTGGAGGTCTTTTCCTACCTTTGTGATTCTGTGATTATATGAACTACGTGGCTATACAGACACAGTCCGCCCTTCCTGCTCTTCACTTCCTGATGCTCCCCAGTTGTTGTGTCTGGACATCTCATACTTGAAACAATCTGTTGACAGGATGGTGGTTGCCAACCTTCCTGATGCAACTCTGTCCACTTGTATAGAAGTTCAATAAAATAAAGCAGAATAATGCAGGTCTTCAACTTATTTCCAGAGTTAAGCTCTGCTGACAAATATGGCTTACTCTTTTCTAAATTGAGACTTTGTGGCTGTTAGTTACCTGGAATTTTTTTCCCCCAATAGCTTTTAATTAATGTGGATGAACATTGCTAATTAACAATCCCCACCAACAAAAAATGTGGTTAAAGTATGGAAGTGTATTATATGATTGATCAGTTGATGCGGCTTCTCTCTATGTTTGGCAGTAAAATTCTTCTTCCTTCATTATGTTATCACAGTAAATTAGCCCACTAATATGGAAATTAACATTTCTTGTAGTCTGGGGGTGGTGTCTGTGTTCAACCTGTTATTAAGTATATAAAATTCCTACACTTGATCTTCCTCAGGATATTTTGCTGTCTCTCCTGAAGGTGAGGGAATAGGAGGAATATCTTTCTGTTTTCTAACTAAATTTTCCTGTTTGGCTTATATAGAAATTATAACTCCTTGTAATTTAGGGCATGGGATCCTTCATAAAAATTTTCCAGAAGGGTCTTCTCTCTTTTCTGGACTAGTTACCACTTGTCTCTTACTGTCCCCAGTGACTGGGATTGCATTCTCTCTGTATTTTCTGTAACTTTCTAACTAAGGATCTGTCTGTCTTGTCATTTATTTTCCATAAAATTTGTGCTGTATATATCTTGACATTTTTTCTTTTTTACCTGTTTGAATGAAGTCCAATTTTCCTCTCACTTTCTGAATTCTCTTATAATGTTTTCGGAGCCTGTCTGCTTAAGTTATAATTATAGGACTGAAAGGACCTTTGTGAAATGCTATTCTTCCTTGAGTCTTCTTTATTGTTTACCCCACATAGCATACTTAGCTAATAAAGTTTCTCTCTTATTACCATCTCAGAAAAAAACACTGCATTTTCCAATCTTTTTAATCTTTATTATTTTCCATCTGAAAATCCACGTTTTATTCTTGTACCTGTATAAGATTCTAGAGTCTTTTTAACTGTTTGTTTGCTTAATGATTGTTCCTACCTTATTTGTCTCTCTCACTGTTTATTTGATCTTGGATTTCAATAATTGGTATGTCATTGCATGATCAAAGTAATGTGATAGCTCCCACAGATTCCTAGTCCATTTCTACTAATATTCCACTGTGGAATTTTTAATATTTCTAATAATAACAATAATAAACCTAATTATTAGACTCAGGGCTCTTTATAATTCAAATATTATTAAACTCCTTTTTCTTTTAAAAATTAATAGCTTTTCAGATATTCCTCTGTGTGTGGTTCTCATCCATCTTAACACATAATCTATGCTTTTATTGAAAATCCTCTAACATGTTACATTTCCCCAATATAGCCACGTTGAGATTCCTTGTAGTCAGTCAGAAGAGAGGGACTTGTGCATGCTTAAAATGTGTTGCAGTAGGTATTGTTAATTTTCCTCTTTTTCTTTTTCCTTTGGACACATTGTTGTATTTCTTCACAGCCATAGCACCTGAACTCCTTTAAACTCTCTAAAATTCAGGTTTTTGTAAACACCTGTGATTTCAGTATTAATGGATACTTTTTGATCCATCCTATGTGTATTCTCTTATATATTTTTGTTTCACAAGCCACTTTATTAACCCAAATGGCCAGAAAGCGTTTCCCAGTATTTTCATGCAAGTCCTTAAATGAGTCTCAAAATTAGAGTGTCATGGCATTTTTCTTTTCCACAAAATATTGAGCTTTTTCCCTACCTCTGTTTACACAGAAATGTCTAATACCTTCTTACCTCACAAGTAAACTTTTCAGGCAGTTTTAAATACCCACATGGGAGATGTTTGGCACTGCATTTTATTTTCCAGAAATTAATGGCCTCTTTAGACTTGCGGAGATGTATTTGAAAACTTTTATTCACATCCTGTATTATTTTGCATTTATTTTCATCCCTTTCTTTCCATTCTTTCGTCTCCTTTAGCTCTGAAATATGCATTTTGTGCCTGTTCTGCTCTATATGCTCTGTTTCCTAACAAGGATTCAACTCTTTTTTTTATTTCTTTTTTTCCTTCCTGCAAGTTCTTTGTTCTGCTTTGAATCATGATCTTCCAATGCATTCCTTCTGGGGGATTAGTGTTTCAAATTGGTACATGTGGCATCTGTTCAATAAACCATGTGAAAGTACTTTCAGGAAGAGAGAAGCACCAGAGTGCTATTAGAGTAGAGCTAGTAGAGTAGAGTAGAGCATGCCATTAGCCTCTTGAGTGCTGGCTGTCCTGTGCACCACCAGGCCCAGCTCTTTAGCAGCAGTAAGTCAGGTGTGCAGGTTGTTGTATTCCTGCATATTTATTGGGGAAAGACTGCATTGATTCAGATAAGCTGCCCACAGGCATTGGCGCAGGGTATGCACTACTTCAATGAGCATGAACTCTGGGTGGAGTATGAGCTCTGTATTAAATGCACACTGTTTTTTCAAATTTATGCTGGTGAAAGCTGCAGGAATGAGAAATTTGATTTACTCTACGGAAATTAGAATTGGGAGTCTTTGATGTTTAAATCCTGTTGTCTTCATCTGGTTAATGAAATTGAAAAGAAATATGTAAGAATATATTAGTGAAGAGAAACCTTGGTTAGGACCATAGAGCAGAGAGCTAACAGTCAGCAGTGGCATGAGAAAACACTTGGCTTGGCCAGCTGGTGATACAGCAACAGGAGAGTGCAGCGAGCCTGATTTACAGAAATAGAGTTCTCAGGAGGAGGAAAAACCCCATAAGCAAAACTGAATGCCCAAGAATGCCCTCACCCCAAACTTGAGTATTTATCATCAGGATGACTCAACTGGTTTGAAAAGATGAGAAACAGACCTCTGAAGTGTAAAATATATTCAGGCAAGTCTGCATCGGATTTATATTGCTGGGATGCCGAGTTATTGATCTGTAAGCTCACCAAATGCTGAGCAGAATTTGTGAGATAAAACTCACATAACAGGAAGATAAATATGTAACAGCTGGGTACTTTGGGGGAAACCCTGTAGAAGCAAGAGAGGAAATGGCTCTGGATCTTTGGGGTATCTGACAGTATTGTTTAAATGTGTATTTCAGAAACTTCAGTTTGGATCCATTAGGGAGAAGCATTTTCCCTGATGTGTTTTTTTATAGGTGTAAGATTTCCTTTTTTTTTCTTCATGTCTGGAAACTAATTAAAGTAAAATGAAAAGAATATGTAAAATGAAGTTGACAACGAAAGAGATGTGCCTTCTAAAAGGTGCATTTGAAAGAATCTGCCTTTTTTAGCATGCCATTTGATGTGGCCATGGAATAGGTACCTCTTCATAAATAAATTTATTTACATCTCTGTCTTCAGTATGCAGCAAATAATGTGCTGCCCAGTCATTTCACATGAGATACTAGGTTTTAGTTCAAGTATTTATCTTTGAAATCTAAGATTTTAAATGTGTTTGCATTTTGTCATTATATCCTGCCATTGGAACTGGATGAGTTTTATTCAGCACTGGTTTGCTCTGAGTTTGGTTTCATTGTTACAGGGAAGGGGAGCTGCAGCTGCTCAAACAATGCAGTTCATTTAGGTGAGAAAAATGGTAGGATTTGTGTGTGTGTTGCACCAGAGAGTGGGTCACCAGGGTCAGCTAATGAAGCTGGAGGTGGCAGGGCTGGTCCTGCAGTTGTGTGGAACAGCTCTGTATGGGACCACTGGGATGACCTTGAGCATCACGAGCATGCTGTGACTGGAGCAGCTCAGTGTCAGCTGCTTTGGGGGCACCACTGCCATGTCCTGTGTGTGAGATAGGCACTTCAACACAGTGCTTTGTTGGTGATACCTGTGCTCCTGCAGTGACAGCATTTGCAGAGCAGAGTCCTGCTCTTTGGTGTTTTTTTGCTGCTAATTGAATGCTAAACTTAGTGATGGGTAAAGTCCAGACTCTTAATAGGCTTTCATGATGAAAGCTCCATCTTTCTTTTTTTTTTTTTTCCCCCCATTTTCCTTGTGGCTTCTCTTACTCTCTCTGGCAGTCTGTTGAAAGGATGATTTCCAGCATCTGGTGGCCAACAGGGTTCGCATCCCGGAGAATCCTCGTTTCTCTTTCTGTGATTGCCTTTATTGGTATCTGAGCACCCCATTTTTTTCTGCATTTCCTCCTGGACACTTATTAGTGACTTGTCACCTCTGGTCTGGACAGTTGTGTGACTGAGAATTCTTGCCAGATTAAAGATTCTGTTGGCAGTCTCT
The DNA here is from genome assembly GCF_019238085.1 of Lagopus leucura. NCBI lineage: Eukaryota > Metazoa > Chordata > Aves > Galliformes > Phasianidae > Lagopus > Lagopus leucura. The sequence continues at coordinate 5,677,495 of NW_024962273.1, read as the reverse complement.
ACAAACCCGCAGTTTGGGAAGAAGATCCTGCTATACAGTGTGGAACTTTCTGAACAAGAAGTGCTAATAGCTTGTCACTCAGTAAAATGGTAAGGATCTTTGTTGTTCTGAAATTCATAAACTACTATTAACTTTTTCATGCTGTGATGAGCTTTCAGTTCATACTTTGTTTCTTGTCCTTTAATTCATAATAGGGTTTCAACTGTATGCCTTGTGGCTTCCAAACTGATTGATTCTTTTTGGGAGCATAAAAGGATCCTTGCCATCAGGGATGGGTTGCATGAAGCCTTTTTTGATGAGGTGGTGCAATGGGCTGGGTTTTATGCTGTCTCCACACTACTTCAGTTACATTTAACACATCTCCTTTGTCTAATCTTTTATTGTCACTATAAAAGTCTTTCAGATTGGAGAAATTGCACACCAATGTTGTGATGGTTTCTCCTTGTTATGTTACACACATACAGGTGTTTTTATAACAATTCATTCCCTTGTGATTTTCTTGGGTAATTTCCCTTCATAGTGATCCAACTGTCTTGGTTCATATGTGCTGAAAAAGGTAGCAAGAAGTTTTACAAAGATGCGGCATGCCTTCTGTGTACTGTGGTTAGTCTTAATTAAGCATAACTTTGCCAAAAGATGTAGTAAATATCTGGTTGTATTGCCTTGAGAATAGAATATTCAACAACAGAAGGCCCTGCCAGTGTGCAAGAAGCCATCTTGATGCATTCCAGATCTGCTAGCAGTATCTAGATGTGTCTCATTAGAGTGTTAATATCAGAAATACTTGTGTTCTGTTCTGGAGGGGAAATGAAATTAAGGTCCAGGAAAAGATTGTGTTAGTTACCTCCTGTGGAGTGAAAAACTAAATTTGGAAGTAATCATTGCTACTGAAATGCAGTCCTATACATTTCTCTTTCTGACTGGCCATCATTGTGCTTGATGTAGTATTGGTATGTATGCCTGCAAATACGTGCCCATATGACTGTATTCAGAGATAATTTATTTATTGGCTTAAAATTACATTATACAAGTAGTATCAGAGCTGATTCCCTCTTCCACACTTCCCCAAAATCACTACCTCGGTAAAAATATATAGGGAAACAAGATACTTTAGAAACCAATTTATTATCTCCTGCTGGTAGCAATAACCTGAAAATAACAGCAAATAGTAAAACTCAAACTTGAGGCAGACGCCGGTGCTGGGAACAGCCGTAGTCGCATTTATAAAGGATAGATTCAATATAACAGCTAGAGAAATGTGCAATGTTTCAGAGGCTTCCAGATTAGTACTTGATTGCTTTTTCAAGTTTATTCTATAGATTGAGAAGAACACAGGATTTTGAAATGTACAAACAAGCGTAACAGATAAGCTGCTACTTGAATGAGATATTGCCTCTCCCTCCCACTCCTCCCCACCTGACATCAACCTTTCCCCTTATCCCCAAAAAATTGACTAATGGGTTTCCAAGGAAAATAATTACATTAAAAAAAAAAAACAAAAACCGAAACAAACCCCAAAAACAGTTTTCAGTGTAGGAAAATGCCATTACCAAATCCATTATTGAGCACAATCACAAGGCAGTCTGGTATTTAAAGACAAGCCTAGCAGCTGTGTTCATTCATCATAGGCATAAACTGAGGTTGTTTTTTTTTCCTGACCAGGCTCTCTGCACCTATTTGGAGGCTGCTCTGTGTGAGAATTTTAGCATTTAAAAGGTTCATAGAAAAAAGTACCTTTTGGTTCCTTGAGAAAAGGATGTTTATTAGAGTATGAAGAAACAGCATTGTTGAAGAAGATCCTTTGGATGGTGAATATTACTTTTTAAGAACTGTATATGATTCATGTATTACTATAAAGAGCTAAATCAAATTGAGAATTGAGGAAAAAGAAACAAAAAAATGTTCAAAGAGATGTTGAGGTGTGAGATGGCTACATCTCAAATGGCTCAAAGAATGGACAGAGCAGTATTGCCTGGCCAAGCCAATAGAAAAAAACTGCAAAATTGAGGAGAATCAGTTAATCTCAGAGCTGAGACAAGTGTTTGTGAAGATATGACAGCATCACTGGGATTTCTTACTTTGTGCTCCATTGCCATGCAGCATGAGGGTGGATGAGTGATTATGCTTAGACATGGCAGACCTGTCCAAATTGGGGTGTGAAAGCAGCCCTCCTCTGTGCTGTTTCTTTCTCTGTGCTTAAAATCTTGCCACATTTCCTTCTGGCTGCAGTTTTGTGTTAGAAAGTGAATGCGTCATTACAAGACTAAAAGCAAGTCAATTTCAGCAGACACTCAGACAAAAATCATATCAGGCTTTTAAATAAAACTGACTGAAATCAACTGATGGAAATAGGAGTTGTCAATCAAATGGCTGACAAAGTGATGAAACTCTTTTATGGAGCCCCACTGGTCTGCCCAGTTGCTCTGGCTCTCTTGCTGGGAATAGTGGGTCTTTGTTCCTACCTGTTTTTCAAAATGGATGATGCTGTATATGCATTTCTTAATGCAGCTTGTTTGGTTTTGATCTTGGCTTCAGAAAGCTTCAGAGATCACTGAAGGATTGTAGTCGGTGCAGTGAAAATAAACTGGCACAGCACTTGAATACATATGGATATTTGTTTAGAATAGTCTGTGTATTTTCTGATCTACATTTTATAGAATATTTAGAATTGTTTAAGGAGGTGAGAAAACAGTTTTGTTCTAGGAATGAGTAGGACATTTCCTCCGAGATAGAATCATAGAATGCTTTGGGTAGGAAAGGTCCCTTAAGACCATCTACTTCCAACCCCTTGCTACACGCAGGGACATCTCCCTCTAGGCCAGGTTGCTCACAGCCCCATCCAGCCTGGCCGTGAGTGCTTCCAGGGAGGGGGCATCCACTGGGCAACCTGTTCCAGTGTCTCACCTCCCTCACAGTGAAGAATTTCTTCCCGTCATCTAGTCTAAATCTACCCTCTTCCAGTTTAAAAACATTTTCCCTTGTCCTGTCAATACACACCCTTACAAAAAGTCCTTCCCCATCTTTCTTATAGGCCTTTTCCATGTACTGGAGTCTTCCATGGATCTGGTGTATCCAGTATGCTCAGTTTCACCCTTGATTTACCAATAATAACCTGATGCTTCAGCTTTTTGTCTTTGAGTTTTCTTGTTTTTTGTCTATTCAAACTAACTTCAAAATACCTTTGGCATGATTGGTGAGTTTTCAAGGAAGGAGAACCAACCTATATTGTCAAGTATTCCACATTTCAATAGGTACTGTGCTTCTGTATGACTATGTAAAATCAGTGGGGAGAAAAGAACCTTTGCTAACAACACCTTGAGTTAATGAAGAGCAGAAATACACTTTATTTTTTGTGTTGACCATATGCACTCAAATCTATTTCCTTTCATTTATTCAACTGAACTTTCAAAAAATGATACAGGTTTGCAAAGTTTAATGCTGAAAGGCAGGTTAAGCCAAGCATGAGACTTCTCTGCAAAATACATACTCTTATCCTTAGAACTCTGGTATTTATCTCATTCCGTCTGTCACTTCACTTGCATGGTCTTTAGAAAGGTGTGCTTATGTTAGCGTTCAGGTGAATTGGATTTATGCCACCGTGTTGCAATCTCTAAATGAATATGTGAAAGGCTGTATAGTGTCTCAAAAATCATTCAGAAAGTGGTCTTTTTGCTAACATGTGATCTTTCAGGTTAGAATTAAATTACAGCTTTTGTTTAGTCCTGTTACTCTGGTGAGTTGGAATCATAAGTGCTGTTATTGGTCTTAAGTCTCAGCTTCTAGGCTCATAAGTCAACATTTATCGGGATTTTGGGCAGCAAAGTCATGAGTTTGAGAGGAAAAAAAGGGTTTTTCTTCAAATGAATCATTTCATAGAAAATGGTATAATATCAGAAAAAAGAAAAGATTGCTCATATATTGGACATGTTTTTATAAATTCTTTTCAAGTCAGTTCCACTCACGGAAGCAAAGAAAAATAGATGTTAAAAATAAAAATGGGGATAAAGCAAGCTGAGTAGCTATAAAAATTAATGAAGGCTTGGTCATATCATGGCAGAGTAAACTCAAACAAGCCTGTGCCTTTTGAAAGACTGCTTTGATACTGATTTATCTAAAGAGACAGCCAAATTCAGCCCATCATGTAATTAAAATGCAGTATCATATAATGACTCAGAAGATAGATTTAAGTCAGCTCCTTTCATTTCCTTCTTCCTCCCTGTCCCGAATAAAAAGGCAAGAGACGTTAATTGAAAGTAGAAATCTCTTATGATAAATGAGAATGCAAGGGAGTCAGCTTTCCAAATTTATTGCCAGTATCAACAAAACCAACGTGTGGCAGAGCTGGGGATTGTTTCATTTCTGGAATGAAGAAGTTTGGAGATCTTCACAGTTCATCCATGTCTTCCCTGGCTCGAGGCAATTAAACAAACATCTCTCCTTCCAAATGAGAAAGTCTTTCTGCACATGTGTGAAAGGATCAGATAGCTTATTTGAATGTAAGTGAAGCAAAAAGGAAGGTCTGGGTCCTGCATGGACATGGCACGATCCCCCTGTGCTCAGGCTTCCCCTCTGCCTTTTCCTGATTCCCGATTACTGTGTGAGCTTTTTGGATTCCGTTCTCATGCATCTTTCTCTTCTGTATGAAGAGGTCCCCTCATGTATAAATGCAGGGGAATAGGTTCCAGTCTGTTGCTTTGACATTGTAGAAAATCAGCACAGAATTTATCACCCGTTTCCCCTTAAACACAGTCAAAAATAGGGCTGCTGAATATGAATGATTTAGATAAAACTAAGTGTCCTGCTGAACAGAAGATTAACTTTTTGATCTAGGAGATAAGACCCTCAAAAAGCAGTGGATTATGGTGTGTCTTTGTGCCAGTGGTTATCTCCAGAGCTCTGCACGTTAGTCAGGGCAAAATAACTGTCCTGTGTTTTCCTTCTTTTGTTTCCCTCTAGTTAGCAGACCAGTTGATGGGAAGTTCTGCCTGGGCCCTGCTCCCTCTGCCTCCCAGCTGTGTGACCTGCCCTGTCCCTTGGAGTGCACAGTGTCTGCCTGGCTGGCGTGGGGCCCCTGCCTTCCCGAAGACTGCCGGGACCGCCAGGGAAGAAGAGGTAATGGCTTATTTGCATGTTTCTTGTAGCTGTGCGGGATCTAAAGCAGGTAATGGAATATTATGATGAGATTGCAAAAGCAGCGCTGTCCAATTCTGCACTGGGAATTTAATGTATGTCTTTTTAAATTAACGTAGGATACAGCTCTTAGATGTGCACACAGAAGTGCAATATGACCTTTAAAAGCTTTTTGCAGTTATTCTTGAAAGAAAAAAAGGGATAAGGTTTTCAGCCTTATTCAAATCCTTTTATCCTACATGGCACTTGTAGAAAGGGAGGATTTCTTGGGATGGCAACTGCAAACCTCCAGAGTGTGAGGGTGTCCCTCACCTCTCCGGTCTCCTGAAGTCCTGCCGTCTGCCTTGGCTGAAGTGAAAGACTTGGGTGAAGCTGAAATGACTCTGGTCTGAGGTGTATCCCACAGCACTGCCACATGGAGTTCAGGCTGAGCTGAAAGATGGTTCTGGGTTTGGTTTAAATTCCTGCAAGGGGAGTATCTGAAAACTGTTCAATGTTCTCTAAATCTTAATTTTCAAGAATTCATGCTGGATGCTGCAACCCTTTGAGATTCGTTGGTGAGCCATTCTGTCCTTTGTAAAATAAGCTGGAAAGATTGCTATTGAAGTTCAGGTCAGGGAAAAAGTATTATTACTTGGAAGTTACGCTTTTCTGAAACCAACAGAAATTTCTGAAGTGATTGGAGCTCTGTGGAATTTCGCAAATGAAAAAGGATTAAAGTTTTATTTTTAAACATAAAGGTTTGCTAAATCATTCTAGTTTTAAATAGCTTTCAATGATGTTTTTTGTTGTTTTTTTTTCCCTGATGTGAGGATGGTGGAAGTTCAGTCTGTTGTATTCTGTGGAGTCTTTTTTTTCGTTTCCTGTTTCGTGGCCAATACTTGTGTAGTATTGTGGCCTCCTCTAATACTGTACCTTTACCCCATATCTGGACACTGTTGCAGGAAAGACCACCACATTTTTCTTCTGCATTTCTTACTGCTCTGTGTCATTTACATAACAAAACACACTGAAAGGCTGAAAGGTACTCACATACTAGTTCTGCATCTTATATCACTGTCTGACTTTTGATTTTATTCAGAAGGAGATAGATTATGTAATCAATTCTTTCATTATTTTTGTAACCTTTTTTGTCCACTTTACATTTGAATCTACCAATTTAATAGGATAACATTTCAGAGAGGTCTGATATGCATTATGAATCAGAAATCCTTACACCTTCATAAGGCAGAATGCTAATTTCTTAGTAAACTACTCTGCTGTGCCTTGAAACAAGTCTAGTCAGTAGTGGATTCCCAGGCAGGTATAATTCTCTTTGTATCTTCATTTTCTTAATATTTCTCTCTTTTGTCTCAGTGTTACTGTAATGTTAATATGTGCCTCAGAAGTTGATTATTGGTTTTGGACATGTGTCTTTCTAACCAATGTTAATGAAAAGGAAAAAAAGAAATTTTAAAAACTTGAGTTGTTGGAATTCTTGACACACTGTTAGATTTTGCTTGTGTGGGCTGTGGGCAATACAGCCACTTACCATTCCAGTCAATTCAGTAGCTGCAAATGGGTTTCTCTTGGTTCCTTATGTCCTTCACTTCCACATGCCCTTTGAGGTCCTCTTGGTACTTTATTGGTATAAATATTTTTTTGTAGTTGTCCAGTTAATTCAGTTCTTCTTTTCCAGGCTTTAGAATGAGGCAAAGGCATGTGCTTGTGGATCCTGTTGGCACCCTGGCAGGTTGTCCACATTTAGTTGAATCTATTCCTTGTGAAGACCCAACGTGCTACGAGTGGATCATTTCAGAAGGAATATGTGTTGCTGACCATGGAAAATGTGGACCTGGAAAACACATCCTGAAAACTGTATGCAAGAACAAGAAAGGTAGGTAATGGTATAGTTTTAAAAACCTCCCTTTTAACTGGTTTTCTTCTGAAGAGCAATCACAATCATTTACAACAGCTTCTTACTGTTTTTCTTACCAAATTTTATGAAACCTCAGCTTTTTGAGTTGACTGTGGTAATCATCAGAGCATAAGGCTAATATTGCATGGGATTTTGCTGTGAGCTTTCCAGTCTATTTTATTTGAAATGAGAGGCTCACCAGTACAGGTTATGTATTGTCTCTATGGCATATGCTGTACGTCATCCACAGGCCATATTGTGACAACAGTGTGATACCAGTGGCTTGGTTCTACTTCGTATCCCTTTTTAAGCCCATCTTGTAGAGGAGTAGGACTGTCACTGAGGCTAGCAGCACTGTAGACATAAAGACAATGAATCCCTTTGCACTGCTTCTAGCCTCGGTTTTTAGCATGCAATTTGAATGTTTGTCTTCTCATAACAACCCACTTACCACTGTGTGAAGGAATGCTCAGCTGTGCTGTCAGAATTAATACAAGAATTGCCTATTATCTAGATGAAGTGATGGGAGTAATACTTTACCTACTTGATAGCAGTTTGAGACCTGCAGAACCTTCAGTTTACAAGTTGTTAATAATGAATGAGTACATTTTTATACGACATTTACAAACAAACCAGCAAGAGCTGATCTCTCATACATGGTTTGAACTTGAGCCAAAAGTTTCATTTCTTGATAAGGTCAGTGTTGTCTGATCTTTAGATTCAGTTACATGAAGCACAATTTTGCAGTCCGTAATCACGGTGAGACCCTACTCACATCTCAAAAGTAGCAAAATTGTGGGATTTTGGAGCCTAAGTTTATATCTGAGATGGAGGATATCTTTTTTGTATGGTACTCAGGCTGACCACAGAAAACAATTTCAAGTTGATAACATGAGAGTTTGATTGACAAGTGGTTAAAAATAATGTGTCATTTATGAGGCACAGGAATCTGACGGAATTAAATTGTCTCTTTTGTCCACCTCGAGTAAAGGTTCTTCTGAAATACATCAAGAATATGTGGTTTTCTCCCAGCTTTGTGGAAATGGGGAAAAAATCTTGAACTATATATATATATAAAGATGACTTAGGCAGAATACACTAGAGAGAAGAGATCTGTCTGTGAACTGAGTGGTCTCTTCAAATGTGTGATTCTGACTGTGTAAGTCCAGTTGTAATGTGATGTGTGCAGATGGAGCCCTGTACTGCTGAGGAGCACCATGTTAAAACTGTGCCAACATCCATTTCTGTGCCCCAAGGTGAGGCTTGTAAGCATGCAATGTAATGTGGCAGATGCTCTGTCTCTGATCAAACTGTTCTCTATGGCTATGATCTTGAAGAAGCCATGCCTTTGAAGAGTCTCTTCATCATTTAATTGCTCAAAATCATATTGTAACTATGTATTTCATTTCCATTACTCTCTGCATGTTCTAGTTCCCAAAAAGCAGCGCTGGGGCATTGTCACTGTATGTGATCATCGGCTGTTCTGAGACGGCTTCACAAGACAGACTAGAAGCATTGGTTAACAATACTTTATAAGCTTTTCTGAATTTTTTATCTAGTGGGATAGGACTGGCAGGGTCCTTGAAGTCAAGGTTGAAAAAAGTCAACTTGCTTCTTCTTCTGTACCCCAGTAATATTATTTGCTTTCTTTGTAACCTTTGTTCCTTCTGTAGTGTTCTCCTAGCAAGATTCCCACTGCAATGCATGGTATATTTTCTTGGGTGAAAGCTAGAATAAGCAGCAGAACTGCATAAAGTGTTCTGCCTGGAACGGCTGACTAATTGGTAGTGGAAAGCCAACAGGAGGAAATGTGAAGCTGAGACAAATCAGTTATGGATAAAATAGCTTAAGACCTGTATTCATGTTTAGCATTTATATAGAAGTCTAAATTCAATGCAAGTAACTGCCCTGCTGAAAGCATTTAGTGTAGCTGCTTTGTGTGTTGATATTTTCATTTATTTAAGTAGCTTTTGTAGAATTCAGTGCTGTATCCAAAAATTCAGTCATTTATCCACTGGCAGCCGTGCCTAATATGGCTGCTCAGTATTCCCACTGTATGCCTAAAGAGATTAAAAAAACACACAACACTTCTTGGACCTCTTTAAATGGCAGAATCAAATGTATCTCATCTTAACAACAAAGTTAATGATAGCCTGCAGTATGTTGATTAGGGTACTTAGGTTCTTCTTTGTATCCCTCCCTGCAAGATGTCTTCCTTTTCATATATATGCCAGACTTCTTGGCGTGGTGCTCTCTTACTCTTGTTGCAGAGTGTTAGTTCACCTCTGCTTTAGATGTTGAAAGCAGTAAATGAGTCAGCCCTGCTTCTGTCAGCCCTACCACAGAGCAGCTTGGCATCATGGTTTCCTACCCTTGCCCATCTCCTCCTCTCCCACCTTTCTCAGCATGGCTGTGAACCCACATCCTTTACGAGCCTGTGCTCTGTGGTGTGATGCTGTGTTGTTGCATGCTGCTCCCCTCAGCATGAGGCATTTTTCATGATGAGACCGATTCTTCCCTTGCCAAAAATGAGCTTTAATTACCTTGCTTGCAGTGGGAGGGAACTGCACATGTTTTTTATTCCTATCTCCCATAGCACAGGACTTTGTTGCTTGCCCTAAACTTACCTCCAGCACAGCGGGGCTTGGAACTGTGTCTTATCTCTGTTGTATGTTGCTGAAGATACAAGTGAACAGAGCACTGGCCCTTATCTGTCCCATTTCTGATCACCCCAATGTGTGGGGAGTGCACAGTGCAAGGGCCTCCATGAGTTTAGTCAGTGATGGACACTGGATGCTTTGAGGAACTTAGTACAGCCAAAAGAATAATACAGTATGGATGATGGAACTGAAAGTTAGATCAGTACCAGACAGAATGTATTTAAGAATTTTCTTTGTATTTACAAACAACCCAAGAATGGTTAGTGATTTTTCTCAGAGTTATTTTAATTTGATCAACAAGGAATTGAATAATCTCCTGTTTGTAATGTATTCTTGATCAGAGTGTTGCAAGTATTTGACATTTGCATTTGGGCAGTCTTGATTAGAACTGACAAACATTGCTGTGCATTGACTAGATGAAAAAAACATGAAATATTTCCAGTTCAATTGCTCCCTTTAAATGTTGTTGCTCAGTGGATACAAAACCATGATCATGGTCAAACTATCTAATTTTATAATGCAGTTGAACAGCAGCCAAAATATATTGTTTCATTTTGTGAAGACAATGACTGAAATAATTTTTTGTACGTTCTGCTCCTTATTTCTCTGCAGTAGCTGCATACATATCGAGTAAAGTAAGGCAGAGGAAATCTGAGGTTGTAGCAGTGTGAAATACTGACGATAATATAGACAGCAGGACTTGGTCCAGGGTCAGCAGGTAGAAGTTCAGCTCAGATAGGAGCTGGCATACCTTCACAGTTTCCCAATCTTTTGGTTTAGATGCACAGGCAGACAACTGGGATTAACATATCAGTGTGGTTGGGCCCAGTCTGATACAGGAATTGTTTTTCATGTCTGTATCACAATATTAATAATAGGTAAATAGCTTGAAACAAGACAGATGCTGAATCAAACTGTGATTTTAAGAATTGCACTTTGTAGCTTGCATATAGAAGAGTGATTCTGGTGAGGAGCATGATCTGAATGCACTGCGAACACGTGTGAAAGGAATTGCAGTGATTTCATGAAATAACAGCTGTGTCTCATGAAAATTAATAATTCATTTTTCAAGCATTTAAAAAATGTTTCTTACAGTACTGCAAGCCAAATCTCAACTATTAGCAATGCTGTTGAATGAACTGTAAGGTCTTATTATTCAGAATCTATTTGCTTGTAATTCCCATGTCAACATTTATTAATTTTCATATTTGTGTTCTGATAACTACCAGAAGAACAATTCATGACAACTTACTATCTCTGTAACAATGAACAACCTCATGTCTAAATAACAGAAAATATGAAATAGTTTATATGTAAAGCATTCATTGTTTCAATTAGCAGATCATCAACAAAGTTTAACACAAAGGTAGTCTCATTTTACTTGATTAGGGATGTTTTACTCCTAGCTAATAAATCTAATCAAGGAAATTTAATTTAGATTAGAAGGAAGGATTAAGCTCTTCGGAACTGCTGAGCATTGCCATTCCTTTCAATGCTCTCAGCTTGGGCATCTGGCTTACTTTGTTTTCTGGAATTAAAGTTGCAGGCAAATTTAAGTGGCACCCAAATGGAAGTTCCAGGGCCGTCACAAACCCACCTTCTTCTGTCTCTCCTAGATGCTCTCAGGCACGGGACATTTCTACACTCTTCTCAGGCCAGTCCAACACGTAGCTGGCTTGGTGGTGAGATGCTTGAGTAAGTCAGGTGAGATAGCTAATAGCTGATGGATGGAAGAAGTCCCCAGAATTAGCATTCTCACCAGGCTTTCAGACCTGCTGCTGCTTGAGCTTTTAAGCAGAAGACCTTCATACAGCTTCTACTGCTGTCCTGGCAGTACTGCCAGAAGTCAGATTTTGTCTTGTTATTTAGCAAGGTGGTCTCTTTGATTCTGGAGAGTCACTATCTAGAATGTGGCACTTGTTGTGATGGGAATAGATGTTTTTATTTCTCAAACTTTATTAAGTTCACTGAAAAAAGTGCACGTTGGGGTGAAATGCATCTGTTCCCAAACTTGAAGAGTTTTTACCTGTAAAACTGGAAAGCAGTTTTTCAGAGAGTCAGAATATTTTCCTTCAACTGTCTTTTAAATAAAGTGTTTAGTGTTTGCTTTTTTGTGATGAAATAGGCCAAGTTTGAAACAAAATAATAAAATCAAAATATTTGAAAATGAGAATAATATAAAAGCAGAATATTCCTTTCAGAGTAAACATTTTGCTTTATCTTGAAATTACTTTTTCTTAAATCCTCCCCTACTGTCTTTTCAGACTACATAAAACAGAGGTTTTTTCTTCCTTCTTCCTTTTTTTTTTTTTTTTTTTTTTTTTTTTTTTTTTTTTTTTTTGGTTCAGTGCCCAAACAGAAATCCATTATTCACACAGCTCTATTGACAGAGCAGACACTGAAATCCTGTTGGAATTCAAGCAAAGAGTAAAGGGAAGTAAGGTAATCAAAGCAGTGTTATTTTAAGGTCCAGTATTATGTTCTGCCACAGCCTGCCAGTGAAGCATTGCACCTAAGGAAGCTTGGAGACTCCTCGGGGGCAGAACGTTAATATTGCCGGGTTCAGTCAGCTTATACTTCCAGTTAGACTGTGTCACATCCTTTGTTCCCCAGGAGTTGTTGTCCAAGGAGATAGCTTGCAATGTGTGTGCTGCTTGGCACATGCTGTCACACAGCATCAGCTGGCACATCCACAAGAGTATGGCTTGCAGCCTTCAGAAGGAAGGCACTGCTGGGACAGGAGGTGTCTCACTTCATTCCTGGTTCAGCTCATGAAGCTGTCTGAAAAGCACTGGCTTAACATGAATTTCAGAAATCCAAGTCTTTAACTTTTAACCTGTCTTTAATCTGAGCTTAATACACGGAGGAGGGAAAATCATCTTTTCTTTTGCGATGCCTTTTCCCAGATGTGTCTGTGCACCAGGCAGACTTGGGAAGGCTTTGACTTGTAGCTGGAGCACATGGAGAGTGTACTTTTAGGGAGTAAATGAGTGAATGATGTATAGCTGAATGTTATGTAGCTCCATCTATGGGTTAGGGACTATTTAGTCTTGGTTTCTTAGATTCAGAAAAATGGAACTATGTACTGCTTTGCTCAAGTCTGTGTGTTGTCAGCTTTAGCATGACAGAACTTGCAGAGTAAGGTCTGAGTAGTACATGTGCTTTATGGACTGTAGTGTGCTGATCTCTCTGGTGACAGTGACAGGGCCCAATGGAATGGCACGGAGTTTTATGGGGGCAGGGCCAGGTGGGGGTAGGGGAAGGTTCTGCCCTGGAGGGTGGTGGGCATTGGAACAGCTGCCTAGGGCAGTGGGCATGGCCCCGAGCTGCTGGGAGCGTCTGGATAGTGCTCTTAGATGTAGGGTTTGGATTTTGGGTGGTCCTGTATAGGGTTAAGACTCATGCACAAGTTCACTCATCTTTGGTTGTGAGCATACCCTGCCAAACCCAATCATTGGAGCTGCTGATCCCCAAACAGTAATTTTCTGGCAGGTAGAAACGCAAATCCTCGTGGCAGTTAAATAGGATCTATGCTTCCCATGTTGCAAACCATAGTGAAGGAACATATTGCAGTGCAGCAGTAAGGCTGATGAGTGTCATGAGTGTTTCAGAAGTCTCCTTGAATGATGTGTGGCTTGTTCAATAGATCTGAAACTTGGTGGGTTTTTTGGTAGTAATTGAGATTGATGTGCTCTTTGGGCAGGCTGGTTTATGAGTCTGGTGGAACAGATACAGTTACCTCTTTAAATCTTACCTTGCTGCAGCTGAGTCATTGCCAAATACCTGACATCTCCTACTGAAAACATTTAAAAAGACAAAATTCAGATTGTGAACTGACCTAGGAAAGGTGCATCAACAATTTGAGGACAGACACCTTCGTGGATTCCAGTGAATTTACTGCCTTTGCAACCTCTACTCAAGGTGATGTCTGCAAAAGAAACAGAAGATCATTTTTAGGTTAATTTTAGGGAAAGTTGCTGAAAAGTAAGAACTTTCTTTGCTTAGTCACACCAGGACTTTTAAAATTCACTCAAGATCGTAGCAAATGTATGGCTCACAAGCCAAGGAAGATAGAAACTCGGAAGTCTGTATATACAATTCTTGCAGTAGCTGTATTTGCATAGATATCTGTATGTGAGAGTCAGGCACGTGCTAAAATACAGGGTATAATATTTAATGGTGGAAAGCTGGGGGGTTTAGGCGATGGTCTTAAATCTAGAGGATAAACTCAGATATACTTTGATTGATTTCTTTGCCCTTAAATGCACATATGTTGCACGATTTCCAGCTGAAGTGCGGCTGTGCCTTGCAAATCCTGGCAGCATGATTTGTGTCAATCACCCAGAAGGCAGCTATAATCAGTATCCAGTGGCGATTTCAGCTGCATAGAGTTGGCAAACACAGATACCGGTTGAGTTGATTAGGGATATGGACAGCTTTCATCCTCCCTGTGCTTGTCAATATAAAGAATTACAGCTACCTGTGAAAATAGTTTCTCAATGTCAGCTAAGGTAAGTGTGAGCTTGTGGTGTGGTGCAGAGTGCCCTCAGCTGAATTTCTACGCATAAATACTATTCTTTTCAGTATCCGCTGCTCTTTTTTCATACATAATGTGTCCAAAAGTTGTTTTTCAAGACTTCAGAAGGGTGTTAAAATGGCCATTTCTTCCCTATGGCTGTTGCAGCAGAGAGGAGATGAATTTCCTGCTTGAATTTGTGAGTGGGAGCAGCAGGTGCTGCTTTTTTTTGTTGTTTAATGAACTTGAGCTTCTAACACCTGTAGATGTGGAACAAAGGTTTAAGGTCGCTGTTTCAGAAATGGAAATGGTAACATTAAGAAAAACATAAACATTACTCATTACTGCAAGATTTTTATTGCCCTTTAGTGTGTTAAATGTTATGGAATGAGGCTGACATAAGTTGATCTGAGTTTGTGATAAAGGTTACCTAAAGAGCATGGTGTGTGTGAGTGACCTGCAGTCTGTAACACTGCTGTGAGAGGATTGAAGAAGCTCCATGGAAGGATTAATTTTTAAATTAATCTATATTAGAAGAAATTTAACTAAAATGAACTATTTATTTAAAGAGTGAAATGGACTGAAATAGGGGTCCTGTATCATATTTTATAACTGTGCATGTATTCATGGATTCTGGATCTGTGACCCAGCAGGGAGTGAAGTTACCAGGAGGAATGGGTGGGGGATTTGAGAGTGACGGTGAATCTCATCTGTAAAAATTCTCAATCTGTGGACTAAACAGGCTCCTAATGAGTTCCTAATGATTTCACTGCCATTTTAGCAAGGAGAGAAGCATTTAACATATGTATTTTCCTCACTTCTTGTACGTCCTGGTAACACCTGTGTTATGTCCCTTATACACAGAGCACAAAGCTCACAATTTTGAGGAATATAAATGGGGATTCTTTCTGACATCTTTTTATGCTTCTCATCCCAAGCAGAGTTGCTAAGGCATTTTGTGCTCTAGTCCCACCTCTGTTCATTTTGATACCTAGAAATGTGTCCTCTGAAAATAACCAGTGGCTATTCATAATGCTTGTGAGTTACCTTTTTGCCTGGTTTTGATGTGGTGCTTTCAGAGCCTCTTTGCATAGTTGTGACATGGGGCAAACCACAAAACTTCCTGGAGCTTTAGTTTCCTGTCTGTAATAGTCCCTTGAGATACATGAATTCAAAGCTTCTTGCATTTACACTGTCCTTAAGCCATTTCTCTTTTTAACCAGATATTACAGCATGTGTGTATGACACCATTCACACAATTTTTCTGAAGGATCCTGCAGCTAAATAGTGAGAAAACCCAGCACAGGTTGTGCAGACATGAACCTTTTTATTTAAGCAGCTGTTCTGATCCCTTCATGTTGAAAAGAGATCATTTGCAGAAGTGTTATCAAAATACCTTTTTAAAAGATATAAGAGTGAGCCAGGAGGGATTCCTGTTCTCTGTACTTGCAGCTTTTATCCTCCCTTGGTGATGATGCAGTCTTTGCCCGCATGTGCTCAGCCTCCTGCCCCACAGCTCTGCTCCTCTCTGCGCATCCATCCCATGGTGCAGGCCAGATGCTGGATGCATACCAAGCTCTGAGTGCTTTGACCAGCTGAGTCTGGCCAGCAAAGAAAGCAGGCTGGATAACTTTCCCTCGGTGATGGCAAATAATTTGTGACCTTTTTCCATCAGGCTGCTGCTAGTTCAAGTAGACATGTAAACCTTTAAGGGACCAACCTCGTGTCAAATTCTGTTTACATCCGTGACTGGTTTCAAAAAGAGCATGATAGCATATTGTGATTTCCTTAGGAAGCAAGGCTAACACAAAGAGGACTGTTTTTAATGTAGTTGATACTATTTTTTTTTTTTTCTCAGTAGACAGAAAATTGTCCAATTCTCAGTTCAAAATTATTCTAGCTGGGACCTTCTTTCCCAACGGAAATACTACAAACAGTGTAATGTATTTAAATTAAGCAAAAGGTCATTAGGGTAAAGAAGTTGCTGGTGTTTTATTGCATTGTGTATGTGAGGACTGGTAGGCTGGAATCCAAGCTACCATGCAGCCCATGGCAGTAGCAAGGCAGCCCAGGATCTGGTGGTGTGCCCTGCCATGGGGATCAGCAGCAAGCTGCTTGCAGTGCTTGTGAAAGGAAATAATTTGAGTACAGCTTAAATAGACAGCTTCTCACATTGATCTCTGACCACAGACCTTTTTGTGGAGGAGAAAGAAGTGCCCTTTGTGTAATTTAATCCTTTCCTGCTGGGTGGCCCTACAGAAGGTTCTTTCTGTAGCTGAAACTGCTTTGGTGCTGTGTACGGTGCAGAAATGATTTGAGCTGCCTTCATACAGCACTCGAGTGAAAATTAGCGTTGCCCTTTCTTAAAGTTTCTTTTTGTTTATGGAGGAGAGTTGATGAAAAACAAATTTAATTCCTTGTTTTGAGGTTAATGGATAGCAGAGGGGAAGGCTCCTCCCTCAAAATACAAAGTTAGAACAAACTAATTAGGAATTCAGGATGTGGAAATTTTAGGCTGGTGCTGCACTGCAGAGATTGGCTCTGCTGCATGTTGGTCTGTCATTTTATTAAGGTAAATCTTCCTCTTAATTCTAATTAAATATTGTAATGCCAGGAGTCTTCATTAAGCAGCAATTTGTGATTAGTCCAGTGGTAGTAATGAAAAGAAAAGGATGTGCTTAAATGGTAAGAAATTGCAGAATGGGGAAAATGGCCACAGGGTACAGCTCCTAAATGCTCTCTACTGTTTTTTTTTTTTTTTCCTGGGTCAAATTCCCACTGAATTTCAGCACTTCTCATACAGATCCTGGTTTGTTTAGAAACAGAAGAGATCAGTGGGCCTTGACTGCAGGACTGAGCTCTGAAATAATAAGAAGTAATAGACTAAGATAGGCCAGAGAAAGGGAGAACTCCTAATTCTGCCAAAACTTGGTTGCCAGGTTATTATTTTAAGTATAGATTGCATTATCACTCTTGTTTATCTGTGAATTGAATCTCATATTTAAGAAAAGGGAGCTTTTGTGAAGTGCTGGAGTGAATGTGAATTAGTGAATTGGGGGAGATTCAATCTTTGAGGAGATTGAGAACAATTTAGAATTCCATTGTGCAGTGTTCTTCTTGTTTTCTGCCTGTACGAAACATGTCTGCAGTTGTCTCATACTGGGAACTGCTTTTGTTTGGAAGAATTAGACAAGTAACAGGAAAAGGTTTTTCATAGCTCCTTTTCAAGTAAACAAGCAGTTAGGGTTTTATCTTTAGGCAGCTGACAAGAAGAGCGTTTTCCAGTTTTGAAGCCTGTTCCTCCCGTATTGTATGCTTTTAATACAACATCATTCATGAAGCAGATCCTTTTCTTTCCCCCTTTTCTTTCCTTCTCCTCCCCCCACATAGAATTCAAACTGAGATGTGGGATTTGGGCTGGTAAGCATGAATTTGTACGGTTCCTTTCTGGGAGCTGAGTCTGTGCTTTGCCATTAGGTGTCTGCTCATGTTGCCTTATGAACCTTCAAACTGATCCAGCAATCACCAAGCCCAGAAACAGAAACAAGGACAAACAAGGTGTGTGCTGGGTCAGTAAGTTCCAATTCCAGTTTTCCTACCAGATGTAAAATTCCCACTAAGTAGAGCAAGAATTTTCCCCAATTTCACCAGATTGCCCAAGTTGGATGGAAAGTCAGCACTGTTTTGTTGTGTGCTCAGTACTGTGCCAAAAGAGACTGCAGCCAGGAGAGCGGTTTGCTCCTGTTGGTGCTGTTTACAAATAAAGCTGACTGGTTTGGTATAACTGTGTTGCAAACTCTCTGAGACTCTGAATTTAACTGAGTGCTCCCAGGGCATGCATAGATTTAAGGGTAACAGTTTCTTGCCTATCAATAAGTATCTTAACGCCTTTACTTTTAATTCTGTATAGGACTTAAATCCCAGGAAAGTAATTCCACTGCTGCCATTCCTTTATATCATAGGAGTCTGTATTAATTCAGGCTAAGCTCAGTTTTCTAATACATTATTTATTTAGGTCTTCAAAATGTCTGTGGTACTGCATGTAGTTGTCGGAGCATATTCCTGTTTGTTAATATTATATGGCAACCTGTTTTCCCAGGGCGCTTAAAAAATGAATGCCTTCAAATAAGGCTGTGATTTTAAAACCCCCTTCTTTCTTCCTCTCTGGGAACTGTGGTGTCCCATAATCTTACCTATGATTCCTCTTCTCTGCAGTCATTTATTTTAATAGTCCTGGAAGCATCTTCATTTCTTTAATATTATTTTGTGATAAAAACGCTTGTTGAGGGCTTGATTGTGATATCTAGCCTGGCTTTTGCCCCCTCTCCCCTGGGAGATGCAAGCTTAGAATCACCCTTAGGTTCAGTAACAAAATCGCTTACGTAAAAGTGTGAAGCACTGAGCTGGTATTTGCTGGCACTTGGCAAAGCTTACAAATCAGGATACACAGCAGTGCTGCAGAACTGACGGCAAAACAAATGGTGTACAGTGCTTGGAAATGAATGAGTCGTGTGAATGAGCATTGGCATGTACATCTCCAGCCCCATATTAAGATTAAAGTGAGTTGTCTGCCGTACAATTGCATAATTGCTTCTGTGACTGATTTGGTGTAGCTCTGTAATAAGTTGTGAATACTGTATGCTGACCTGGTTAATGGGATATTTACTGAATGAATATATTTGTATAGTTTAATAGGAGGGTGTTTGGTAAAATTAGCAGGATGAGAAAGAATGGCTGAAGAAAGTGATTCTTCAGTGAGCAATAGAGTCGTAATGAGACAGAGCTGGGTTTGGAAAAGGCTAAGAAGTAAGGAGAGGAAAAAATAGAAAGCATCTTTGTCAGATTAAGCTTTCATTTGGAAGGAAGAAATAAACTGAGATAACAAATGAGGTGATGGGAAGGCTGTGCAAAGGCAGGTGAGTCCTTGGATGGGCAGAAACCTGTAAGAGGAGCACATGTGGCCTTCTGGTTGCCTTCTGAGCCTCCTGGAAGGAAAATGCTGCTGCTGCCTTTGGGATTTGGGAGAGCAGGTCTGATATGATGCGGGCTGGAGCCCCTGATGTGCAGTAAGAGGACAGTGTCCACATTGTGCTGTCCCTGCAGGCACCTCTGTGGGGTTGCTGTAGGCTCCTGGTGCCCATGGCCCACCATCAAGTTGCTGAATTGGGGCCATCCAAATCTGCAGTCTGGTCACAGAGCTCTTTTGGTAGAGTGTTAGGGCTTCCTGCTGGGGAGATCACCTCTCTATTGGTGTACGAAGGCTTGGAGAGGAGGTCATGCAGGGCCAGATTCCATTCTTCATCCCACTGCAGAGGTCTGTATCTACTGCCAGGGTGAGGAGAATGCACAGCGCTTGGTGGTACCCTGAGCCAGGCTTTGGTCCTACTAGGGGAGGCAGCCTCCTTCCAGCAGTAGTGACAGCTTCATTTTTACATATCTCTTTTTCAAATTTAGCTATTTTAACTACTATAGACTAAGATAATTATTTCATGAAGTAATATTATCTGCAAATTAACCTTGGATCTTTGCGTAGGTTCAGAAAGAGAGAGATAAGGAACTTTATCACAAATTGCAGACTTTCTGGGTTTAACGTAAAGGCCGTGGCAAGTAATACATTTAAACTGCGTTTAAGTAGAAAAGACCAGAATATCAAAGTCTAAAAGCAATAAACATTAATTTATCCAGAAAGTTTTTATTTTTTCTTTCTAGTTTATATGTTCTTTTTGCACACTGTCATTCAATGAGGTTATACTCTGATTAAAGTGAAAAAAAAAAAATAAAATTAAAAGGGAAAATGTTTTATTTCAGTAGATAAAAATGTAGCTTTTAAAGTATTTCAGCTTGCCCTGCATTGTCTGATCTGGCTGTACAATCCTCCATTCAGTGTGGCTGCTAGACTAACAGATTTGGGGGGGAAAACTCCCCCTTACAATAGAGTTTCTATTGAAATCCACATTTTCATTTTCTGTGACAACTAACACAATTCCAGTAATCCTTTTCAAATATTCGCTGGCAGTCTTCCCAGACATATATTTTGAAGGTTAAATGGTTTAGGATTTATGTACTCTACTACATAGGTAGATCTGAATAAGCTAATAAGCCTGTATGGCCTCTCCATTGCCATGACCAGCTTGGATCTCTGGAAGCTGTGGCAGCACGGAGTTGGGGCTGGTTAATGAACTGTGGTTCTCATCTCTCTGCTGGGCTAATGAGCCCAGGGTGAGGTGCTGGGCTGGAAAACTGCTGTTACTGTTGCAGTGCTCACTTGGGTATTGTTACATAGTGCTGCTTCACGTGGTGTACCTGCTTGGCAGCTTGAGGTTTTGGCTTTCTGTCCAGGAACATCTCTGGTTTTTTTTATAGGCTGCAGTTGGCATGAGTACAGAGCAATAATTAAAATAATATTCCATGAGGTTTGCATTTTAGTACTGCAGTTTGATTAAAATTGGATCTGCTTTTTCCTCTCCCTTGAGGAACATTGCTCTCTTTGTGGCTAATGAAGAGGAACAGCCACTGTGATCAATATTTATGGTGTCAGTTGGGGCAGAACCTGCAGTTCTTTCAGCCCTTTTTGTACTATGGAGCTGGAATGGATGTTGTAACTCCAAGGTAATTAATGGCTAACCGTGCAACTTGATATGAAGTCTTGAATGACATTTCTTTGTATTGTTTCTTCTGAGTCACTTGTGACTTGCACAGGTTTGCTGGTTCTCACAGCTGATGGGGCAGAAGTAGGACTGTGGTTTTCTTCATTGATGTACTTTTGGATCCCTCAGTTATATCCATTGGTATTAATTCATGAGTTCTCTGAATTAGGAGCAGTCTCACTTGGGAGTAAAACTCTTGCCATTGAACACACACTTGGAGGGAACATATATGCACTCTTTCAGCTGAGTTCACTGAAAATCAAAGAGAGAAGAATTCTTTTTATACTTCAGTCTCTTTTACATGTCCCAGTAACCGCTGAACATAGCGAATGTTTAAGTCAGAAGTGAGTGTTGCAAAGTTGCTGGCTGTTCTGTGCTTCTGCATCTAACTGGTTTTTGGTCTGCTCCTGTCTGTGCTGGAGCATTATTGTGCAGCTGATCATGAAGTCCACAGAATCTGACAGTATTCTCTGTTCATGCTTGCACAGCTCGGCTCTGATTCCTTCAATGCTTTCCCAAAATAACCATATCATCTTTGAACTCTTGGTGGGTTGCTCCTTGCAAAGTTCTCCTGTTCTCTGCCAGTGACAGGGGCTGGAGGCAGTCCAATGTAATTAGTGAGTATTTTGGAGACTGCTTTGGCAGCCCTGTTAAATATGTGCAGTCAAGGCAGGATTACTATGGGGGCTCATCATTTTTCTCATTAGGGCATCTCTACGATCTGTGCTCTTTTTTTTTTTTTTTTTAATTGGAAATTAGCCACTCTTATTAACACGGGAGATACCCTTTGGTCAAAATTGTGACATAGGATAAATGTGGATAGTTCCTAATAAAGAGAGAGAAAATACATCTGCGTACATCAGGGTGGAAATTTGCCCTTTTGTGTCCATTCCATTTCTCTCAGAGGAGAATTTCATTTTCTAGTAAAGGCAATAAATTTTCACTGCTCAGATAAGTGACTACAGAGGTTCATCATCAGGATTTGAGGAAATAAGCCTCCTAAGAAGATGGATGATGACAAGGGGAGTAAGAGTTGTTATCCAATCATTTGTCACAGTCTAGAGCATTAAGATATATGGGCAAGCCCCCTGCACAATGTGTAAAAGTTCCTTTTTCCATCAGATGGTTGGTACGTAATAACTTATCTTGTGTGTTCAGCCAGTATTACATGCTCTCTGAAAACTCATTTTGTTTGCCTCTCTGGATACACAGTAGCCGTATACATTATACCTTTCTATATTGATGGGAAGTATTCAAACATCATCAAAATGCAGCCCCACGATTAGTAAAGGTTAGAGCTGGCTTCTCTGGTGCTCACACTGACTCCCTTCCCTCTGCCCTCCATCCCTGTCCAGATGTTAACACAAACTGCCTTGCCTGGTGTGCTGACACTGCTCTGCTCCCAGCTTTCTCCAGAGACTTTTTACTCTGTCTGCTTTCCTGTGGTTCCCTGTTTTACAGGAGCTTTCTTCAGGTTCTTCCCTTGTCTCAAGGCTTCGAAACCATGTAGCAAACCATTGGGTACAGTGTCGGTGAAAAATGAGATTAAACATTCATGGCTGCGGGAGAGTGTGTTAGCATATATGTATTAATTCAACACTTCCTGCTGGCTTTCAATATGTTGGGAGGTTACATTGCCAGTGAGGTGACTTTAAACTCTCTTCCATCTGTAGAAGAATACATTTCAATTGCTTGAGAGCAAGTAAAATCTTGTTCTGCTTCCCTATTTTCAAAGCAACCTTGCCCCTTTATTTTAACAAGCAAGCACTTCTCTCCAGACCAACTGTAGTTAAGACCAAATTTGGAAATAGTTTTTTGTCCTCTGGCAAAAAGTTGATTGTTACTTTGGCATGGGAGCTCTATTCCTTGTCCTTCAGCAGTTTGTTCACTTCATGATGTTAACAATGCAAAGTCTGTGGCTTTGGCTGCCTGGGTGACCTGCTCCCCGCTTTGGTGCTTGTTGGAGGATGTTACACATAGCTGAAGTTTGCCCTGCTCCAGTTGGGTGTGTTGTGGTGTGGAGTAGCTCAGGAACCTGACTGCCATCAGCTGAGTCTGAGAGCTTGGCATCTTGCAGAAAGTCCTAGAAAACTCTGGGAAATCCTCCAGTGTGGCAGCTTCCTTATATCTCTGTGCTGGAGTTTTGATCTGGCCTTCAATGCATTTCCTCCAGCCTGTTTGGGTTTCGTGACCAAAAATTTCTATAGGGTCAATATCACAGAATGACAGAATTGTAGGGGTTGGAAGGGACCTCCAGAGATCATCGAGTCCAACCCCCCTGCCAAAGCAGGTTCCCTACACCAGGTCAGCAATATATTTGTTTGCATTTCTTTCTTGTAGTTGGCTTGGCAGAATGTGCTGATGACTCACAAGCAGAGGACTTTTATTTCATTCTCTTTGATAAGGCTTTTAGTTATGGAAGTATCAGGCTCAGTCTTTTGTGGTGGCCTGGAAACCTGTGTAAGACATGGTGGGAACTGAGCAGGTTTCCAGCAGCCTGACTTCAGTTTGAGTGTGCAGTCGTTTGGACATTCAGTGCCTGGTCATGAATGGGAGATCACCTCCTCTGGGCTCAGGAGGCATCAGGCCATGTTTTCAGGTAAACAGAATGCAATTTTGAGTTCTAGCTGTGTAACTACAGCACTAATAACAGCTACCATTTTTGATCCCTCAGTACTGAATATAAAGGTGGTCATTTCTGTTACATTTTCAGCGTTCTATTCTGCAGGCTTTTTTTTTCCCCATTTTTGCCTTATCTTTGATTGAACAATCACCTGAAATGTGATGAGGACATGGTATGCAGAAAGTCATCTGCTTGTCTTTTTTTCCCAATGACTCTGAGGCGTGTGAGCAGCAGTTATCTCAGCTGCTGATCAATGAAGCTGGAGCTAATGTGTGAAGTGACCTTTTGGAAGAAAAAGAAAGTTGTGCCGATATTACAGTTGTAGTTTGAGTCAACTTTCACGCTTCATCATGTATTTAGTTGCAGGAGCTGCCACTTCACTGATTTGTATTGCCATATCACTCAGTATTATGTCAACCAATTTCAGAATTTGTCTCGTTTGTCAGTTGTCATGTTTTCATTGGCCACGTATCATGATTGGCCATGTTACATGATGACCTTCATCGTTATAAGATTAGATTTCTCCCGATCTTCATCGTTCCTCCTGGTATTATTCCGTCTGACAGCAGGTAGCTCCAAACAAGTGTGGAGACTTGTATTCTGCACCTGTCTCACAGGTGTTCACTGCGTTGCACTTTTCATGGAAACAGAGTTTTCCATGCTGGCTAAATTCTTCCCGTGCTTTCACTTGTTTTTGTTTCCTGTAGTTTGAAGCTGCGTAGCTACATGGTTCCCAGTTTGGTGGAGCCAGTGGGATTTTTACCTTTGAAATTAGACCTGGTTTACAGCTGCTGAGGGGTCAGTAAAGGTTATGGTCTAGCACTGCCCTGCTCTATGTTTTTGTAGTGCTTAGGAGTCTGATGAATGGAGCACTCAATTATTTAGCATCTATCAAATTTTCACTTGCAACACCTAAACAAATACTTTTGTTTAGTATTACTTTTTTACCTTACTTTTTCTCCACAGATATAAAATGTAATTTTGCTATGTTAATCCACAAACCTAAAAGAAGCATTTGCTGCTGCTTAAGTTGCCCTTTGAATGAAATAGCATCTGAATTGAAATTTTAAGTATGCATGAAGACAGTAAGGTAGCATTTGCAGTGTTAGGATTTCAATAATGTATGGAATTAGCAGAGCTTTATTATATTTCTATGCCTGCGTGCCCTCCGTTGAGTAAAAGTTGTAATAAATATAAGTTCAAAGGTAGAATTTTATTGCTGTGCATGAGAGGATAAAAAATAAATTAGAGTAATGTAATCATGCTCATATATGTTATGAATTTTGAACACTGTCTATTAGAAGGTTTGTCAAAATGTGCTTAGCTTTGAAAATACAGATTAACGCTGAAGGTTTTAATATTGTTCTTCCTTATGTGCATATTCCTTCAGAATATCAGTGTAAAATATCTCCTGCCGAAAGCAATTGTCATAAAATGGCACTTTCCCATTTTAATAGCTGAATAATCAGAACAGAAATATTTTCTAAGTTGCTGAGAGGTTATTGCTTTTTTCATGCAAAGAAATTTAGCGGTAGAAAACCAGATTTTATCCAGATTTTCTCTAGTTTTTCTGTTTCCGTTCTTATATTTGAAAAGTGTGCCCAAATGCCTCCTGACAGTCCTGACAGTTCCAAGCGTTTAGAAAGGGGGAGCGAAGCCTTCATCTGATTCCATTTACTGATTCTGTGTTTTCCCTTAATGTAGTAGCAAAGTTAAAATAGTACTTCAACAACAACTGGAAAACCTGGGAGGGAATTACTGGCTGGTATCTATCTGGGCTCTTTACAGTTCATACCTTTTTTTTTTTTTTTTTTGCTGCTGTGGAGCAGCACAAAGAAGGACCAGATCAGCACTGCAGACTTACTGGGAGAGCAGCTGTTGTTGCCAGCTCAGCACATAGGCCCACCTTTAGCACCCTGAGAACCCCAACTTTGAACACGTTTTGACATCAAAGTCAATTCCTTCTCCTGTCTTTTCTTCAGTTACCGTGTGTTTACCCTCTTTGTTTTTTCCTCTGTGAGCAGCATTAGCTCTTTTAGAAGTCCTTTTAACATAGCCTTCAAGCAAAAGCCCCAATTGTTTCGTCTGAAACAAGCATTGGGTGGAATGCCTATAGTCCAGCTCCATGTGCCATCATCTGGAGTCAGCTGCCATGGTCCAGCACCATGAGAGCTCTGAAAGAACACAGTGGGCAGTATGCCCTGCTGAGCAGAGGTTTGGGGGCACGATGTCCATCTTGTGGTGGGTGCTGCTCTGCTGGCAGTGCCCCACTTCCCACTGAGTATGGTAATGTCAGCCAGTACTGCCACCGTGCTCCGTCTTGCTGTGTCAGCTCTCAGTGACAGCACTCGTGTCATCAGAATGGCAGAGAAAGAACAAGCACTTCCGTGGAAAATAGTTTTGCCAAGCGAGAAAAAGGAAGAGGAGAGTGCTGCATGATCTAGAGCAAGCTTCAGGCCAAGAACACTTACCAGCTGTAAATCTATGTACGTTTTCTGGAGATGGAAAATAGCTCTAAGTAGCTTCTAAGGTAACTCTTCCGTATTTTAGGTCATGATAAATGCTTCCTGCCTTCAAATTCTTGTATTGATGCCATTGTAGCTGAGGTGTAAGCAGGACTAAGCTGTTGTTACAGTGTAATCAGCGTTACTGTATTGTCATTTGTAGAGGATGGAGCAGTTTGGAGTCCACATGCACTGTAAATGGCACTAAAGGAGTGATGCAATACTGACTAAACATGTAGGCATCGTTATTTATGATGTGATTAAAGTTCCACCTCATGGGCAAAGGAGACGTGCACGGAAAATAGTATTTGTATTGGTTTCTATATTTGATTTCTCTCCATTTTAAGTATTAAATGATCTGCACAAAATACAGTGGGAATTAAACACCCCTATTTTTCTAAAATTTACAACTTGAAAATGGTTCAAGCACAGGTGTGGTTAGCTTCATGTATCTTAATGTATCTGAAAACCATCTTATGCAGTTGAGATATATAATTTGATAGCTGGGAAAAGCTGCGTGTACGGTGATAGCTTTTATTCAAAAACCAAATGGTTCAAGGTGTGTATCGCTCTGGTCTAGAATAGATTTCAGTCCTTCATTGAATCCTTTGGCTGGTGGTCAGTCTGTGTTACTGCATGTCTTGTTGTGTGAGCTTTTAAAGCTCTCCAGGACATCTGAGTGCAGTGTGTTCTGAGTTTTGTGCATCAGAGGCGAAATTGAAAAATGAACTACTACTGTTAGTAGCACTAATAAAAGCAAATATAGCCTGGCATTTGGCCCTGCATGCTCTGAGCATTGCCTGATGGATTGTGGAAGCTCTGAGTGGCTGTATGCAATTGGGCCACACTCTGCATCTGAACGAAGAACACATTTTTGTCTTAACTGCTTTTAAATGAGCACTTATTTTTAAGAGGTTGGCATAAATCTAATTTTAATTTACTGTTTCCATTTTCTTTTGCATTGATCCTCTTTCTGTGGAGATTCAATTTCAGACTTGGAGAAAGATGTTTTTCAAAGATTCCAGATGGTATTTGCAATTATTTATTATCATTAGCATTCACTGTCTCTGAAAACAAGTCTTTTGCCAGCTTAGATAAACCATTTCTGTTGCATTCTTGTTTACAATTTTTCAGTCTTACGTTGATTAAAACTCCCTCTTGGGCTGATTTCTGTGGCAAAAAGAGAAAAAGAGAAAAAGGTTTCCACACTGTGTAGCAAATTGTCAAGTCTTACTTGGGAATATTGCCTGGATAATAGTCAGTCATAGCCTTGATGACTATGAAGAGCCAGCAAGGTACATCATTCTTAAGGGGAGCATAATCAGAACAAAAAAATAATCATAATCAAAACAGTAGGTATAAAAGCATTGCACTTTTCCATGCTCTTATGACTTTTCTTTATTGGGTTGTTCGCAGTTTGAGAGCACCATTAATGTAGTTTGCCCTGTGTAATATGTCAGGGTTGTTTTTTTTTTTTGTTTTTTTTTTTT
>NW_024962273.1:5483465-5649928 GCF_019238085.1 Lagopus leucura | reverse complement strand
GAGGGGCCCTTGAGAGTGAAGATGGCACCTTAATTCTGTGGAAATGGAATATTTAGAAATCTCTGGCTGTGATGCATTGGGAATAAAACGTCACTTTCTTTATTCTAAATTGAAGTGCCCAAATGCCTCCACTAGAATTGACATGTCCTGCTGTACAGTGTTTAAGATGGACTCTATATACTATTGGAATAAATAAGTCAATTCATAACAATTGTTTCTTTCTTAAAATGTTGGAATTACACACATTTATAGTATTTAAATGCATTTGACTTGCTTGCATAATTGGTTTCTGCAGTAGTTTGTATTGGTTGGCATTTTGAACAAAGCAACACCGGGAAGAAAGCAGAGGGACACCTGCTTCAGTTATACTACAGCATCAATTTCAACAATAAATCTTAATTGTAATCAGTCTTGATCAACCCACCTGCATAGATTTGTTCATTTATAATTTGTAGGGATAATGAAGGAAAAGAAAAGGATGTTAGGAGAGAGGGGTAAAAAGGGAGGGAACAGAACACCAATTATTAGGAACTTGCAGTTATGTGCTCTTCTCTGTGAATACAGCAAGCTCATGTTTACCTTCAGGTGCCATGTGAGCAATTTCTCTTAATTCAGGAGCAGTTGTACGTGCAACCACAAGATAGAATTAATTCTCCTGCTCTTATTCCCAAGCCCAGCAGGTGAATGCACAGCAGTTTTTAAAAAATGACTACTTGTCTTTGTGTGTGAGGTAGGAAATACATTGAAGCCAGTGTGCTATGTAGGGAACTCTTGCAGCTCTATTATTTTTTAACTTGGAGACTGGTGGCTGCTGTAGCATACTCCACAGTGGTATACCTGGGGTGCTCTCTGCAGGCTTGCCAGCTGCTCACTGAAGTGCCTCTCACCAGGGCTCACTTTCTTGGAACTTCCTTGGAGCTACAAATCAATTTTCTTATGTATATTTACATAAACAAAAAGGGAAAAAACAGTTGTGGGTAAACAGTCCAAATTGCAGTGGAAGATGTGTGGGAAAGAAGAAGAAATAGCTCATCTTTCCATGCACTTCATTTGTTTCTCGTAAGCTCTGTAATGGTCATAAAGGAGCCAGCTGCACATAGCTGTAAGGGTGGTGCAGGGATGAGGGCCAGCCTCCAGATTTTGCAGTGCCTTCATAATGTATTTACAGGCATATTGTTTCTTTTTCAAATTTATTCTGATTCTCTTTTTGTACCTTTTTATTTTATTTCTCCTTATTCTTATTACCCAAAACTTTATTGTTTTTCTTCCCAGTGCATTATGCAGTTGAAAGTGTTTTTTCTCTAATGCATTGGTTTTCCTAATTGCATTTTAGCTAAGCCTTTTGACTCAAACCCTTCATGATTGTTCTTTTTTCCCTCAAAATGATCCTGGTTGCATTAGTACTTATTTCCTCTTTTCCATTATGAATAGCTGTTTTTTCTTCTCTCCTTCATCTTTTCTCACGGCAGATCTTTACCTCCATTTGTCTTCATTGCCGTTTCATTTGTCCTTTCTGCTATGGGACTCTGATAATAGTGATGGACCACTGCAATTAATTTTATTCCATACACCACTGCTTGCTTAGACAAACTGACACTGCTCTTCTCAGCTGTTCTTACCTTTTGACCAGCATTAGCAAAAATCAGCCACGAACTTCAGTGAAGTGCTGAAGGCAGCAAATCACAGAATGGCCTGGGTTGAAAAGGACCACAATATTCATCCAGTTCCAACCCCCTGCTATGTGCAGGGTGGCCAACCAGCAGACCAGGCTGCCCAGAGCCACATCCAGTCTGGCCTTGAATGCCTGCAGGGCTGGGGCATCCACAGCCTCCTTGGGCAACCTGTTCCAGTGCCTCACCACCCTCTGTGTGAAAAACTTCCTCCTAATCTCTAACCTAAACCTCCCCTGTCTCGCTTTGAAACCACTCCTCCCTGT
This sequence comes from Lagopus leucura, assembly GCF_019238085.1. Lineage (NCBI taxonomy): Eukaryota > Metazoa > Chordata > Aves > Galliformes > Phasianidae > Lagopus > Lagopus leucura. The sequence continues at coordinate 5,647,992 of NW_024962273.1, read as the reverse complement.
CCTTTCACTATCCACCCTCATAAACAGCTATTCCCCTCCTGTTTATACGCTCCTTTCAAATACTGGAAGGCTACAATGAGGTCTCCCTGGAGCCTTCTCTTCTCCCAGCTAAAGTTCCCTCAACCTTTCTTCAAACATGGGATGTCTGGGCACGGCAGTCCCTGCATGTCCTCACTCATCTCCAGGGCTGGCAGAAACAGCGGAGGAGAATCAGTGGTTTTGTTACAGCACGAACACATTGAACACGGTTATAAGCAATCTCTCCTATTGTTGTAGTGTGAGTGTTATTACTTTTAAGCACAATGTTGTTGTTAGTTGATGAGATGCCTGGGCCGAGATACTGCCAGCAGACAGCACTCTCGGAATGTGGTTGCCGTTAGCGAAGTGGCACGCAGTCAATATGAATTCCTCTGAATTTACTACTGCCTGTTGACATCTTATTCTGTTGCAGGCAAGTATTTAATCAAAGTTTATTGTCATTCTTCTCTGAGATTTAAGTGGGAAATAAAATTTTACGATACGTATAGTATTTTAGATGACGGCTTCATTATTTCCACTGAATAATTTGAAATGCTACAAGGAGAAATATTGATGTCAAACTGGTAATTGTCATTAAATATGCAGCATTTTTGCAGCAGCCACTTGGGCAAAAAAATAAATTTCCTGAACTTACAGGTAGCATTGCAGTACCATCTGAAATTCAACATAAAGTTTTTCACACAGAGGCTGGTGACACATTGGAACAGGTTGCCCAAGGAGGTTGTGGATGCCCCATCCCTGGAGACATTCAAGGCCAGGCTGGATGTGGCTCTAGACAGCCTGATTTGGGCTCGGGTTGCTGGGAAGAACAAGAATATTGCTTTGGAGCTGGGATTTCTGAGAGGTGTCATGCAAAGTAGGCAGATGGGTTTAATGCTGAACTTCTGCAGAGTGAAGTGTTGCTGTTTATTCAGTATCTCACTGTGCAGTGCTTTATTCAAAACCATGAAAGTATCTTCTCCTTCTAGAATGGAAATGGCAGTAAGATCAAAAAAATTCTGGAAAAACAAGCTTTATGTTTCAAGCAGAGTTCTGTGTTGTTCTTTGTTCTGTTTTGCCCATTGGGAAGAGTTTCGTTTGTTTATAAGATGAACCAAAAATTCATCTTGGTCTGTGTTTCTCCATGTAGTTCCTTCTGTTGACTTGTTAATTCAAATACAGAACCTGTACAGTAGGTTATAATCAACTTACTACCAAATACGTTTGCAAAAATTCTATGTTCATATTTATTATAATCTAACTATGGGATTAAAAGGATTCAATCTTAACTATGTTGAAAATGTTATCTGTTGTGTAACTGATGTAGCATACGTTGCTTAACTCATAAAATGCAGGTAGAAGTTCAGTTTTGCAGCTAGTGCTTTCCATGTGCAGTTGTGTTAGCAGCGGTTTCACAAGGATAGAAAGCATTTCCAGAGGTTCACTCCAATGAGAGCCCTACTTAATTTCCACCCAAGTGTTCTCAGCGTGAGGATGAAGCTCTTCAGTTGATATCGTCCTTACCAGTCCTCCAGCTGCATCTCAGCAACTGCTTGGCTTTGCACTCCTGGGGGTCACAGCAGGAAAAAATACTCATCAGAGCAAACGTAGTTCCTTGAGACTAATTCTGGGCGCTCTTCCAATGTCAAGGTGGGAGAAAGACAAAATGAGCAAGCAAGACCTGAAGGAGAGGCAATGAGGGTTGTGGCAGTAACCCCTGAGGTGGGTTGGATGCATTTGGATCCATTCCACGCTAATGAGAGGACGCCTCAAGAACTAAACAACCTTTTGTTTTTCTTTAGAAGTGTCTTCTGCCCTTCTGCTTTGGGCGTTGGTGCTTACTGCTGCGCAGTGCTCTAAGTTGATACCAGCATTGCAGCAATTTGTGGCCAAGAAGTAGTTTCACATCAAGAGAAGGTTCTGACTGGGGGAGATGGGAGACCTGAAGAAATACCTCTGTGCTCTGATCTGTCACTGAGTTTAACTCCTGGTTATTACAAGATGAACTTCACTGCGGTGTCATCATTTCTATTCTTAAAATTCTGACCAGGGAGCGGAGTTGCAGCAGTCATTGTCAGTGCTGTCTCCTGCTCTGTTTTCCTGAAGGGCGAGTGGCTTCCACAAGGACTGCATCCTTCCCTGCCACCCCACAGCTCTCCGTGGCTGATTTCAGATATTGCAGCTTGAGATCTAAACACATACTTGGAGGGGAATTCGTATTGCATTTAGGTAATTTAGATGCTTGAAGTGTTATTTAGCCAAGAGAAAGCCTCCTCTAGAAAGATTATTGTGAACATCTGCAATAAGAATTCTACCTTCAAGGTTTTGGGTGGACAATTTAGAAGCTGTGAAGAATTTAATATCTTCTGTAAGTTTGTGATGGTGCATAAAGCACATTTGATATGTATCCTGTTAGAGTATTTTTTTTCATAGGAAATGAGAGGCATTACCTTCTTTTGTAATATATGGTGGTTTTCTGAGATCTCTCTGCAAGGCACTTGGTACAGAGCAGTGCATTTCTGTGTTAATAACAGCCAGCAATTAAACCCGAACACAGCAAGGAGAGCTATAACATAGATCAAACTGAGTGTTGAATTGTACCTTCATGCAATCACTGGTACAGTCTCTATAGCAAAACTCAAATCTCCCTTTTGCTGAGGAACTTTGAATTGCAGCCTCTGTTCACGGTGCTGCTGCTGTCACCTGTTATAAATCCTACGGAGAGAAGCAGAAGGCAGATTTTGCTTCTTTGCCAGAACTGGGGAATGCAAATGTCTGCTTTCACCCAGGATTGTGCGTGGAAGAAGCCACCCCAGGTGGGGTGCTGGGTGCTTAGAGGTGATCTTTGGGAAGTCGTGAAGGCATCAGTGGGAAGGTTCCTATGCCTCCCTGTCACTGTAAGCGATGGCAGGGAAGGGTGTGTGTGTGTTTTGTGGTACTTCACTGAAGCTTATAATCTCTTTACTGTACCAATGACTCTTAAAATCAAGTCTGCCTAGGGAACCCTCATGTTATCTGCTGCTAAACAGACAGGCTGTCAAAGTTTTTTTTGACACTAAAATGAGTCAAGGAAACAGCTGGAGTAAGGCTTACAGGTTTATCTGTTTGTTTGTTTGTTTCTGTTTTTTAATGCTGGTTTTGTCTGAAGATAGTTGTCAGCATTATGTGAGCAACAGTAATAATGGACTAATTAAAACAAAGGGTTTAAGCATAAGATTTGCAGGGGTTGCCAAATGCAGTGCCAGAAGATGTGCTACTCAGAAGTGGGGCTGTCTCTAAGGGGGGCTTTGGTCTTGATTTTCTTATCCAGCAGCCTTGGAACAAGTAGCAGTACGAGTGGGCATTTCAAGCCCTTCCCAATGAACATAAGTGCAAGGAAAAAGAGAAAGTATTTTTGAAAGTATTTTTGCAGTCAGATTGCCTGGCTGGGTTCTCTGTTCCTTCTTATAATATGCTTGAAAAGTTTTATTTGTGCCTTGAGGGCGATGAGCCTGTCTTCATTTAGGGATGCAACTGCAGATAATAGGACTGCGCTACTGACAGCTTTATGCAGTCTCAGTAGCAGCCTCCTTCTCTTATTTACACACTTGTACATGAATTGTCTTGCAAAAGCAATCCAGATTTCTATCCCTGTGCTTATAATTGCATCTTGGGCTGCCTTGTTACAGGCCCTGTTCCTGTAAAGTATTGTGGAAGAGCCAGTGTTACTCTGTTGTTGCCATTATAAATTTTATTTTATTTTTCTAAGTATAATTGAGATTGGATAGTCATTATGTTTTTTTTCCTGAATTCATAATTAAAGAAACTTCAGAGGAGAATGGAAAACTTTGTAGCTTTTTTTTATGAAACTTCATCAATTATTGTGTCCTCGTGAAGTCTGTGTAACTTAATGAAATTGCCGGACATTTCCATTGTTATTCCTTTGCTAAAATAGAGTTATGTTCTATTTTACTTTTTAAAACATAGCCCTATGTCTTCTGCTCCACCCAGCATCCCTCCTGTGTGCTCTATTCTGCTGCTCGCTCTGTCAGACGATCTTTTGGTTGATGTCTTCAACCCTCCAGTTTCCTGCATTCATGTTGAACAGGATTTTTAAGAGATTCTTCTCATCAGGATGTATACTTCTAGTCCTTGTCCCTTAGTTTGTTCCCACAGAAGGTATTTCTTCTTGGATGTGGTTTCTTTAGTTGAGCTGTTATTTTGGATCTCCTAGCACATTCAGAAGTGGTACATGGTCACTTCTAGGGAGGTCACAGGAGAACAACCAGTACATCTATTAGATGCTTTTCTGACCTGCAGGCAGAAGAAAACTGTCTTCTATAGGGACCTGCATAATTTATGTTGTGGGAAGTAGGTTCTGTAGTTATAGTTTTTTTATTTTTATTTTCTGAAGAAAGCCTTTTAGGTGGTTGTTCAGCTATTATACTTTCAAGCCTGAAGCCTAACCATGTGTTTCTTTGTAGCGTATTCCTCTGCTGCTGGGCAGATATTTGACATAAAGTCACTCTGTATGATAGAAAGCATTGATAGTGAAGCAAGTCAAACTTCCCTCTGTTTGCTTTGTTTTGTTTTGTTTGCTCTAGGTGAAGAAGTACCATATCACCTTTGCTCAGAGCTTCCACGTCCTGATGTCATGGCTTGTGAAATCCCTTGTGCAACAGACTGTGTGCTCAGTGAGTGGTCCCAGTGGTCCCCATGCTCCCATTCATGCTCCAGTAAAATTGCAGAGGGAAGCCAAAGCAGGAGTAGGTCCATCTTGGCCCTTCCGGCAGAAGGTGAGTGGTAAATATTTTAAATTAGTTGCTATTTGTTTGTTTAATGAATTGACTTGTGTTCCTCTGCCAAGCTGTGTTTAGATCAGAGCAAGTGCCAATACTGAAGCAATGAGAAATAATACATCTTGTCTATCCTTTATGCCTAGCAACTAAAAGATCTTTCTAGGCTTGAATTAATCACAGATGCATGAGTTATTTAGAGAAATTCTGTCATGGTTCAAAATTATTTGCTTTAGCCTGTGAGTTATTGTATGTTTAGGGCTAGGACTGGGTGTGAATTTGTTCAGGAGAGATACATCCTATAGTAATGAAATTACAGCATGACATGGAAGCTTAACATGGAAGTGTTTTTATATGGTAACATATTAGTATCGATTTAAAACAGAAAAGTGAGCTGTGTCAAACAAGGAAATAGAAAAGGACCTGTTTCTTTTATTAATACAAACCTGAAATGTGTTAACTTTGTTTTTCTGTTGGAATAAGTAAATAACTTTTGATGAATATACATAATTTCTGCTGGATGTTCATGGATGCATCTCGTACCTCAAGTGTAATGTACCAACAGCACAGTGATACAATTGTTTACACAGATTATGTCTTATTAAAATGATAGTCTTCTAACTTTGGGTACACATACAGTAATGCAATTCTGTACTGGTTTATCACGGAGAATTTGAATGATACCACTGTGGGCACATAAAAATGCATAAAGCGTGAACAGATCTAACAGACTCAAGCCTTGTTGACACAACAGAAAATATCTACTATTGTTAACACTGTGTGCATCTAATCCATCACCAAAACACTTCAGATGCAAATCCAGTCCAGGAGAACCTCTGTTAAGTGCCATTTTGTAAATTATCATTAAAACCACCCACTCCTTCTGGGGCAGTATAAGGACTTGATCCTGCAAACTCTTGCTCATATGAATATTCTGTATTCATATAAACATCATAAGCACTTGCAAAGAAAATTGGGACCCTTCAGGATGAAAACTGCTATGTAATTGTTGATTGAATGATAATAACTACTAGTAAAAAAGTCTATATGCTAGAGAATAATTAAACTGAAAAGTAAAGTTGGTTTTGTTTTTTCCATGGTGGGAACATTTAAATAATAGACTTATGTGGAATTGTGAATGTAAAGGCTGTGCTATTGCTAGTGTTGAGGAAATGAATTCTTGAAGTGCAGAAGCTCAGTGATCTCAAGAATACATAACCTGAAACGCAGTAAACAGAAATATAATGCTTTGAACTGAGTGTTTCAGGCTCCTTAGAGAGGAATAATTCATTAATAAAGCCAAACACCCCAAGTGTTTCTGAACATCTTTAAAGATGAATGAAGTATTTTAGCATATAGAGTCACACAGAAGATGAGAAGTTGGGGAAACGTAGCAAAATTGGATTTAGTAGTGCTGTGGCAGTAGTAAGGTGATGTCATGTAACCTGACATGCTCGTATGCAGCTCTTAGTGAGCCACCAAAGCTCTGCCAGCCATTGAAGATCGTATTTCATTGCTCTCAACAGAGGCAATGTTGGCCTTGGCTGTGCTCTTGGCACTCCTGGATGCCATCTCATAGTCTGACCTCAATTCAAGCTCTCAGCTCATTTTCTCCAAGCTGTTCACCAGAATGCCATTACGTGAAAACCAGGATGCAGTTGATACAAGAGGGTACTTTAAAATCACTTTTAAAAGATATCTATTAACACAGCAAACTTTGGAAAATTCACAAAAGGTGAATGAGGAGACAGCCAGTCTCAGCAGATGTAAAATAGATTTGAGGAACTGATGAACAACTGGTCCCTAAAAGGTCCATAAAAGATGACTAAAAGGGCTAGAGAGGGTTGTCCTGTCCTGCTTCCGTTGTACAAAAGTTGTGAATGAGCTGCAGAAACTGCCTGAGCTCTCGTGCTTTTTCTGAACAGCATCTACTGCCAGTTTTGTTGGCAGACTGCTAGGCTTAACAGACATTACTTATGAAAGGCATTACTTACGTTCTGAAATTAAAACTGCCTTGTTATCACACTTGGTGATTTAAGAGAGCTTCCTTACTGCGGATGTTGGAAAAAAACGACAATAAAACACGCAATTTTTCCAGGGGAAGCCCAAGTTTTGTTAGATTTTTTTTCTTTTTTCTTTTTTTTCTTTTATTCTGTCTAATGGACCAGATATTTTGCCATTTCCTTTTTGCTTATTTTTTTTTACATGTGCTCAGGCACACAAACAGTTTTTTCTGCCTGGAAGTTTTCAGGAAAGTAAGATACCCAGGGGCGTTTTCCACTCCATCATCATACTAAACCTTTCAGAGACTGAACATGATATGGAGCAGTCCATTTTCATGGAAAAGAAGAAAAAGAGAACAGTAATGTGGTGTGATTATCCAAATCCATGTGCTAAGAAATTCCTGTCCCTCTCTTTCCTCAGTGTTATGTGGCCATTTGGGGTCATGCTTCATTGCAGAAGGCTCAGTCCTGCAAGATGATCAGCATTCCTTAGAAGGGCAATATTGCCTTCATCTCCCGTTGATTTTAGTTAGGGCATAAAGGTGCTCTGAGTCGTGTGGTGTCTGGCTCCGGCACTTCAGTTCTTTCAAAACGTGTAACTTTAATTTAGATGTACATGTGCTGTGTCATAAGTTGCCAGTTCCTCCATCCAGGAAGAGAATGATTTTGATTGTAGTCATTTTTGCTTCTTTCTTCCAAAAATGACAGTGCTTACGGTTACAATTTCACTGCATTACTCTCTAGCTTTTGAGCTGTGAATGTCTGCAGCTTTTATGGGCTCAATTCAGACCCATGGCTAGAGTGTTAAAGCTTCTGGGGAGACCGTTCCTACTCCTGTATTTTGTAGATTTATTACAAGTTGCTGACAAAATGTGATATCTTAGCAAATTCTGCACGTGAATTTGGAGAATGCTCTCAGGACAAATAAAGGCTCGAGACTCAAAGTCTTTCAAGTTTTTTCCAGCTTGATTTGCAGACTTTTAACTAGCTTTGTATCAGTTAGTAATAACAACTTTCCATCAGTATGGGTTAGCAGCCCATGCTGCTCCGTGAATGTAGTCCAAATATTAGAAAGCAATGTTCCTCCTTTGGAAATTAGCAAGTAGAATGAGCATAAAAATAATGCTTAATTTGTCTCTAAGGATAATTGCATGTTTGCTGAGTGATACTGCCATTTAAATGGAATCAACTTGGCTGTGTGTAGGAGTATCAATAAGGTAACTCAGAAATATACTTTGCCTCTTTCTGTTTCCATTATGCATCGGAATGCAATTTTATGCAAGGCTAGTTTAATGGGGAAACAATATTTTAGAAAGTTGTTGCTGCAGCCATAAAGGTCAGCAGCTTTGTTTAAGCTTTATTTATTTATTTAGTTTGAAAAAAAAAAAGAAAAAAAAAAAAAAAGATGTGAAGCAAACCCATCACAGTTATTTTTTTTTTCCATTGCCACCTTTTGCCGCGTGTCACGAGATAAAATATTTTGTTCCTCTCATGCTTTCCAGGTGGAAAAGCCTGTCCTCCTGACCGAGCCCTGCAGGAGCACCGCACCTGTAACGATCACCCATGTGTGCATTTCTTCTGGGAAACCTCCCCCTGGAGCTCTTGTTCTGAAGATGTGTTGGTCAGTGCACTGAACGCAACCATCAGTTGGAGCGGAGAAGCCACCTGTGGAGTGGGCATGCAGACGAGGAAAGTCTTCTGCGTGAGGAGCGGTTCTGGCCATGTTACACCTAAAAGGTATTCAAGGAGAGGTCATTAGTGGTGCACCTTTGTCTGTAGAGCTCAAGTGACGATTTGTCATGGTACATTACACTTAAGAGTATTTTCAGACAGCGTAGGGAAACAGCAGACTTGGTAATAATTTCATTTCTGCTCTTATTCTCCAGTTGCTATTCCATCACTACTGTTGAAAGGTTATTAATGTGTAACAAAAATGAGTTGCTATCTCATTTTTAATTTTTGTGAGTAAATCCAAGGAAAATGCATGCTTTCAGTGCTATAGATCTTGTTTGCTGTAGCTCCTCTATTATTCCAATTCAGATTTTTTTGCAAATGCTTTTCCTCAAGGACTGGTGTGTGGAAAACACAAAGTATGCCTGGACATAACGTTCATTAATACATTATTAACAATGCTTTAATAAAATAGAAAAAAATAAGTAGAGTTTGCATTTTATTTACACCACGAGGAGGCAGAACCTTTGTGATACGTATCATTCTGTTGATTTATGTAGCTGTTATAATGCAATACCAACGCCACACAATTGTGTATGCTGCAGTACAAGTGTTCTGAATTTTGCTTTGTTTCGCTAAGTGAGGAAAATAAGTAGCACAGATGTTTTCCCTAATATCGAAAAAATCAAGACATTGCTAATTATTTTTTCCACTGATAATGAGTCTGGAGACTTACAACCGAGTTTCATTTCTTATGGCAGCTCTCAAACAATCCTGTTGGTATAAGCAGACTGTGTTGATTTCTGCAAAGTTAATTAAAATTCTTGAGGTTAATGGGATTAATTAAATAAAGAGAAAGAAATCTAATACTCATTTATATCTAGAATCTATTGATATGCTGCAACTTTGTCTAATTAAACATATTGTTTGTAGAGCTATATAATGTCTAAAATAGGTTTTCCCCACTCCGCTTTTTGAGGCTGTCTGAGGGGAAGTGGATGTTCCACTGACATGGTTTATGTCTGAGTTGATGAAAACTGACCCAAAGTAATATTGCGTTTGGAACTGCTGCTGCGAAAGCCCGCCGTTAATGTGGCTTCAGAAATGGGCTACATTATGGGAATTAATAACCTTTGTGTGCCGTTGGGCTGCGTTTTTCCCAATCTCATGATAAAAACCTACGCAGCAATTTAAGGCAGTTGCGAGGCACAGAATGTTGAGTAAAGCTAGAATTTCAGCGTAAAAATATTTCAGCACCTTACTGGTTGGATAACAGAATTCTACCCCCTAGAATAGTTACGCTTAATGAGGACGAATGTCTCTTTATTTTCTTCTAAATTATACCTTTCAGTATCCTATTACCATCTCAGTAGCAGAATCATGACTGCAAGGTTTATTTTCTTTCCTAGAGTGTTTTAATGGCATATTCTTTCAGTTCTGATCATTTTAGATTGCCTGTGTTCCTAAGTATTTTTGAGTGATCTTTCTACTACAAATTAATGAAAATTAGAAAAGAGTAATTCCCTTTCTGATCCCCTACTTGAAATGCATGATGTGCTCATTCCCATAAAGTTGTGCTTTTTCCACCCTTTTTGTTTTTAAATATTGATTGTCTGTGTCTGAAGCATTTATTAGAATATGCATCACATGTTTTTCATTTCAGAGTTAAAAATTGATGCAAAAAAAAAAAAATCAGATTTCTTTTCCCATACTGTGTAGTACAACTTTCCCCAGCTTCTGTCCTACAAGCTCTTTCTGCACCTTGGGAAGGGGCACAAAGATGGCTTCAAGCTGCTTTTGAATTTCCTAGTGGTTTGAAAGTAGGAGAATATCTCATCAGTCCTTCCACACAGTTGCAAGTGAATAGAAGGCTGTTGTACGTCATGTTAAACAGGATTACCTTACAGACTCAGTTTGGTAATAAATATATCTGTTTTGCTCCAGTGAGCATTGTGTTTTAGGCAGCAGATAGTGTTACATTTACTCTGTAGTCATCAGGCCAAACTCAACATTTTTAAAAATCCGTGCACGTGTTCTAACTTTGGTTTGGTTACAGGCGTGCAAAGTGGAATGGAAATGAGACTTGCTGTGAGCAGGAGAGATTCCTGTGGTGTGGCATCAGGCTCACAGCGCTGTAAGAGTCTTATGAGCTGAACATTTCCCTACAGATTTGTTGTTTGTTGAGGAAATGGTATCTCTGCATTTGTACTTATAGATGTCCAGATTCCACCAGACCTGAGACTATGCGACCATGTCTCCTGCCCTGCAAGAAGGACTGCATCGTTACGCCTTTCAGTGAGTGGACTCGCTGCCCAACAGCATGTCAACCTGGTAAGCCTATAAAAAGAGAACAGAATTTTGGGCAATTGATTACATCCATGGCCATGAGAAAAGGATGGAGGGGCACGAGGATCCCCGTGAGGGCTTTCCAGATATCCTCTGTGCATGCCATGTGCCTTCACCTCTCCCAGTTACTGCTGAGACTTTGGCAACTCCGCACTCTCCCCAGCAAAGGCTCCTACCAGGTGTTGAGGGTCTCAGGCAGAGACTCAGGCTGCTGGTGCTGCTAATGGTGAAGTGGGAAATGCAGATGCCAGTGAGCGGGGAGGCTACAAGTTGTCAGATCTGCAAAGACCCAAACGCTTCTTTTTCTCATTGTGCATCTTCCCACCACGTTGTCCTTCTACCTAATGCCTACAGGAGGGTCATGAAAGAGCTTGAGATTCAGCATGCCATGCATTGAGGGAGAAACTTCAAAGATGAAAGTCCAGGGCTCCTCTGTTGTATGTGGAAGTGCTGTGTTGTATGAAATTTATTTCCAATCTGAATGTATGCACAGGGCTGTGTAGATAACCCTTTGTGGTTTTCTAAGGACCATATGTTTCTCTGATCTAGTTGGTTAGCTTTTGTATGCTAGATGTTTAGTGAAGATTCTTTATAATGATCTAGTGTTGGCTTTTGTGAGAAATTTACGTGTTTCATTAACTGTTGAGATGAAAGACTTCATAGTTACCAGAATTTTTCCTTTTTTTTGGCAGCTTCCTTGCCCTTCAAAGATTCTCAGTGGATGCTCTATCATAGTCCTTGTAAGATTTTATAGGAAAATGAGTTCTTTCTAAAACAGTGAATCCTGTTTTAATTAGCAATTTATTTTTAGACTTTAAATGAGCTGCCTATGAAGAAGTAGAATAAATTACCTGGTAAATTACTTTGTTTATTAAATAATAGTCTACAATTAAAATGAGAAGAAATTAATTATTTAACCTCCTTGGCAGTGTTATCATTTTAATATAATTCTAAATTAAAACTTCTTAGATGGGGGAGTTTGCTTTCTGCTAGATCTGTTATTGATACGGCTGCACTGCAAGTTTTTCTTAATTTGCATTGCACAATTAAAACCTCAGTGTGATAATGAAATTTCAAAAACTCAATGTGTATGGGAGTCGTTCAGGGTTTTGTTGCTTTGTAGGAAAGTTATATTTAATGAAAACAATATACAGATGGTGAATTACTAAGCAAATCAAGCAGAAGCAGGTATTGCCTGACAGATTTAAAATTAAATGTGTACCAGCAGAAGATGAGAGCTTAGACAAACATGCAGCCACTAAATCAGGTTTACACAGAACTTTACCAGTTAAGCTGTTTGTAGTTTATCTGAGAAAGTGCATCCGACTTTACTATCTAACAGTAAAAAGCTGACATTTTCCCTACATTTAAATGTCATCAGACAAGAGGCTGTCTTCTGGCAAAGAATTATCTCATACCTCAGAAGTGTAGACAGCAGTGAACGTAGGGCAATAACAGATGGACAGACGACATAATTCACAAAAGAAGTGCAATTGAATCAAAACACCTGTTGGTGAGTCAGGAACACAGAGGTTGTTGCGAGTTATTGATTCTCTGCCATTTCAGATACTTAAAGGTGACAACTGTCTACCGCACTCCCCTATAATCTATCTCTTTTAATGGGTCTTTGAGGATGAATTGAAGCAAGATTCAGAGAACCGGCATGGAGGTTTTGGAAAATGAAATGGTTTGAATGAGCAATGTTTTTTTTTGTATGTGATGGTGAATAGAGAGGTATCTGCTTTTAGCATGGGTGATGTGCTCTCTGTTCTGTCAGCATAGCTTTAAAATGAGATCAAAACAAAAGTCTCAATAAATAGATGGCGACGTGAGTACTTCTTTACATTGGTTACCCAGAGTGAAGGTCAGCGATTTCATTGTTGCTTAATGATGTTTCATGTGCGCTAGTTTACACAAAGTTTTAGACAGTAACTATCCAGTTTCCATGACTTAAAACATATTTGAAACATTAAAGTTGGTTCCCTCATTTAGAAATTCCAATGGCTTTTATCTTGTGTCAGTTTCTCTCAAGGATTTGCCACTATCAGATTTCATAAAACAACCAGAGATGGTCAAGCTTAAACTGAGGCTTTCAAAACTCTTATGTCCACAAGAATACTGGAGACAGCTCTGATTTTGGTGATTGAAATCTTAGAGGATCTGTCCCTGTTATTTGTGTGCTCGTAGAGTCTTTTGCTGACCAGTCTGTGCCCTTCTCTCCAGAGTCAGAAGCACAAAAGATGAAGCTGAATGCTTTCTGTAAAAGCTGCGACAGTGATTTTATCAAGATAAAGCTGGGCTTTACAGTAGTGAGCAAGAAGTTTGTCCCTCATCTGACAGTAATCCACGTTTACTAGCCCTGAGCAGTGTGCCAGCGAAGCTGTGGGGGTCAAATGGAAAGAAAGCAAAGATGTGAGAGCAAAAGAGGAATGAAAGGAATGGATTGATAGAAGTTGTACGAATCTGTGGGTAAAGAGAGAAGACTGGAGATGGGATAGGTGGGTGGGAATAGAAGCAAGGTAAGACACTCCCAGAATTCTCAAATAGCATTTTCTGAGTTGTGTAGTTGACGGCATGGAATTTGTCTTGAGATCCTGGGACTTAATTTTTCAGAATGGCAAATGGTCATAACTTACGTGAAGTCAGCTGAAGTTTACCTTTAAATGAACAGTCCTATATAATGTTAATACCTTGGAAAATCAAGCTGTAACAATCTTAAATGAGATATAAAAATTACATTCAGTAACATTTGTAAGGAATCCTGTAAAAAAGCCAATGAGGAAATTCAATTTTGAAAATGGGGTTTGAGTAATGTGCAATAAATGTTGAGGATAATTTAGTTTCTTGAGGTGGAGAAAATTACTGTGGGAAGCTCATTTAGATTTGATTCTGATTAATAGGAAGAAAATGGCTAAGATTCTAATGGTGGTAGACAATTTGAATTAGAAAATCATCACAAAGAAAGAGATAAAGTTCATGATTCTTAGGAGAATGGAAAAAATAGCAGAGCAGAAAGACATTTCTGCTACATATTTCAACAAATCCAGCAAATAGATAGCTGCACCTCTGGTGAACATGTTGCATGCAAACAGGAGTGTGGAAGGTATGGAATCTACCAAGGAAGACTGTACAAAAGGCTGGAACCCAACAGCACTCTACTTTTTTCACTTTCTATCCCAAATAAATATCCTACTAGTAGCTAGTAGGGCCAGCAGCTTCAAACATGGAAGAGAAAACATCAAACATGGCTGTTTTTATCTTTTCATCAGAATTGTTCAAAATCTTTTTATTTCCAAATTGTTTTGCAGCAATTAGAAACAAGTATGTAACTGAAGGTGAATTTAAAGGAATGCCTGAAAGTATGATATCAAGAATGCAAATTAAGTTTTAGCCAATAGGAAAGTGGATTGAGTAACAGAAATGGATTGGAAGTAAGTGGAAGCTGGATGGAAGATATGCCCAATACTTACTGGGAAATGTACTGTGCTGCTGTTGCTTCCCGTCTGCAGGCAGGAGAGGAATGGACTGAAGAATAAATATTTCAGTGAATCATCTGTTTCCATGTCGGTAGGGCTGTATGAATAGAAAAGGAAGCAATGCCAGAGCATCTCGTGGTTGCCTTCTGTGTGAGAAATTGCTAAGTCCTAAAGAACTAAATAAAACCCCAAGAATAAAAAAAAATACAACAAAACTCAAAAGAAAGGTCAAGGAAATTATAGATCACTCATCCTAACTTCATTACGTAGAAAAGCATGAGAAGTAGTTATTACTTGAAATATAAGTGTCTTAAGAATAAGATTATGATAAACTGGTCAGTATGGATTTGTTGAGAACAAATCATGCCCAGTAAATTTAATCTCCTCTTTTGACAGCATAGCCGCTCTAATTAAGGGAAGTGGTAGATTTTTGACACATGAAACTTTTATCAGAAAGATGAGGAACAAGTGGCTTGAATTAAATCATTGTAAATGCATACTGAGCTCCTTGAAAAATGTCTTAGTGAATATCACTGTGAAAAGTGTTATTCCATCTCCTTTGTGGCCCCTGGTCAAATATACTGATACAATCCTCAAACTTTCTTCTCTCCAGGTGAGCAGTTCCAGCTCTGCTTGCTTTTTCTATGTGTCAGACACTTCAGTGCCTAAATTATCTTTATGTCTGTTCAATGAACTTGCTCAGTGTTCTGTCCTCCCTGTCCTGTGGAGCCCAGAACTGGACACAGCCCCGAGATGGCTCACCAGCGTCCAGCAGAGGCAAAGCCTTCCTTTCCTTCACCCTTCTTTGCTGTAGTGCATGGCTGCCTCCTGATCGACTTGTCCATCAGAATGCCCAGGTCCTTTGCAGTTGCTGCTTCCAGTCAGTTGGTTGAAGATTCCAAACTATTCACAATCAAACTAGAATAGGAACCAAGGAGAGTCCTGCAGAAAATTGTTCTTGTCCCTACTCTATTTTATATTCGTCTGAAAAACTTGATTGTTTGCGTTGATACCATTAATGGGTGGTTCTAAGGTGAAGGACAGCTACAAGATATTAAGTGATATAGGAATCTCTGAGATTTGCTACTGCAGCCTTGCCCTTATCTTGAGCTGGAAAAATAATTCTGTTATTCACCACTTTCCACAAATTTTATGAAGTCCACTGTCAATCATAGGATGGGTTTTCCTGCTCTAGAATTATTAAAATTATATTAATATTTTATTAAGAACCTTTTTTTTTGTTTTTCCCCAATTGCTGCCATGCACAACAGTTACACCAGCTCTCAGTTTCAGCTTCCCAATTCTGACTAGTGCAAGTCCTGTCTCCTGTGCTGCGTTGTGTGCCATACATACATTGTGAGCTGTGTTTCCAGGTTCATTGAGCTTGTGTGTACTCACGCTAAGGAGAGAATTAACCTCCATTGGTTGTGATGGCTTTCTTATCAGGAAGACTCCATCTGTAACTCCTAGATTAGTACAGATGGCTTACTGGCAGTAGCCTGAGACCACCAGGATACAAAATCTTCCATTGTAACAGTTGCATTTTTTTTTAATTTTCTTTTTTCCTGTTCAGATGTTTTAGCATTTGCCTGTACTTATTTTCTTGTCTGCTGTGATGTTCTGTAAAAAAGCCATTTTTAAGCATGTCTCAAACTGTGGATTTATGATGCTACTCTTCTGAACTGCTTGTAATTTTAAAGAAAATAATGGTAGTTTTTGGCTCAGTGCAACAGCCACCCCTTCTTTATGAGGATTCACAATTTCACAATGTAAATGTAACATGAGAAATCTTGAACCAAAACAGCAAGATGACTAACTCAGCGTACCAACTGTGTCTGGAAAGCATTTTTCTGTGTTTTACAGGCAATGCCACAGCAGTTAAGCAGTCTCGGTACAGGATTATCATTCAGGATGCTGCCAATGGGGGACACGCATGCCCAGACACCTTGTATGAGGAAAGAGAATGTGAAGACATTCCCGTCTGTCCAGTTTATAGGTAACAGTGTTAGCTTTGAATCAGTCTCTTTCTAGTGGGCTTCCATTTCTTCAGAAATTAATCCTGTGGGATCATCCAGCACAATTTTCGCAAGAAAATGACGTGAAACTGAAAAATGGAGTCAGTAAACAAACAATATATGAACAGTAAGTTTTGCTAAACGTAGAAGAGTTCAGATTGGAGATTTCAGATGATCTGATTTCATCAGAATGTGCACCAATAGCTCCTAAAAATGGTAAATTCAGGATTGGAGGTGTTTAAGGAAGGTTTTACTGGGAACTCTCTCCTCAGTGTATCTAAAAATCAATGCAAGGCATTTTGATACTGCAGGCACTCAGCTGCCATAATCATAATTGTATGCTTACTGCAGAAACACTGTCTTCTCCCCTGATGCTCTCACTCCAGTGAATAATGTGCACTTTAAATTTCTGATTAGACAAATAGTACAATAACTCATCACTCTTCATTAAAATTCTCTGACCCATCTGTTATACAATGTTAGTAAAAATAGCCATATTATATCTTTGCAAATAAATCTTCAAACTGCACACCCTGGTCTCAGAGCAGAGCAGGCAGCCGAACGCTGGGACAGAGCAGGAGTCGAAACATTCTGTGCTACATGGCCCTGTTCTGCACAGCACTGTGGAAAGCCACTGTCTTGCATTCTTGGTTGACACACATCATAGCATGCAAAGCAGATGGTGCATGAGAACAAGATTTTGGGAGAGGAGCCTGATTTCAAAGCACGCTGAAACTGTTTGCTGTTTTGTGACATTGAATGGTGCCCTAGAAAAGTCAGGGAGGGAAGTATGGTTGGAGAATGAAATGAGGGTGAACCCTACATCTGAATTTCAGTTCGTAATGCATATTTCAGGAGTGATTACAACTTTCTGGCTATTTTTCCTCAGGTCTTTGTAGTATATCATCATTTCCATCTCAGCTTTCTGAAATTCTTTTCTGGGAATATTATTTTCCAGCTTTAGCCACTTAGTCATTAACCTTTTCTTCTCACAGATGGAAGACCCATCGATGGAGTCATTGTGTACTCGTGCCAGAGTCAGTGAGACACAATGTGCTGGGACATAACGAGGCATGTGGACATGGTTTGCAGTCAAGGGGTAAGCTTTCTCCATGTGATCTCCAAGTACCTGAGGTGATGGAGGATGATATTTAACAGAGTCTTTATTCTTTTAGAGTAGCCAATTTGGAAACAGTGACTGAAGCACTTCAGGTGTAAAATGAAAAGTTTTGGGAAGTGGATCCACTATATGGTTTTTCTGCTTCATCGAAAGTCAAAATACCAGCAACATGATAGTGTGCTTGGAGTATAGGAACAGATTTATGCTTGGCGTTCAAGTATCCTTAGGGTAACCTCTCCTTCTGCTTAAGGATGAAGCACATTGCCTTAGAAAGAACTGTATCCATAGTTCTCTGTAAAGTAATTGCTTCTTGGTCCTAAAAATGGAAAGGATAAGTTCCTTGTAATTTTAAATTTTACTAATAATTTGCCTGAGGCCTGCTTTTATCAAGACTGTTTGAGAAATTCAGCATTGGCAAAGGCTTTGGGCTCCTGCCCTTTGTGTGCTTAAGCACTTGGAAAATACAGTGATCCAGTTGTCTGAACAGAAGTGTTAAAAAGAATTTCATTGTTCTGAGTATGTGATCAGAGTCTGTAGCAGTTCCTGCAGATGGCTTGAGATGTGTCTGCTATCAGTCTGTTGAGAAATCTAATAAAACCTTTAACAAAAGGTTATTTTTATTGAAAAAAGATTACTATACAGGTATGCTAACTGAAGAAATTTGACATAGTAATTTACTCCTTCGCAAGGTTAGAAACTGTTCTTTAAAGATGAGCTGATTTTCTTACATAATCTGGAAACAAAGGGAAAGAAAGAAAAGCTCTGGCAGTATGTGAGCTGCATCTGAAAGAAGAAATGTTTTAAACTAAAAGAAGTAAATACCTTTAGGTTTTGACCACAAGCCTTTTCACAAGTTTTCAAAGAGAGCTCTGTAAATTGAGACGTCCTAAAATGTATTCCTGGATCTCTGTGTGAAGGAAGGGCAATCTTTATGCTCCAGTAGTTGTATGAACTTTTTACTAATCTTACTCTGACAGGATTTGAAGTATAATAGGAGAGTATCATGCTTATTTCTGCTCTGTGGAGAGCTCTCCAACAATTAAATAGGCTATGTACTGCTTTGTGATAGTCATGTGAAAGGAGTCTCACAGCTTGGTGGGTTCAAGCAGAATTTGCTTTGGTGCCAGGTTCACTTTCCATAATTATCTATGATTTTCACAACTGCTCTGATTTTGGCAGTTACGTGATGTGATGGTACAAATTGGCAGTGTTGAAGATGAGTGGAGTTTCAGGAAAATGAATTCTCAAATGGAATGCAGGCAGAATTTACAGGGTGCTGCCTACAAATGTGAGTAAAGGCAGCTGAAACCCAGCTACCTGTTGGAGTTGCTTCTGAAAATCAAGCTGGTAGATTTTCAGTAATTATCTATAAAAGTAAGGGAAGCTTCCAAAAATCAGATATTTGCACCTCATCTTGCTTCATGAGCTCTTGAAGAGCAGCTAGCATGTGCAAAGATGTGCTGTTACCAAACTGTCACTGCGTAATCGTTTAGCCAAGCGTGGCAACCCACTTACAGAAGTTGCAGGATCTCTTCTAGCATGTAGACATCACCACTAGAGGACTTGTGAATTTATCCTTCTTCACTATGAAGGTGGCCTTTGGAGGTTTTTTGAAATAAAGCACGAGACAAGGCTGTATACTTGGCTCTATTCAGCCTGAAATCGGGTGTGTGAGGAAGGAGGTGCATCCATTGCGGAGAGGCAGAGCATAACAGTTGTAAGTCATAGCAGCAGAATTTCCAGATCACCTGGGGAGGCTCTAGATTCATTAGAAATACTTAAAATTCGACTGTATAAGGCCACCTTTTCTAACTTTTAGATCTGTCCTGCTTTGAGAAGGCATGGAACTTCCAGAAGTCCCTTCCATTCTAAATTGTATTGTCTGATTGGATGAGTCTAAGGAAATCTTTTGAGAGAAAACTGTACTGTTAGTGTAACATCTCCAGGTGTTGATGTTACAGATATATGCTTTCCTGCAACATTCGTGCATCCTGTCTGAGTTTGCACTTGAGGTAACAGCACTAATCTGTGCAGGAATTGGCCTGCAAAGTGTGTCAGTGTCTTCAGCTAATAAGTGGCTCCAAATTCTCCAAAGAATATTTGCACAAACTGGCCTTTTTTTTTTTTTTTTTTTCAGAGTAGCAATTATTATCTTATTGACTGAAAATAATCAACATTATTATAGCATCCATTTTTAGAATGTGTTTTTTCTTTCTCTGTCCGTGTCTTGACTGTCATTTGAATAAGAGGATTTCAGTTTTCCGTGACTGTTGTGGTCGGCCAGATACACGGGCACCGAATTAATATGAAGTATTTCTAAAGATAGAAAGTGTGTTTATGTGTATATGCTTAGGATGTGTTTTAGAATACTTAGAAATATAAATATGCTGAGGGAAAATGGAGTCTGAAATGACTTTCAAGCTCTGTTCTTAGAATAGATTCTGAGATAGATACTTGTAAATCTTATTCCATGAATGTTGTCACTTATGCACGTGTAACATGCTGAAGATATCAGGGTTTATCTCAGTAATGAGCAGAATAGCCAAAAAAATGGTGACCCTCTGAAGCTGCAGTTTTTGCAGCTTTATCTTGGAATTGCATTGCACTAATTACAATGGCCTTTAATTTATTATATCACCTGTAGTAGACTTACATGTTAAGAAAACCGTCATGCAGTTTAGAGGAAAGAAATATTTAGAGCTAAGAAATATAAATGTTATTTAAACTTCATTAAGGCATCATTTGAAAAAACAAAAACCAACAAACCACCTAAAATAGGGACTCAAGGATAAAACAGTGTGGGGATATTACTGTTGCTTGACAGTAACATAGGCAACATTTCTAACAATAAATGAAGAGCTTTATGAGCTTTTCTATTGCTATATAGCTGTCATTTTCCTCGACAAGTGACTAATTTACTAGAAGGTGTCAAGAATGTGAGAAAATTGCTTCTGCTTCACATGCCCTTCAGTGACTTTACTGTTCTCTGATGTTTGTGATGGAAGATCCTTCTGAAATGACCTCTCCCTTCAGTGCTGACATGATCAGCCATCTTAGACATTTACATTTTTGGGGAGGAAAAAAATGTGTTGCTCATTACAAGGGATTGTTAACATTTAATTAGTGGATGGAAAGCAGGCTTTAAGCAAATGCCTTTGAAAGCTGCTTCAAAAGCCATTGGACAAATAAATAGACATGCATTAAAGACCAGACTGATGTAATGAGGTACCACTTAAAAATCTAGTCTTGGAAATACCTGACAACATGGTTATGTAAAGAGTAGTTACTTTGCAAAAGCAGGGAGACACTGCAGCAATGGAACATGTCATAGCTTATTTTCTTCTTCTCCTGCTGCATCTCAGCTGTGATTCATTTGAGGGATTTGACCATATCTCTGCTCATTAACAGCAGCAATGAGTCCATCTCAGAGCTGTACCTCCCCATCAGAAGCACACAGAAATGCTGTGACACAAAGCAGCAAATTCTCTAGGAGAATAATATACTGACTTACATACAGGCAAACAAGGAAGCCACCAATGCAGTAATGAGAAACTACTTCTCTGCTTTGAAAGAAGTGCTCACTCCTTGGCTCACCTGAGGTCTTGGGGTGGATCAATACTAGATTGCCTCCTTGTGCATCTTAGTAGAACATTTTTTTTAGCATGTTGTACTATTAGACCATATATGATCTATTTCTTTCATCCATTATACAGGTTATAAATTCATACCATGT
This sequence comes from Lagopus leucura, assembly GCF_019238085.1. Taxonomy (NCBI): domain Eukaryota; kingdom Metazoa; phylum Chordata; class Aves; order Galliformes; family Phasianidae; genus Lagopus; species Lagopus leucura. The sequence continues at coordinate 5,626,835 of NW_024962273.1, read as the reverse complement.
GGAATTTGCTAAGAGAGTTGGTGATAGAGATATAATCCATTTCTGTGCAGAAGTTGATATATGAATTGACAGTGAAAAAATAGAATGAAGAAAGCACTGGACTCTAAGAGTTTAAGATTCTGCTCTCCTTCTGCTGTAGCTGTCGGAATATTGCAGATGAGGGGTTTTAGACTAAGATGCAGATGGAGAGCTTATCATTAGGAGAAAAAAAAAAAAGGGTAATAGTCTGCCATGAATTTTTTACTGGTGTGTCTATATGCAGAGAATATAAATTTTATATACGGAATAGATGAAACTGGGATTGCAAACAGTATTTGTAATAAGTTAGTGACTAAGTCACCATTGGTGCTATACCTAATAAGATGAAAGGATTAATTTTGGTGTTGCCTGTATGCATTGTACCTGCAAGACCATTTTAAAGAGGCATTCTTTAGATATATTGTTTACTGTGTGATGAATCTGGAACCAAAGTTTGGGCCACATACATTATTGTTGTTTCTACTGAAATTATTTTATGGTAACCTGTTCATAATGACATGTGCCATCAAAAAACATCACTATTACCATTTTTTTGCTTATTTTCCAGTAGAAAAGTCTTTTGAAGCCAGTAGGCATAAACACTGAAAATGTATATTACAAGCATGTACCAATGGAGGGATTGTTAAAAGATCAAAATAATAAGAAGTAAGAATAATCACCCAGCAGCTCTTATTCTCTGCTCACATGGTAGTGGACTTCCCTCCTTTTTATATGAGAGATGTCAGCAGACATCAGAAGATACCTAAACCAGTGCCACTATATTTCAGTCTGGGTCTGGCTCAAATTCCACCTCTGGTGTGTCTGCTGTAAAAATACCAATTTCAGGAGGTACTTATTGGAATCTTTTTATAATTTACAGGCTAGAGGCAATGCAATATCCCAAAGTTTGCACTGGATATATTTATGATGGCAAATGTGGCAAAAACACGGACTACTTCAGTTAGATGATGATGTTTTATGACCAGTGGTTTGCAGTGTGAGTCCTGCCTGTGCATAAATCTGTCCAGCTGATAGTGGCTTACCTGCGATCAGTAGTTCCCTCCAATGTTAGCTCTGCCTGATAGGGCGCTTGTCCCTTGAGCCATATTCTTAGTGATGCTGAGGGTTTGTTAGTGCTTATTCTGCTGATGCTGGTCTAGCAAACTGTCATGGTTTTATGATTTTTGGTCATCAGTATTCCACACCATAACATCATGTAATGCACTGGGGGTGGGGTTTGATATCTGCCGAATGTTCGTCCGTCGGAGAAGAACTACATTTCCCCAGGAGACTTTGCGGTCAGCAAGGGGATATAACTCCAAGCAAGGTCACCTGATCCTTCTTCTTCGCCTGCTCTTCGCTGTCTGCGCTTCGCTATCTGCGCTTCGCTGCCTGCGCTTCGCCATCTGCACTTCAGTCTCTCAACTGGACTGCACTTCTCACCCCAGCATTGTGGTGAGGTCTATACAATTCAAACAGACTCTATCTCTTTCTCTCTCTCTCTCATTGTATTTTACTGATACTATATTTAGTAAAATCATTTGTTCCACCTCAGATCAGTGCTGTTATTTTCAAGTATTTTGGGGTCCCCTGCTTCCCCTTTCCCAGAGGCGCGGATCCGCAGATCCCTCCGCCCTGCTGGTCACGGAACTGGGCCGGACCAGCCCATAAACCGTTGACACAAACTGACACTGATTGACCCAAGGGAATGGCGTGAAGCTGTGCGCGGGGTGGGACCAGTTGAGCATAAGGAAAAGATTCTTCACCAGAGGGTGATGGGGCATGGAACAGGCTCTGCAGGGCAGTGGTCATGGTCCCAAGCTGCTGGAATTCAAGACTGCTCTCAGCCATAGGGTTTGGATTTGGGGCGATTGTGTTTGAAGCCAGGAGTTGAGATCAGTGGTCCTCGTGAGTCTCCTCCAGCTCGGGCTATTCTGTGATTTTATGGTTCTCATTGGAGGTTGTGGAGATGTGACTGAGAGTGTGGACTCAGGAGCACAGCAGACAGAGCTTGAGTCTTGGCCAGACAGCAACGTCTGGAAAACACCTGCTTGCCCACGATATCTCTGATAGCAAATAGCTGAGGACAGGGTAAGGACAGGAGCTGGGTCTTGTTAGTGATATATTTGAAAAGGTTTGTGAAGTCTTTCTGTGATCAGTGTTCAGCGGGTAGCCTTTCCAGGATGTTATCTCTGCAGCTTTGCCAGTGTAGCCGTTCTGCATCCTACTGCAAATTCAGACAGTACGTGTTATCTGTGTTTTTATTTTCTTGTCACTGATAATGCAATTTTCAGCTTACAAACACATGGAGAATAGAAAGGTGATAAGAAACAACCAAAATGGAATAGATTTACTATTATTTGTTCTTGATAATCTGATTTCTTTCCTTGACAAAGCAGTTTGCTGAGGATTCGCAATAAGGTAGGTGGAAGGCAGCACAGATAATGTTTCTTTGACTTTAGGAAGACATTGAGTCCACTCCCCAACAATAGTCTTCCATATGCTACTCAAGTTCAAAGATTGACGTTGTATAAATTTGAGAATGTTCTGCAATCAGTGTGACCTAGAGAAGTACAGAATGAGGTGGTTGTGTAACTGGCTGAGAAAAGACATTGATAGCTATGTTATCAGCTGTTTGCTGTCAACCAGGAAGGCCATTTCAGACAGCCTCCCACCAGGGATGCATACTCCTGGATGTTTTCGTTATTTTCACTACCACAGTATGTAATGAGAGTATAGCTGTAACACATCTGAGTAATTGCAAATTGCAGATTGTGAATATTCCGAATGAATGGTAGGCCTAAAAATTCAAGTTGTTTAAGTTTGAAAATGCTCTGAAAGCAGTAAAATGAAATTTTCATTAAAGAAAAAAAGGTGCCATGGTCACACTGTGTAGGAAGACAGAAAGCAGTGCTGCAGAGGTGAGTGCTGAAGGTAGAATTTATGGACTACAAGCTTGTAGCCTTATACCTTTGTAAAAAAAAAAAAATAAAAATTGTCCATCATTAAATCTTCTATTTCTTGTATTTTCATTCTGATCCCCAAGCTCCTGAGATTGATTTTGTCTGATTCCTAAAATAAAATATCTTTAACAGGTAATCCTTGCTTTTCTTTCTGTTCAGTAGTGCTTTCTGCCACTGTAAAGAATGACAAAGAAATGAGATCAAATTTAAGCTTCAGAACTTTCTCTCAAGTAATTCCAATAGCTTGTTTGCCGATGGAATAGATGAGAATTTTATTTTCCAAATTACTAATTTTTCATTCATTGGAAAAAGATAGGCATTTATGAGACTTATTTTTGGTCTTTGTGAACTATGCTTATCTGTGCACAGGAATTTGGATGTGTCACCACAGTATGAATGTTTTACTACATAAGTATGGATTGTTTGCATCTAATTTCTATCAGTTTGCTTTTAGACTTTTACCTTTAAATTATTCCCAGAGCCAGGGTTTAATTTTGGATTTGATAGCAGATTCATTTCATGCGAAAATGTGTAATAATGTTTCATAAAGGGAGAAACAAGGAAAAATGGAGGAGGAGGAAACATTAATTAAAAAAAAAAAATCTGCTGGAAAAGCTGCATGAACGCATTGTTATCCTTTCCTGTACTACCAGAAATAAGAAGGGTGTCCTTTCACAGGCAGATTTTCAGTAAATTGAGATTTGGAACCATTGGAATTGAGCAGGAGAGGGGAAGGGGCAGACGCGGCTGTGTGAGATGTGGTGCATAAATCACTCTGAGCATTTTGTGACTTTGAGATTCCTGCAGCTTAATTTATGAGAACTAAATTCAACTCTGTGTATAGAAATCATTATGAGCTGCTTTCCTAAAACCTGGTGACTTGGCAGAGTTGTCTATGTAAATGCCTGTGTTGAAGACTGCAGCTAGAAAAGGTTGTGAGGTAATGGTTTGGGAATAGCAATTAGTCCTTGTATTGCCTTACATCCCGCTGATCTCCGGGTAACTTGTTCTTGTAAACCAGTTTTTCTTTACTCAGGACTTAGTTGGTATGACAAGGGGGGGGAAAGATTGATGCTCCAGTGACACATTGCTCACATGACAGTGGGCTTCCCTTCTTTTTTCTATGGGAGATGTCAGCAGATATCAGAAGGCTCCTAAACCAGTGCTGCTGTATTTCAGACTGAGTCTGGCCCAAATTTCACCTTGTGTGTATCTGCTGTAAGAGTATTTCACAGGCAGTCAGGGAATCAGCTTGACCTTACTTTATAGATGCTAACTAATAGCAAGAGAGACTCCAACTCCTTTCAGTCATTGTACTCATTGTCAGCAACATCAAAATTGAGAAGACTCTTAAGAGAATTTGTCCTGACAGTAATCTACAGTGAGACATTTTATCCAAAGGCAATTCAGCATTCTGTAGACTTTCCATAAAATAAAGATGATGAAGTCTGTGCCAAATAATTATTTGATTTCCTTCAAAAATAGGACAGTGTATTCTACTCTGTACAGGGAATCAAGCGTGTTTTCTAGCTTTATTCTATACTGTTCCTATCTGATAAACAGAGCAGAAATAGCAGCATCTTAGTACCACACACAGCATTTATTTTCTGAAAATCAAGTAGAAAAGTCTTTTGAAGCCAGAAGGCATAAACACTGAAAATGTATATTACAAGCATGTACCAATGGAGGGATTGTTAAAAGATCAAAATAATGAGAAGTAAAGCAGAGGAACATCAAAGCATTCCAGGCTATGTATTTCTGCCTTGATTAGGAGGAAGGAGGGAAGAAGGGGGGGCGGAAAGAAGGCTTTAGATCAATAGGAAATGGCCCAGTCACCTCAAAGTCAAAGGCAGCACCATTCAAATGTGTACAATTTACAGGAATTGCTAGAGCATCTCAATCATAAAAGTCCCCAATGATCTGACAGTACTCACACCATACTTAGCAGGTACACAGAAAGAGTCAAGATCATCTTATCTGAAGGAAACTCCTTTTTAAGAGTAAGGCTAGAGAGATTTTCATTTTGTCTTTCATCCCTCTGATTAAGTTCATCTCTCTTTGGTCCTCCTAAGATTTCTTTCATCTACTGTGTAGTCTGTGTGATCTAAGCAACTATCTTTTGTGAAAGTCATTTTTGGGGCCCGTTTTTTAAATGATGGATTGTCATTAAACAGTAGAATAGATGAAAGAGGTCCGAGGAGAACCAAACTGAGACTTGCTCAGGATGATGAAAGACATTAGGAGAGTCATAATGAAGAGCAATCTCTCCTTCCAACTGGAGACAGGCCCTTCCAATTACTACTTGTTTTAGCATCAACTTCCAAAGATTTAAGATTCAAGCTATGAACCATTGATTCAGACTTTTCTTAGGGAACTGAGAAGCTTCCATTGGAACAAATGTGAATGGTCATGTTCCATGCTTTGTGCAGAGGGTCTGATAAAGTCTAACAGAAATCCTTTCTGTGGGTTGTAAATAGACCTATTTGCATAACATTGTCTGCTCCTTTTCAAAAATACCATTTTTTAGAGCCATTTCATTCCAAAACTGCTTTGTTGACTTAGAAACTAAAACAGGTTTTATAATCCTTAATATTTTATATGAGCTTGTGTAACTGTCACTGTAACTAGACATAAAAATATCTGATTTTTTCTCATGTTCTTCGTGGTCTGCTGGTTCTGCTGTGTCTGATATGCTGCAGTTCCATGAATTAACCCTGCAGTGTGTAAACTGTTTTACTTTATCGATGATTTTAAATCGAATTAAATCATCCTTTGTTCTTGAGACATTTGAGTTCAGTTTTGTTCCCTCTTCTGTTTGCTGTTTTCTATAGCCCTTCAGTGTCCCTCTTGTTCACATCTCCATGCTTAGGCAGTCCCGTTCAGGACTGATGTAGATCAACTTTTGCTTTTATAAATTTTTCATTTCCTTCTTGTTGTTGTTGTGCTGTTTACAAATCTGAAGATAGTTCATTCCAAAGCCATTCTGGTTCATAGAAAATGTTAAAAATTTATCTGGGCGTGATAAGAATTCTCTGGAAAATGGCCTGGAAGAGAACTTTTCTTCAAATAGGCAGCTTAAATGAGGAACCTTGAGGCAAGACCAAAAAATAAGCAAATTTATTAAAAAGTTTTATAATCTAAATTGTTGAAAAAACTTTAGAGATGCTTTTCTCTGAGCAATTACTGGAATAATGTCATCTTGTCCATAATGATCTCAGTCAAGCGGAATACCGAGTTCCAGAAATTCCAGAGATGTGAACTGGGAGGGATAAAGAAAGGGTTTTGTTCTTAGAGTAAGGTAGTACCAAACAGACTTAGAAGTTTTGCATGTTGTTTTTTTTTTTTCTTCCTTGTTCTACATTTGTTAGAAAATGCTTCTCATTGGAAATTACTGAGTCAGATTTCTTTAAACTCTGTTACTGAACAAAAATATTAGCATCCTAAATGACAGAGCTCATCAGTGCAGCTTACTGTAAGTCTTCAGGCACAAGACATGTCAAACGTGGCATGCCACAAAGGTGCTACGTGAGTCACAATGTCGTGTTAATTGAATGTGAACTTGTGTATTTATGCTACTCCAGCAGCTTCATGTCTGCAGTTGAGGATTTAGACATGACTTTTCAATTTTAGAGTAAATGAATAACTGCGGCTCAAACTACCTTTCAGAAATCCCATAATCTCACTTTCAAACAAGTGCACTAAAGTGGTGGTGTGGTATCTGGAAGTGATTGGAATATTTACACAATGCTCGTACTTAGGAAGGAACCTGAAGCAATCATGAAATGGCATTACCAGCATCTCCTGTACTCATCCAGCGGTTCTCTTTTCTCTTGGCTCAGTTTCTAAAGATGTTTATGTCACTGTGTTCTGGAAAGATAATTAGTTGATTTCCTTCTATTTTCTTTTTAAAGTAGCCTTTCTGCATTAGGAGAATGAGAAATGATAGATTCTAGTACAAAGAGCATTGCTGTTTATGGGATAAAGACTTTCTTTAAGTTCAAAAATATTTAAAAAAATATAATTTAAGCAGTATGTTTAGCATTTTCTAAAACAAATGTGATTATTGCAGCATTAATGCTTCTGAGAATTCCTCCTGTTAGAAACATTTCTTTCTTCTCTTTCATTAACAGTACTGTCATGGAATTGCTTCTCAAGAGTCAGAAGAAGATTCGCTCTTCCTTATATTATAATAATTCAAGAGAAACCTCATCCAAAAAATTGGAATACCACTGGAATAAAATTACTACACAAGAAAAAGCCATCTCTGTATTTCAGTGGCAATAGATAGTAATGAAAAGTTGTCATCTTTTAACAAAGATTTTTCTGAAGTCAATTTTTTTCCTGGCAGCTACTGGTTTTGTCTAGAGCATGCAGTATTTATTAAAGGATTTCTGGTATTGGATTTGCGAAATAAGGAAAGTGTGGAATAATATATTCTGATATTTTACAGATTTTTCCTAAAGTAGAGTATTTTGTAATGTCAAATTTCGGTCTTGGATGTGAAGCCTTGTAGAAGATGAGACTTCCTACTTCTTTTCTAGGCAATTCTAGCATCAGTACTATCATTCCTTCTTTTGACAGTCCCTAGAAGTTTCAGTCTTGTGATCATATATTTATTTTCTTTGATATGTGCCCCAAGGTGATAGAAATTTCTTTGAGTAATCTCTTTTCTGCTATCTCCTGGATATTAACTTTTTGTATCTTGTTTCTATCTCAGTCTTTGTGTTGGTAAAAGAAAAGCCCAAACTAGAGGTATGTTATATATAGGAATCTAACCAACCTATTAAAATGTAATAGGCTTGTCGAAGGCCATCTACTTCAGCATTTGTTTAATCTAGGGTGAAGTAGATCTGTTTGTCCTCAAGGGATGTGTTACATGACAGAGCAGCGCTCCCACCCACTGCTGTGTGATAAGAGCATGTAGGCTTCCATAGTCTGTGCCCTTAGTGACTGTGAGTCTTCACCGCTGGTTTGTTTTGTTCCTTCTGCTCTGAGAAAGTGTTTTATTAATAGGTACTTATAAACAATTTTGGGGAAGATCAAGCCGAAATTGGGGTACCGTACTGAGCAGCTATGTGTAGACACTGTTGAGAGAACTGGAAGGATTTAACTCTTCTGTTGCATTTAACCCCACGGTGTGGGGTTAATTGCCATTGAAGGGCATCGGGACATTTGTTTCATACATTTGCAGCAAATCAGACAGACTGCAGTTGTGAGAAGTTGCTTTGAGCAGCAGGTGCTTTCCCAGTACCACCCTGAAATGATCAGCCAACGGAGCACATCAACATCACAGCCTGCAAGATGGATTGGTTTTGTGCAGGCTACATTGCTGTTAAAGTAGCATATAAGCAAATGTCCAAACAAAAAGAAAAATACATTTGTGCTTTAAAATAAATACACATCTTCAGCACGCAGTTTCATGGAGTATAAATTTTCGTGTAATCTAAGCACATCTGCTCATAATAATTAACTTCTGTGGCGGGCGAAAGGAAAAGCTACATCAGCTCTCTGGTATGATGAGATGCATTGCTTTCTATCTCTTCATCATAATGATTAATTGTAGCATTTGTATGAAAATGGCTGCTTTTTACTCATTTTTGTTTTTAGATCATGTATCTTGATTATTTTTTTTAGCCTATTTAAATGTAAATATTCTGAAAAATCTGGTATGAAAGCATAAAAGTTTCCAATTTTAAGTGCTTTGATTAGAAACCAAGCAAAGAATGTCTCTGCTTAAATTGTCTTATCTGAAGACTTTGAAAGAAGCCTGACTTTGCTAGTTACATGAATTTCACAGGTCAACATAAATGTTAGAAATAACCATGAAAGAAATTTAGAAGGATTATAGAATTTCATTTGACCCCGAGGGCTAGTGTTTGCAAGGGGCAAACTTAATAAGAATGAAACATCATAGCAGTTTACAGTTGGTCCTGTGGTACTGCAAGTATCAAATATATACAGTGAGGGAAATAATAACCTCATGTGCTTCTAAAAATTAAATGCAATTAATTCATAAGCTTTAGCTTAGTAACATTTGAGTATGTGCTTTGTTGCATGTAGGCTTTCAGATGTGATGGATGTACGACTACAGCAATCAACCATTGCTCACCTATCAAGTCATTGGATCAGGGAGCCAAACCATCCTATTGTATTTTCTCTCTGTGCAGTTGTTATCTTCTTCCATTACTTGAAAACAAGTTGTACAGGTTATCCCTACTCTGATTCCATTATGAAAATGCTTTGAAGTCTCTTCTGCTTTTTTTTTTTTCTTTGTTGATAAGGTGGTTCCAACTTAATAATGCTTTGGTTAGGTGATATGCCTTCACCCACGGCATCTCTGCAGTCAGCAGTACAACTCAAGGTGTTTCCCTGAGCAGAAGCCCTCCCTTAGCTTTTGTCCAGAAGCATTAACACCAGAACATGACAGCAGGCAAACAAAAGCATCAAGGTGTGGAATTGGTTTGTCTGCCCAGCAGTGCTGCTGGCACACACTGTGATGCGTGTGGGCTCCTGGACTCGTGTGCGAAAGCGAGCAGCTACATAAAACAAAGCCTTTAGTAACCTCTGGCTGTCCTATTTTATTCTCTTTCTTTCTTCTCTTGTGGGAATAAAGATGAAGGAGGTCAGTTGCAAGTTTTACTGGTGTTGATTTTGTACAGGAAGACTGGTGTAAGCAAAAGAAATGATGTGTGGATAGCATTTATTGAGTGAAAGTCAGTTAAAGTTGCAGTAGGTGTGATCAGAATTTAGCCTACAATTTAAAAATCTTTCTAGGTTACTCAAATCATATTGATTAAATGATAAACAAAGCACTTTCTTGAAATCTCATGGTGACTGACATAGGCTCCCTGATCAAATTATATAGCAAACAGAGTGCTATAAAGGAAAATGTCTTCACCGGTTACAGTTACATCTTTTTTCTTTTTTAAAGAATTTCTTTTTAAAAATTCCATTGCACGATTTTCTCAGAAGATGACTCAACACAGAAGTTAATGCAAAAAAAGAAAAAAAAAAAACCAAAAAACTATTGCAATGGCATCGTTGAACAAACACACTGAGCAAATAAGCAATTTGCAGACACAGTCAACATCACATGAAATGTTTATAAAGGTAATATTTAAGTTCTCATAAAATCAAATTGTATTCAGATACACTAACAAAAGTCAGTAATAAAACAGTGGTGAATCAGGTCCAGAGAGGAACATAAAGCAAAAGGCTATGTTCTGTTTCAGTTTTTTAGTGATAAGCATACTGTATATTTTTATGGCAACTCCACCCAATCTTTGCTTACCCAGTTACTCACTACTGAGTGAGTGCATACAAATGAAACTGCTATAGGCATGTGCTTTTTGATGCAATATAATTTAATTATTGAGACAGCCATTTGGATGGCATTTAGGATTTGTGGTGCTGAGCGTTTTTAGGGTTTTATCCTCAAGGAAATAAGCTATTTCCTGTAGTGGTTTCAATCCACATCACATGTAGTGCTGTGGGTAATGAGTGATCAGGGACAGTATTACGAAATGGGGTAGCAAGGAGGTTAAGGAGGACTGGAGAGCTGTACTTACAGCTCTGGAAATCCCAACTGAAGAATCTTGTGTTTTCTTTACAGGATTTTCTGCTGCATTTGGAGTTTCCTTCTGATCATTGAGGTCATTAGTGACCTTATAGAATCTGAATTAATAATGCGTTCTATCTTGCACAAAATTTCCAACCTCCTTTATGTGTTTTGATACTCCTCATCTTAGACATATAAAACAATGGCACAGTTATAGGCTAGGCAGGATGTCTCCTGATAAGGTGTGCTTGCTCCATGCGATCTAAGATGCTAACTTCTGACACATCACACTAGCCAGGGAAAGGATTCATTAGGACCACCAATTTCAAGCAAGCCAGCTTAAATTTGACAGCATTTTCCACTGTAGGAACTTAGATCTCACCTTCATATGCACTAAGTGTAACACTGGAGGATTGCTGTTGATTTGCTCAGTGAATTCCCATGCAAACTTTCCTCTTTTTTGGGAGGTGGGATCAGAGGGCAGGAGGGTGTCTGTCTGTCTCCACATGTACAGAAAGATCCTTTGTTACCTTGGATGCCCTTTAGTTGCTCTGAATTTTGTGCTGCAATCTCCTTCTAATCCTCAAAAACTTGACCTAATTTCCAGCATTCTTTTGAGGACATGAGTAGCTTTTGACTGAGGTTGGTTGAGCTCTCATACACTAGCTTACCTCTGCCATCTCTGTGCCCAGTTGCTAATGAAACTGCTTTTGCTTTGTCATTTGTTTTTATGACCTGCAACTTCCTTCAGTTTCTTTTTCTTACCTGCCCAGCCTTCTAGGACACCTCACTTGTCTTTAGTGCAACTATGTGCATGGATGCATTTGTTCACTCACTCATCTAAGCTGTTAACTGTGAAATTTTGTGGCCATTCACTGTCATCCTGTGTTCTACCCTGATGCTCTCTGTTGGCTCCTCCTCATGGCTGATGATAAGCCTTGTTGTGTGTCCCACAGAACACCAAATGTTCAGATTCACCAGGGCAGGCTATGGATTGCCTGTACTCCGAGCCATTCTATGTCCCCTTAGCACCAAGCGGGGTGAGGTGGATGATGTCCTGCTATTTGCTGCAAGTTCATCTCATTTGAAGCCCTTTGCCTAGCAGTTTGTATATTCTTTTCCATTTGAACCATCACCTGGTTCAGGTGTTCATTCAGTAGGTCATCTTTCTCTACAGGCTAGCCCAGAGATTGAAAGGTTTATGATTTTTAGATGAAATTAGACACGTCACTGTTATTTGCATCTCCTTCCAGAAGAGCTGTGCAACTCTGTGTTCCTATTCCATTGTGTGAATTCAGCTCTTAAATTTTGGTTGTGTCAGGATTTTGCTCAAATATATGCGTTAATGTGATTGCTGTGTAATAATTTTCAGTCTGGTTTTTACAGCTTCGTTGATTAAATGCAACTTTTTTGGGAAACCTCAGTTATCTCAGTTATTCAGTACAAAAAAGACAGGGAACTGTTGGAGACGGTCCAGAGGAGGGCCACTAGGATGATCAGGGGACTGGAGCACCTCCCCTGTGAGGACAGGCTGAGGGAGCTGGGCTTGTTCAGCCTGGAGAAAAGAAGGCTACAGAGTGACCTCATTGCAGCCTTTTAATACCTAAAGGGAGCCTACAGAGAGGAGGGGAATCAACTCTTTGAAAGGGTTGATATGTGTAGGACGAGGGGAAATGGTTTTAAGTTGAGGGAGGGGAGATTTAGGTCAGACATCAGGGGGAAATTCTTTACCCAGAGAGTGGTGAGATACTGGAACAGGCTGCCCAGAGAGGTTGTGGGAGTTCCGTCCCTGGAAGTGTTCGAGGCCAGGAGGCAGACTGGTGTAGCATTAGATGTGAAGGTTGGTAGCCCTGCATGTGGCAGGGGGTTGGAGATTCATGATCCTTGAGGTCCCTGCCAACCCTGGCCGTTCTGTGATTCTGTGATCTTGAAGTATAATGCCAGGGGAAAAAAAAAAAAAAAAAAGCCAGCAAACACTTGTCTTTGAAGAGTCTTGTGGGGAAGGGGCATTGGGCAGCCTCTTTGTAGAGGAGATAAATCATTGTTCTTTTCTGTGTTTACTTAGTCACTTTAGTGGCTTAGTGCACTTATGTCACTTAGTCTGAAAGAAGGAGTAAAATATTGATATCAGTTGAGTTTGCTATTTATTTAACATGTTTGTATGTGCAACAAATCTTACATTGATAAAGAACAATTTGATTTTGGGAATTGATTATGTACGATGTGCTTACTAGAAGTTGTTACTGAAGAGTCCCACTATCATTGTAATGGAAACTATGCTAAACTTCATATTAAACACATACAATGGGAAAGGTGGGTAAGCATTTGAAATATGAGGTGTTGAACATTTCATCACTTCTTCACAGTCTTTGCTCATTCTTACTCTGGGAAGACTGTCAGTTTCATGACTGCATCCTGTGATTCTACATCCTATGTGTGCTTATTTTCTCTACACTAATTTTATACAGCAGTGTGAAATAGGCTTCTCTCATTTTTTGCTTGCTTACTGTGATGGAAAACCTTGTTATGTCATCAAGACTTCTGGTTTACTGATAGCAGACATCAGCACTGGCAGCTCATCTTCTTTTTCTCTTTTTTAGAAAGACTATTGAGAAGAGGAAATAATTTTTTAGCTTTGTGTTCATAGTTTGTTAGAATATATTTGTCAATAATTACTGCTGCTTCTTAAAATTCTTATCTCAGCCACAAGATAATCTTATGGGTTCTTGTTTTGGTGGTTTTTTTTCTTCTTTTTAAGTTTCCCTGAATTTTAACAGTTCTATGAGTACTTAGGATAATGGGTTAAGAGCTAAAATAGTCCTTCTTTCATCATTTTCAACAACTAGAGAAGAACATTTTTTTCATTTTGGTGTAACTTTACCAAGAATGCTCACCAGCACCTTTTTATATCTCCTGTTGAGAAATTTTTAGTGTATGGCTAATCCTATACCTCCAACTTGTGGGATTCAATCTGGATTTCTAACCCTTAATTATTCTTACTGCCACGTTTGATCCCTACATGGAAGGCTGTGAAGACGTCTTTGTTCACATGTCTAATGCTTTATGAGATAAACAAATAAGTAATTCATGCCTTGTAGTCTCTGTGCACCACATAATGACCTAGTCATAATTTTTGAGTCGACTGTCAACACACATTAAATGAGAGCATCTATTTGAAACAGTAGTATTTCATAAACTGCATATGACAGTTCATTATCTTATCTGTGAGAACTCCGTTCTTCATCCTGCCTCAAAAACAATATCCTTGCAATTGAACTTTTGGTAAAAGTCAAGGTCACAGCCTTGGAATAAAGTTACGGATGAGAATTGCCTGTCTCCATGTTGAAAATATGAGTAAATCAAAAGTACTGATATGGTAATCTACATCTACAGTATCTTCTCCTGTGGTTTATTGAAAGTAAAGGGTAAGAAGTTTTATTGGTTTTTTAAAACTGTTCCTTTTAGTTAAGCTTCCTTGAAGAAGTTTCTCATTAATAACCTCCATAAAGTCAAACTCTGCACTTAAAAATAAAAATAAAAATTTCAGGCAGTAAATTATAACCCAGAGATGCATGTACGTACACACACATCTGTATGCTTATATGTACATAAAACCTACAAGGAATGGATTTTATGTAAGTATTTACATAGAAGAGTGACATCTGCGTAAATTAATGGAGGTAAGGAAGTTGCCTTTGGGTTTGCTGAAATTTAGCAGTAATACCCCGTGTTTTCTGTCAAGGATGTTCCTTGAAGGTGGCTGGGAAAGGGAGGAGAGTATTTTAATAAGAAATCTGACTTCTTTCCCCTGGATTTTATTTTTCTGTGGAGCAGTTGTCATGAAAGGGACTGTCCTACTGTGGAAACCCATGGCATTTGGTTTCGGTTGATTGAGGAAAACTGGAAAACAACTTTGCTTTGGATTGTACAAACTACAGCTAACGTACAATGCAGTGAGAGGATTTTCCCATAAATCCATTTCTATTTGTGAACTGATTTTGATTTGATATTGTCAAATGTCTTGCTAATAAATCAAAAGTCTTTATATGAGATTTTAATTACTTTATTAAGTGTTGCCAAGAGTTAAAGTCTTTATAACCTTGTAATTATTCTAGTAACTTCAGCTTCAGCTAATAATTTGACTTGGTGACACTGAAAAATACAATCAATTTTTTTCATACTTTTGAGCAAAACTTCATATTTGACTTTTCATTCATCTGATGGAAAGAATCATTTTGTGCTTCCTAAAAATGACATTCCAAACTTTGAAAGTTATTTCTAATACAAGCGATTACAGCTTTCTTAGTGATTCTGTGTTGCTGATTGAATCACAAACTGCTCCTGGAGGAGTCTCAGTTTTAATAAACTTTTGGCATGGCTGGAAAACTTTTTATTTTATTTTACTTTTTCTATCAGAGAATAACTGGGTGATATAGCTGATAAAAAGAGCAATTCAACCCTCACCCTTAAAAAAGAAAGAAAAGAAAACAACAACAAAATACTTTCCTAGCAAGCTTGCCTAGCAATAAATATGCATTCTGTCCTCCTATTCCTTAGTGGCAAGAAGAGCCAGCACTGCATATGGGATCATGAAAGCCCAGGGAAACCCTTTTCCATCAGCTTCAGGTGATGTGACATTGGTAGAAATGTGTAAGTCTGTGCAGTAAACCTGGAGAAAAAAATCCCTTATGTGGCAAGCATCATCTCCCAGGGGAATTAATTTACATCCTCTTTTACATCATTTGGCATTGTGCGTGTATGTTGGGGGTGAGGGGGTTGAGCAGACAGCTGCCAGCGGCACACCTCCAGGCATCTGGGTTGCAGAGTTTTGGGTTTGGAACTGTGAGCCGTGCTCACTGAGTTTGTAGGAACTGTGGTCAGTTTTCTCCCTTAATTCTTCACATGGTTTTAAGTTCTGCTCGCTTGTTACCCAATGAGATTAGTGTGCTCAGCAGTTGAAATCCTGTGTGTAGTATTTTGCCTACAGGACACGTTACTTTTTATTGACCTCTTTAACAGGAATGACTGGTAACACACTTGGCTGATGTGTATAGATTTTTTTCCTCCTCTATTTTATTATTAAAAAATACCGCTATCCTATTTTCAAGGATAAAACATAGAATAAAATGCATATTTGACCTTCATCCCTTTAGTGCGATTCCTTTCCAGGGCCACATTTCCCAAGGAGTTTCCCCAACAGGAGCTGCCCCAGCACGCTGTCCCAGCTTCTTTCCATATCTGCCACTGCCTTTCCCTGCTTGGGGATGTCCCTGGGCAGATGCCAGTTTTAGTGGCACTGATTGCACAGCTCTTGTGAAATGAGCTGGGAGCCCAAGAGCCTGGTGGGTGAGGAGAGCTCAGGGTGAGGGGATGTGGCTGTCCCAGCCTGCCAGGCAGCCCTCCGGCTCCAATTGCTGCTCACATTCTTTATTCTTCTTTCTGTGCCTCATCCTTTTTGCTGCTGTGTCTTTCATTGGCATTTCAAACTGTGGGCAAAGCTTTTTTCAAACACTGCTTCTGTTCAGTTCCCTTTTACCCAATTTTTTTTTTATGCACATCAGTGAGATCGAACGCTGGGGGAGGAATCATAAAGGCAAATACCAGTGTTTCTGAGGATCCTCCTTTTCCTTATTTGGTGATTAGAATTTTCAAACTTAATTCATTTCTCTTTAATTCCTTGCTCCCCATGGCCTGATAAAACCTAAATGAATGTTATATTTTCATTGCTTGTAGTATTTTGTTGCTAAGCTGCTGATTATTTTACAGTGAGTTATCTGACATATTCCATGCACTCCTCCATACTTAACTGCTAGTGTTGCCTTAAACTGAATAGTAGTGTTAACCTTGGCTTTAGGTCTTGCTTAAAAATAAATTGATTTTTAATAGATTTTTTGATTTTTTTTTTCTGAAATGAATTTTGCATTGTTTGGGTGTGTGAAAACTGGATGAAACTTTGGTATTTAATAATGTAATACCAGACCTTAGTGGTATAAGGTTTAGTAGTTAGACTGATATTTAATCTCTGTAGTAATGTTTTCGCTGTAGTAAACCTCACTGCTTCACACACCTCTTTGCAAGACCTTCTTTTGCCTCAAGCTATAAATGGAAGATAGAATTTTGTTGTAAGTATCTTGGATTAGGTACACAGGATCTGAGTTGGTTGCCATTGGCTCTGATGTATGTGAGCAAAACTTCAAAAAAAGTAACTTTTGCTTTTTCCATTCTAAAAAATTAATTAACTGATAAGACATAACCCTGGAGCTTGGGTCTTCAAGCAGGTCAAGACAAAGGTTTAGAGAGAAGTTGAGACAACGGTCTGAAGCAATAAAGAATCTAGAAAAGGCAAAATATGGATAAAGTATAAAGAATCCTGCAGTTCTCTGTAGTCATTCAAATCTTTATTTGTCTTTCATGTCAGACTTGTGCATAGAAAATGTGTAATTAATCATTTGAGTTATTTTTTTCATTCACTTTAAGTCTTGGAATAACTTATTTTAAAATGGAAGAGGTAATTACCACTTGGGGAAATTTTGGAGGTACCTCTGATTGCTTCCCTTGCTTTTAAGAGAAATGACAGTGCTGGATGTAATTGGTGATAGAAACCTCTCCCCAGTTTTTTGGGTTTGCTAGCAGAGCGGCACAGGAGGCTGCGAGGGTTGGGTGTTCCTCTGTGCTTTGTTTTGCTGAGCTTTGAGCCTCAGCTTTGAGTCAGTGTCCTTATTTTAAAATATTTTTTTAAGAAGTCAGAGAAAATAAACAAAGAACACTTGTAAAAATTCTGCTCTGTGTTACTTTCCGAAGACAACCTTCCCCTGCTTTAAGTGTTCTCACTTGGAGTGTGATGCATCTGATCTCACTGTAATGACACTTGGCAGAAAGCTTTCGCATCAAGGGAGAGAAATTTTGTGGGAGAAACTGCTCTGAGCTCCAGCAAAGATGAACAAAAGTTCACAGGTGGAAAGGAGAATAAGATGAAAATCAAACTGGTGATTTAATATTGCCGAGATTAAAACAGTTTTTACTGGAAAGACTCTAATATAGAAAACATACCATGGTATCACAGTCGGACGTACCCCAAGGTTAGCTAGAATGAGGCAGATGAAGAGTATCTGAAAATACTAATAATCTCCCAGCAGGGTGGAAAGTATTGCTAGTTCTGATGCAATTTACTTTCTGTTGTGCTAATTTGTTTTTATTGCATTTGATTGTTTTTCAGTTAAATAAACCAACAAATTATGGTTCCATTAGTTATAATTATATGATCTGAGCCAATGGTAAAGAAGTCAGAAATGGAGAACTTTTTGTTCCTATTGTATTTGTTGTACATATGCTGTGGTAATCAATCACTATTTTGATTGTGTAATTGCTTTAGAAACAAACTTGCAAACAAAAGCTTCGTTCACAGATACTAAAAAGACAGTGTAATGGGATCTCTGCTTTTCACACTGAAAGCAACATGAGTTTTGCCACTGCTTTATAATCCCCGTGCAGTTAGAACAGTCTGGTACAAATTTAAGAAAAGTAGCAGCAGGTAAATAAGAAATGTTTCCTTTTTGCTGTCTTCAAGGAAGGAAAAGATCACGATAAGAAAAACATAATGTGCTGTAGGATATCTCCCTTTGCATCTTCCCTGTGATCTTCTGCCTTGTTTTAAGGAGAATAGAAGGGGAAAGCAAATCTTCTCTTTAGATCTGCTAGCTTCAAAAGAAGTGTAAAAAGGAATGTACTACCACTGAGACAGCGAACTACAACAGCAAACATGAGAATTATAAAAATAATTACTCTCCTCTTCCGTTAAAAGGCAAACGGATTGGAAGACATTAAAAAAAAATTGCCTAATGTGACCCAGGGGAAATACTGGTTCTTGCACATATGGAAATCACAGTCTCATATGCATTATATATAAATATATCCTTCATTTGGGACTGTTAGGCTCTTCTGTTGATCGTTTTTTTTTTTTCCTCACTAAAGAAAGAAAGGCTGCCCTAAGGCAGTTTCTGTGAAACATTTTTTTTCCCCCCACATACTAAGAATGTTTAGGAAGAGGTATGAAGAGCTTTTCTGGATGTATAATTTGTACATTATGTATACGTGCATAGAGCTCCCACACATCAGTGCGACTGCTCTTACTGGGATTCAATTCTCTAAACGTAGCAAATCTACTGAAAGGTCCAAAACATTTGATTTCTCACAGTTCTTTATGAACCTTTTCATAATTTCCCTATGCCTCTTGCACCTTTACCCCAAGTAGCCATATCCTTAGTGTACACACACTGTACTGATCCTCCAATCTCAAGAACGTTATTTGGGCAGTCACAGCAGACAATATTGTAAGATAAGCTGAAAGATAGTGCATTTAGATCTAGTATAAAGAGTGTGCCTTTTTATTAACTTTGGCCAAGGTAGACTTAGGCGTGTGTCAGTTTTAGGCTTCAGGTGAGTAGCCAGACTTCAGAACTCAAAGCATTCAACATCCTTATCTCTCTTTTTTTTTTTTTACTGTAGAAACGTGATAATTGAAGTGGAAAGCTGTATGCAGGAGATTTTGTGCAATATGTGTCCGTACTTCAGAGAGATTTAATGTCAATTTCCATGAGTGGAATACAGAAAGTAATGAGGAGGTATCCAAGTTTCCGTGTTAGTCCTTTCTGAATTGATGTTTTGAACTTGGATAAAGATGACAGTTCTGTATGCTGTAAATGCCAGTTCCTGAATTCTGGAAAAGCATGGCTTATTAAAGAAAAAAGAATAGAAGAGACCATATTCTGGTCTTACTTTAAACTGGTCCAAATCTGACTATCTTTACTGAGGTGCATTTGTTTACACAGGCAGTACGGTCATGGATAATTTCAAACCAGCCTATCTTCCCTTAAATGTTAGCCACAGGGCCAAGTAGTGAGAAAATCTAAATTCTGAGGAAAATAGAATGAATACAACCCAATGGACCACAGGCTACCACATAAATCCCTTCTGCAATAAGACCTATCCAACTGTGCATTAATTTCTCTTAATGCGACATGTCTCACAGCAGCAAAATTGTGCTTGGGGAGAGAGAGGCTAAACCAATGCAATGCAGTGATTTCTTACGTCCAGTTACCTGCAAGATGCTATCAACTGATAATTTTGTCAAGCCTGATTCCAAAAGCACGTAGCCTGAAATGCATAGTTCACTCCACAGTCTTACAGAGGCATTTTTTGAGACCCTCCCCAGACTGAGTTTGCCAAGTGAGTTGATTGCATTGTTCAGCTCTGCGCTGCTCTCATGAAAGACACATGTCTTCCTGCTAAATCTGGGCCTGGCTAGGCAAAACAGGCTGCGTTTGTCCAGCTCTCACTAAAGTCACTGACCAGAGAGAATGCAGCTGAGGCAGAGCTCCCCAGAGAAAGTCAGTGCTTTCAAAGTATTCAGCTAAGTGCTTTTCTGATTGGAGTTACTAGGAATACTGTACAGATGTTTGTTTTCCATTTTCTCTCTCTCTGTTATTTGGCATATTTGATTTTCTGTATTTACTGTGTTCTCAATGCATGTATATATAACAGGGTATATTAGTTTTATTTTCAGGATGTGCAAAAAAAATTCATCTTAAATATGACTTGATGATTGGTGCCACAAATAAATTGAACTCCAGTGCTTTTAGTAATTGTGGGCAACAGAAAGAGCAGAAAAGGAAGCATATTTTTGGGTTTCGTTATGCTCTCTGAAAGGAGTAGAAGGATAATTTCTATCATTAATCGTCTAATGCACTTCCATTGATTTTTCTTTTTAATAGAAAATGAAAGCAAAAGCAATTCAGAACCTATAATAAAGTCAGGAAAAAAGGAAAATTGTGAAAGATTCCTTAGACTGATTGCATAATATAGAAGCATTCAGATTGTAGTTATTCACTGGCCGAAGTAAATTTGAAACATTAAAAATCATACTATTTTGTCTTCCCAGCCAGACAGTGTGAACCACTACAATAAGAAAACACTTGTATTAAAATGAAAATGATGCCAAGCATTAATGTATCAATCTCCTGTTCCACATCCAGTGTGTGGGTGGGAGGAAGGATGGGCCTTATTGCAATGCATTTCTCTCCCATTTCTCCTTAAACAGTGAGCAGTCTTGGCTCAAAGGGAAAGAATTAAAACATCAAGTCTCATACCTTAGTACAATTGACGTGTACAGCTCAATTCTCTGTGTTTCAAATCATATATTCCCTACCAAATGATCAATAACCTCATCCATAAATATTGAAGGAAAAACATATTCTGGGAAGTTACTTAAAATGGAACACAAGTGAGTCCTGTTTTGGGCATTAAATTGCAGAAATCAGCTTGCCTTGGTTTTGCTGGTTGTGATGTTCAGCCTCAAATATATTTAATCACTTTCAGATGAAGCTCCCTTCAGGCTGAGCCCTGGGAAGCTGCAAATAGATGCGCTGCCCCCTTCTTCTGTGGCTCCTGTCCTGCACTAACCTGTCTCCTGATAACATACATGTCTTCTTGTGGGAAGGCTGCGGAGAGAAAGCAGCCAAAGAATGGCTGCAGTCTTAAACTTGAGGAGAATCTTCAGTTACATATGCTTTTTTTCCTTCTCCTCTTTTAGCCCAACGCTTCCCTTTTATTGTTACAGTCTCTTCTACACATTAACATCGCTCCATTAGAGACTTTTCTACCCAATTCTTCCCTCACTCCCTGTTTATGCAAATCTTTTCAGTTGCTTATCTTTATCTTTGCAATTGCTATTTACATCTTTATTGCTTCCCAGCCTCATCTCAGGCCTCTCGTTTGTTTATAGTGCACGTTGGTTGGGGTCTATGTTTACTCAGAGCTCTGTGTATTTGGTGGCATTTGTTAGCCCTTTAAGCACCACTGTCAATATCATTAATAATTACAAAATGGGAAGCTGGTGGTCTCAGAGCCAGTTTCTCTGCTGAATAACTAGTTTTTCCAACCCTGCCCTGGTTGTTCTAGATTTTTCTCTGTGATGTCCTTCCCAGCATCGTTTGTTCTTTTGTTTTTCTTACTTTAAAAAAGTATTATATTGTGGTTTCCTTCTGTAAGTCCATGCTTTGCCTCATTTCAGGGAGTGCTGCTGAATCCAAGGAGTGTTGTGGTGTTGAAGTTCGGCAAAAACTTATGTTAGTACAGAGTCAGGGCCCTAGTCTTCAATCTGAGTTGCAGCAGAGCCTTGTATTCTCTCTTCTGTTATGTGTACAGCACTACCTGTGGTCTCCTATAATTAGGGATTGCTATTGTGGGTATGCTGCACATAAATGTACATAAATGTTCCACCTGGGATTTTAGAAAAACTGATTGTAATTGTGAAGGAGTATCAATACAGAAAACAAATGAGATCATAATGGTTTATGAGATGATGGTTAGAACCAGTAAGTCTGAATCCTTAAAGTGTTTCTTGTTTTTAAGTATTATCTCTAAACTTCTTTTTCACTTCTGCTATATGTAAGAAGTGAACTAGTTACTGAGTTGCTGCTGTGTTGAGGGATAATGAAAATTTTTCTGAACAACGAAAAGGTAAACAGCCTCATTGAAGTAGTTCCTTTGACTTTACATGTTGTCCTTGATTTTTTCACAGATTCTTAGAATTTGAAGCCAGAGAAACTTATTAGACAATTGTCTCTGCTCCCCTTGGGGCTAGGCTTCTCTTGTCTAGCCTCATCAGACATCTTCATGTATTAAGTCCAGCCATCTGAATTACACTGCTGCAGAGCTTTGCTTTTGGTGTTTGACCTGACTGTACCTTGCTGGAATTATCAGTCATTGTTTTCAGATATTCTAATGATATGTAATTCCAGAGTTTTGTCACCACCAATTTAGAGATTCCAAATAGAAATGCCGTGATACAATATAGTTGTAGTGCCTGGTAGTTGGTATTCTCACTCTTCAGTTTTCACTCTTTGGAAACTGTTGAAATGCATTTTTAAAGGAGAAGTGATTATAACTTTGGTAAATTAATATGATTACCAAGAGTATCCGTAATTGGATTTTTACCTAAGAGGAACCATATTTATGTTCTTGCAATGTTGTGCCTATAATATTTCTGTCCCAATGCTCTCTTTTGTTAGGACCGTCTCTGGAGCTGTAAGTCAGGCATGAGCACAGGGAGAGGACTTGAGTTCCCCTGATTGGATGCTCACAGGCTTCTTTGGTAATGACGTAAAGTCCTCTAAAGATGTAGTTGGCATCTCTGCAATTTGTCAGCGTGCAAACATTTGATTTCACAGTGTTCAAGTTTATAGATTAGTCTGCTATTTACTTTTAATTTAAGATAAATGTAGTTAAAGTATATAGCTTCCATATGCTTCCTTATGCCTTATGCTAAGATGATGGCACACAAGTGCACTCTTGCCGGTGTAAATACAGAACAAGACAGAGACTGTCATACTGAATATCTTGCTAGCAATCCTAGTTCTGTGTTCCTGCAGGACCCTGTACTGATGGAAGGGGGAACTTCCTCCCAACACCATTCAGGTAGCAGCTGACTCATGCCTTGAAGCAAAGCAGTCGCATCTGCTGCTATTTTCATTGCTCGTATTAATCACTTAGATTTGCTGGCATCTTAAATGTTCACTAAACAGCTCCAGTTCTGTCCTGGGAACAAGCCTGTGCTGTCTCTGTACTACGCAGCCCACAGGCGATGCAGCTGGGCATGGTTTCCTCACTCCTGGCCCTACCTCTCTGGTCACTTCTTTATAAAAATATGTTTTCTCTTAGCATTTGGAACCTGATTACCTTTTGTTTAATTCATGATCTTGTTTTTGTGCCAGCTATTGTTTGATATTTATATCAACAGAGCTGCATTAAATTGTCACCTTGGAGCATGGCCCTAAGTGTTTAATTCCAGTTTGGTGGTGTTTACAGGCACTAATAAGAAATAGCAGGACTTCAAAGGGAAATCTTGCATTTCTCTTCATGCAAACCAAGATTCAAAACCCTTTAACAGGCAGTGTCCTGTTAGTAGCTGTTTCAATTCATGTTTGTGCCCATTTTAAACGCTGCAACGAGGTGGCAATCACACATTGTGTCTAGGAGGGACTTACAGTTACTATGTGATTATTGTTTTCTCAAAGCATAGAGCTGAAAATGGGCTGTATTTGCCCTTCGGTGGTATCCCACTTGAAAAAGGAATTGAGATGTTGACAGAGAAGAAATTCCTTTGTGGTATGAGTTTGTTTAAAACCATTGTGACAGAACTGAAGATTATGAAGAAGTACCTTACGTAAAGAGAACATACACGAGCCAACCCAATCGGTAGTTTGAAACCACTGAGGATGAGTAATTTTATTAACTTTTCTGAAGGTTCTTTAAAAAGAAATTTGTCTCGTTCTGTTTCCAGAAGTGCCTGTGCTAGAAAATATTTTTGTCTTCAAAGAGCTGACTTAACTGAGGAATAAGCTTGCAGCAGGAAAATAGGAGGTGAATATTTCCTGTAGAAACCACCAGTATGGATCCAGCAGTAACGCTGCTTCCTATCTTTTACTTCTGAAATGTTAAAATGCCCTAATAGGTGTTTGTTTTATTGTTTAATTTATTTTAGCAGTTTGTGCTGCTTGTCTCAGACATAGCATGTGCACATAGTAGAAATCCTACTGTTTCTTCAGACTGACATGCCATATAGATCAAGCATTTTCAACTTTGAATCTTGGAGATAATTCAGACCAAATCAGAGAAGTCATGCATTGGCATCATCGTTGAAGATGTTTGCAGACTGAGTGGAAATGGTTTCCCTAACATGTCTGAAGTGCATCATCCTGCTTAAGCCTGTCTGAGGAAACGTGGGTCCATGCTGTGTGAGGACACAGATGTTCATGCTGGGATTTTGTTTTGTGCACATACAAAAAATACCCTAGCCAGCCAACCCATTAGCCACCCAGTATGTGCTGCTGTGTGCCCTCCAGTGTAGCATTCCCTCTTGGTACTGGTGAGTGCAAGACTCCAGGAAAGTGGAAAGCTGGCTGAACATTTGGTCCTTAAGTAGTATTTTGGGCTTCAGAAATAGCTTTTTGGATTCCTTGCTTTTCAGCTGCTGCCTTTTCTCCTTGGTGATACTGAAGGCTTTTTGTTCTGTCAGAAGTGGCCTGATGGAGTTACCAGGATATGCACTTATAAAAATTATTAAAATGGAAAAGTAATTCTGAATTCACAGTCACCTGCTTGTCCCTAATCACATCACAGGAGCTCCTCCTCCTCTGCTATTCCTAAAATCCCCATGTTCTTCCTCTGTCCTCCCCAGGAAGTCTTTGATGCCATTCTGACCAAGTTGCTTCACCTTTCCTCAGTCTTTTAAATCTTTGCTGTCTCTGCACGAATTTAAATGTCTTGCTCTAGCAGTGAAATCTCCCTGCCTTCATTTCCCACTTGCTTTTGTTTTACATTGTTGTTGTCGGTAATATCAGCCTCATTCCTCTCCTCCTCGCTCATGATTCTCCATGGTACGTTTCAAGATGTCACTTCTCAGACAAAACATTACAGTTTCTGCTTTTCAACTCCTTCTTGTCTCCATGCTTTTTTCATTGCTGCTTCTTGTGTCAAAGACGTGATTACCTTCATTGATCTCTGAGAATCTTCAGGGTGTCTTTAAAGCCTACATTTTCTTCTTAAATTTTTCTGACAAGTTTTTGTTATGTGTGACGTAATTCCCCTCAAATGTGGTTGCTAATATCTCTATTATATTGCTTCAAAATTACTATTGCATGCAAGCGTTACAGCACAATTCAAATTACTTGTTTTCTTTCCTCTACCTATGTTTACTATTGATGCTAATTTCTTTATGCTCCATAATCTCCGTCAAATATTTGCCCTGACCTTACACATCCATTACTTTTTGCATCTAAATAGCCTGAGCAAACTCAGTGAATTATGTGTATGCTTAAAACTAAGGGTATTTGTGCAGATTGGGCCATTAGATAATAACTCATTGCAGCATGAAGTGTCTGCTTCAACACTGGTATTTAAAAGTTCCATTGCTTGTGTTGCCATTAACAAATGTCGAGAATGAATTGTAGCCTTATGTCAGATGGTAGTAAACATTGCAACAGGATAGTTTATTATGGAATTGCAAATATAGCTGGACAGGGCCTGCAGCACAGGATATTGCTCACTTGTAGCTGCTGCAATGCTGAGGAGTGTTGCATACACTTCATGATTTTGTGTTGCTGAATCTTTAGTGTCCTTGCTGAAGGTAATGAGGATACAGAGACCTCGGGCAGGAGAGTCTATTACTTCTTTAACCTTTCTGAAGAGGGCAATTACACCGCTTTCCCATACAGTGCTGCGACCTCTGTCTTTCTGCTTTTGTAATTGAGAAAGAGAACGTCTCCGAATTGCTGCCTTCCAGTGTGGAGAGATGGCAAAGGTCAAAAGGATTGAAGCTAGGATCAGCAGTTTAGAGTTGGTTGTTAATATGCTGATTTACTGTCACTCGAGTCTAAAGAGATTTTTCACAATTGCTTGCCTTTTGCATGCTCTTTAAAATGCTGATTTTTTTCCTCAGAAATCTAATTATATTTTAATAAATTACTTTTTATTTCTAGCTGGTTGCTGATTTACCCCTTACTCCCATGCAGCACCACAGTTAAAAACAGAATCTGTGTGAATTCATTGCAGTTACACACCTTGCTAAATCTTTAAATTGTAAGAAAACAATGAGTTATTTTTCCTTTTTTCTTAATGCACTCCTAGTTACATGAAGTGCCAGCAACAAGAAAAAATATATTCAGCCTCAAAAATCTGAATTATTTAGTAATCTTCATGAAGTAATAACATAGGTTGTTGAAGTTAAATAATAATATCTGGATTAAATCATTTCATCTTCTGTAGCTCTATAGTGCAACGTGTGGACTTGCCTGAAGTCAGAGAGCCTGGCATGACTAAACTCTTGAGGCCAAATTTAATTCCTAACTCTGTCCCTGACTTCATTACTTTAATCAAGTCACGACCTTTCTTTGCCTTGGTTAACCTACAGTGTAGGATATAAATAGCCTATAATCTTGGAGATTTTCTGAGAATTAATTATTATTAATGAAATGAAAGGCTCCGTGATGTGCAGGCTATTTTTATTTATTATAATTACTTATTATTAATTCACTGAAACTTTAGAAAGTTCTATTGTAGGCTTCCTGTGACTCAGATTTTTACATTAATACATTTGTCCCCTGCTATGGCTATTCAGTGCCATTACCCACTTTAATAAATTGTTATAGGCTAGCTTCAAAAAAAGTGTGAGGTGTTGAAGGAAAAGGGAATTTGGCGTAAAATGGAATCTGGGGAAAATCAGTGCATGTCAGTCCTGGGCTGTGCTCTTTGCAAACCCCCTTTGACTCTTGACTGGCTGTAATAGCATCTAAGTTGAAGTTCAGGTACTCAGCCTCAACCCAGCACTGTACCTGCTATTTCCAGTTGCCATGGTCCAGTCTTACAGGTAAAGCTTTATGCTGTGTGCAGAGTTAAAGCTGTGTAAGTGTGGAGGAGTTCTCCCTCTGTCCATGCTAGAGGCTGAGGGACACTGTCTTCACCTGTTGCCTATATAGTAATTGCTTTTTGGGTTTGGTTGGTTTTCATATTGATGCATCCATTCGGTGGTGCTCTTATAGCAAGTGGTCATGCGCCATAAAAGCAGGTTGCATTCTGTATCCCGTCACAGGATTGCCAAGGAAGGGAAGGCATAGGTCTTACTTTTTCTCCTAAACATCTGCATCTATTTGGAAGAGATAGAAAATCTTATGTGGCCAGAGGGAGGGAGCCCAAGAGGAGGCACACTGTTTAGGGCACACAGTCTGGAGGGCGAATGTATCTTGCTGCAAGAAGCCCTGAGCTTCGTAAGCAGCATCTGCTGCTCAGACACTTGTTCTCTTTATCCAAGATATAGAGAGGATGACAATTGTGGAAAAGGAAGCTTTGTTTTACTTGTTTTATTTTTTCACACTTCAAAGCAGTTTCAGTTCCATGGGGGGGCGTGTGCATTGCAGCTTGGGAATCCTGACCTCGACCAAACGTGCTTTATGGCTCAAAGCTGCAGTATTATATCTTTTCTTATTTGGTATTACAATGTATTATTAGTTAAACTGTTGCACCAATGCTTACAATGACTGCCTCTTTGAGAATATTGAATTTATATCATCATTTAGGCAGCAGACTGCTTGAATAAGAATGTGTCTTTATGGTTTTGCAAAGCTCTTAGAACATGTTTGAGTGATGCTTGAATAATGACCTAAAAATAAATCAGCTTTATGCTATTAAGCCAGAGGAGTGAATCTTGCACGGAGCACAAGCAGAGGCGAAATACAGTGTAATACGACACACAGAACAGTATAAAGTTTTCTGTCCCTTTACTCTCCAGCTGTTACATGCCTGACAGAGAACGACGAAGCCGCTGACGTCTCTGAATGCATGAAATGGGCTGAACCTATGCCACCTCTTGTGCAAGACTGTCTCGTTCCCTGTAAAGATGACTGCACATTTACCCCTTGGTCTAAATTTACAGCGTGCTCGTTTGACTGTGAATCAACAAAAACTAGGAGACGATCACTCACAGGTAAAATCTTTTCTAATACTTGTCTAATTATGATATTCTTGAGTGATGTATCTTAGATGCTGGTGAACTGATGTTGGAGTTTCAGAAAATCCCAAAGAGAATAGGCAATTCCTCATTGATTTTTAGTCTGATTCTGATCATTGCCTTCTTTATGCACGTGCTTTTTGGGATGGGAATATTGCAAAAAAACCTCAGTGGTGAGAACCTGTTTTTGCACATAAACCAAATAGTGACTACGCCTTGTGCAAGTTTATTTGACCAATTAATCATGAAACATGAAGAAAAAGAATATATTTTTCAGTTTTAGACTGTTGAAATCAGAATAAAACTTAAAACTGGGAGTTTTGTGCATAGCACTATCCAGTAATTCAACAGTGCAAATTAATACCATGGATGAAGAAAGAACAGTATTGTTCAAACAGTTTTGTTTGATCTTTTATATATATTCATTAAAAAAAAAAACACCAAAAACCTCTGGTTCAAACCATTTAATGGAACATTCTTGCTGTTGTGATATGCGATTATGTTATTTGAATGCTGACCAAACTGAAAAGCTTTGTAACTCTAGGATGTTAATAGTTGAGAGCAACTTGCTTTGTTAGGATTTGTCTCCCCCCCACATAGTAAATCAAGTCAAAATGAATTATACTGTTTCCAGCTTTACAGTAAATTTGCTGTTGTTACCCTGAACATTCATAACTTGTCACATTGCTGTTTTGTGTCTGAGAGCTGTGGTGCACATGGCTCCTTTTCTGGAGGTGAGCTCCACTACTGGAAGTGAAACTTCAAAGAATTCTACTGTGAAGTCGAAAAGTAACGTAGTCGTGAGAGTATCTGCTGCGATAATGCCTGGGAACAGAATGGCAGCAAAATGGGGTGGCTACCACTGTTTCTTTCTTCTGGAAGCACTTGTACCATGATTATTTTGTTATTCTGTTTGTTACTGCTGAAATGATCCAAGTTTTTAGTAAGTAGCAATCACAGTATGTAGACATAATGGCATTTACGGTGAGTATGGCTCGCTGTAAAGATTTTGCTTCTACATAAAAATCATTATTATAAAATGCTCTGTTGTTTCTGTCAAAGAGCATATTCTAAAATCTTACCCATATTGATACCTGTATGTTTAAAATAGTAACAATCCTCTATCTCTATCAGATTAATATCTGTGTGATCTTATGGAAAATATGATACCATAAGAAAATGTTGAATGTAAAGCAGGTGGCTTTAAATCTGAATTGTCGTTATGAACATGCCTGCAAAATGCAAAACAGCATGGCCCTACCTACATTCATTCTTTGTCATTCTGTTCTGCATTAGACATAGATCTGGTCATGCAAGTGGACCTCAGCCCACTGCCTGACAGGGCACCCTGAGAAGCCAGTGGTGAAGGGCAGCAGGTGTCCTGGGTAGGACTGGGCAGCACAAAGCCACAGATTCCATCAAGGGAAAGGCCAAATCAGAAATCACTCTTAGGAAGCTGCAGTTCCAAAGAGGTTTGTTGGATTTGGGCTCTCCTTTCTTTACATAAAACTTGATAATAACTGGTACTGGCTTCATCACATAGCCAGAGTTCAAAATCTCATCACTATGAGCTCGGTCCAAAGATCCAAGAGAAGGGCTGTTTGGGGAATACATCACAGCATTGATGTGCTCCACTTGTATTTCACCTTTTTTGCAAGAATGTATGAGTTGCATCTCCTTGCTCAACATATGTCTATGCTCAAATGAATGCTCAGAGTTAATTATAAGAGTTTATTAAGAATGTCATTCAGTGGGAATCTGCTAATTGTTTGCTAAGTATTTGCCTGCCTCCCCCTCAGCTTTCGGTATTATCCATTTTACTTTGTAAGTAATCATAGACCCTATACAGAAAATTAGTCATTAATTAAGAAACTTATTAGAAACATATCAAAATTCAAAGTCATTATAATGAAAATGCAGCTTTTAAGCCAGTCTTCAGTTAATAAATAGTCAAATATTCAGTATATTATAGATACATTACATTTTATGTAGAAATATGTTCTCTTAATGTCATTTAGTTTTTATGCATAGTACGTGCTACCTGGTAATATTGAATGTAATATTGAATGAATATAATATTTGTTGGTGTTCAGAAGCTCAGTTTATGAAAAGAAAATGCTACTTAATTGAAGGGTTTGTGTCCTTGAAAATGTTTTGGGATGGTATTTTTAATCAGCATTTTTGTAGTACTCTGTGAAGATCACAGAAATATCACTGCTGCTGATTCTAAAATGACTTCTTTGTGAAGAGAATGGATTGGATGCTACAATAGGGCTTTAATAGCACCTTCATTAGAAGATTCCTACAAAAGGGATGGCAAGACAAGCTCTGTTGTGGCTGAGTGAGGTTATTAGCATCCTTACCTATATCTGATGTGCTTCATATAGTACTGCCAAAAACTAGGAACCATGCATTCATGGCAGAGCCCAAATTCCTTTGCCAGTAGAGAGTTCCCAATCTATTTAAAGCCTTTTAAGACTCTCCTTGAAGCATGGGGAGTTGTACCTCTTACCTGGTTCATGAGTGTTAGGGAGGATAATAAGAATAATTCAAAGTTTCTCCAAAATCCTCTATGGTAGCTGGATTTGTAGATGCCCAGCTGCTGTGTGGGCACTCAGGGAGATGGGCACAGGTCCAGGCACACACAGCCTCATGCATGCATGGTTCTGTTTGCATTCCCAGCTCTCCTTTAGGGCTTGCCTGCCGCTGTGCTGCCAGCTGAAAAAAATAATGCTGGCACTTTTGTATTTCTTCGAGCTTATTTTCCTTTTGTGCTTGCAAACTTCGCCTTCCGGAGGACTCTGGATGTACACTTTTTAGAGAGCTGGGCTTGAAGGACATGAGTCTGAAGGGCTCTTCACTTTGCAGAGATACATGTTTGTACACAAACAGGTTTTGTCAAGGCCAACTCATGCTCCTGTTGAAATGACTGCTGGACTAGCAAGGGGACTGTTGGGTATACAGCTTATTGTTTGTTTTTAGTATCGTACTTGTCTGCAATTGCAAAGAGAAAACATTTCTTTTCAGATCAAAGCTTTAAAAACTTTTTGTAGAAGTATTTTTAGAGTGTACAGGATCCCCAAGGGGTGTTTGAGGATGTGATACAGATGCAGTTGTTAGTGAAGATGAATCTCCCCTTCTGCTTGGATGCCAAATACAAAGACATTCCTGAACTCAGACAGCGTAAAGATTACTCCACTTCACACTGCCTAACCCATGCCAAGAAAGGCATTGATTTTACCTTCCAGAGGCTGTGCACAGACCTTTTTTCTGCTTGAGCAATTGTAGGGATTCGGGGAGCATGGATTCTCTCCTTTGGATTATCTCCTTCCAGGGACCTCTTCTCATGTCTAGAAGTCCTCCAGGAGAAGGGTCTGCAGAGTGCACTTGCAAAGAGCTTCTCTGCAGGTTCATTTAAATGCTTCTGCTTTCCTAAAGTTGCTGAAGGAGAAAGATCTGTAAATAGCCTTCTTTTAAAGCCTGTTGAAGGAACAGAGCAAAAGAAAAGATTAAACCAATTGTAACCATTGAAATGCTTTCCAGCCCTGATAATTTACTGAGGATTATCTTTTCTGTTTTCTTCAAAGTACAGTTTGTGTGCAGAGTGCATCTTTAACTAATTTGTAAAGTAGCATCAAAGAAGAAGTTGTGGCTAATGTGGAATCCTTTCTAGGTTGTCCTGGCAACCATTGATTGCAAGCAAATAGAGACAAAACAATCAATTTATTTGCATCAGATAATTAGAGAAAAGTGATATTATATTAAATTACAAAACGTTTTTTGAGCAGACTGTTAGTACAACAAGGCTTTGCATTTTGCTCCTTGCCCTATCCATCAAAACAGTATTTCTGAGTTCTCTTGTTGCCCCTGGAGATAAATACATGGTCCTTGCACTCCAAAGCACTGGCAGCAGCAAATAGATGCCTAGGAAATGTTCCTGGATATTAACATTCAGATTGTCTTGGTTCTAATGTGTTGAATTCCTGCAAGTATAAATAATATGACATGTCGTTATCAAAAGTAGCAGATGTTAAGCTAACGAACAGATTTCTCTGGTTGGAACAGGGAGAAGCAGAAAGCGAGACAAATGCCAGAACACAGAAGTTTATCCTCAGGTTGAAACAGAGCTGTGCCCCTGTGAGGTGTTTACCTCCCAACCCCATGGAAACTGGTCAGACTGCATTATCGGAGGAGGGAAGTTAGAGCTGCAGGCAGGAGTGCAATCCCACGGAGGCACCAAGGAGTGTGGAGAGGGCGTGCGGCTGCGAGCCATTGCCTGTTACGATAAGGCTGGCAGACTGGTGGAACCATCTCAGTGTAGCAGCTCAGGTAAGGGGATTGAAAAAACCAAGTGCACAACGTATGTAAATGATGACCTGACGCTGGGTGCAGCGATCCACTCAACAGCTTTTGGAGCCTGTCACATGAATGTAACTGTGTGCCTGCTGGATTAAGACAGCTTTCCCGAGGTTGCTGTAATGCAGTTCTTCTAACTTCTTATCCTTCTTGGGACCAAGGTTTTCTGCCATCCGGGAGTCTGATGACATTTCTACATTTGAAGTGAAATAGAAGAGGGCTGGAGTTGACTACACTAGTGGAATATAAATGGATTTCTACTGTTTGTATTAATTCCATAAAAGTCTAAACTAGATTAGAAATTAGAGGGAGAAGTTGCATTTCAATCAGCAGTTTCCTTCAAGATATCTCCTACTTCAGTTTTTACTTGCTTATAAACCTTTATTCCTTTTTGCTAAATCTGTTAATTCTTAGAGTTTTTTCAGTGTGGGATTTTCCTGATACTGTCTTATATAATTGCCGTGGATCTGTGATGTCCTTGTTATGCTGCTCATTACTCATGACTTCAGCAGCCAGTGGTCTCGTCCTTGTGATTTTGAACCAGTCTTGAGCTCTAAACGATATACAGCATATATTCCAGTTTCACTGCTTGCTGGGACTCTAGGCTGTGCTTCTGTCCTAGAAGCAGTTTGTCTGTATGTGTAATCTGTATCAAACACATGCCTTAGACGGAGATCAGTAACAGAGCTGAAACAAGCAGGAGATGTCACTCCACCAGGGTATTTTCTCCTCATTGCCATAATTTGCAGTTCATTGAAATCATTACTCTGAATTGATTTACAGGCAAAAGCATTATCTTAGGAGCAGATTCTTTACCCATGCTGCTCCCAAAACACTAATGCTCTCTGACGTCCAGCCAAAAAGCTTAGGATGCCACACAGTGCAGTACATTGAGCTGGAAGACTAGGTTGAGCTCTGTAATGGGAGAAGGAAGAAACAAAGTCTCAGGAGATTAATAAGTACAATAAGGACCATTATTGTTCCCGAGTACAAGGGAATGGAGAGGCTGCTCTGTGGAGGGTCTTCAGGATAAGGATCAGTGGTCTGAGCTGCATGTGATAAAAGGAAAATAAAAACACATCCTGATGAAGTGATTCAGTTCTGGAGTGAATTTCTCTCGCAGCTGTTTATGGCTGTTCCAGCTGGCTGCACGGATTCATAAAGCAGCTTTCCGTGGTTTGTGTTTCAACAATGTGCTGTTGTACCAATTGATTATGCCTCTGTGGCCCATGAAGGAGGAATGCTATACCTTACCCCCACGATGTTACCTTTTCTTCTGCCAAAAGGGAGCTGCTGAGCTTTGAAAGGTGGATTTGACTGTAGTGTCTTGCTCTCTTGAAAACCTCAAGGCTTTTATCACGATTAAAAGAGAAGCTTGTCTATGCGTGGGGCTTCTCTGAATAACCTTGATGCCTGTCAGTGATATTTATGTGGTATTTTTAATGGTCAGGCTTTTCTTAGGGAGTAATAGCTTAAGGGGATCATTGTTGGCTTTCTTGTCTTCAGCTTTTTATCCGAGCAGGAATGATTGCAACGTGGCCCTGGCACAGGATCCATGTCAGAGGCTACAAGGGTGGTCAGTACTGGACAGCAAAGTCCTCCTGTACACACTGTGGTCTACATAAAGAGTGCTCTTAAGACCCCAAGGTTTGGAACTGGGAAATAGGTGTGAAATGTTTCCACCTCGTGAATGCCCCGCTTAAGGGTGAATTATTCACCTCCAGCCAGTCCCCTGTGTAATATTCAGGATGTGTAAACTGGCTTCCCAAAAACAGAAAATTTCACGTTATGAAGGCAATCACAATGGTTTTCACCATAATAAAATGCACTCCAATGTCACCATGGTAGGGGAAAAGTCCAGTAAGATGCCAAGCCTTTGGGAACTCTGACCAGATCGAAGCAGTGATCTCTCAAAACCTTTCCTTAGTGGATCCTGTACCCATTCCCACTTGCTACTCAGTGCTGGACACCTTCCATTCTCTGCAAGGCAATGCTGCGTCCCTCTCTGGAGGTCGTGGATGTTTCTGATTTCAGTCTCCAGTTTCCATCAGTTGAAACCTGCCTTCCAACCAGAGCAGTTAAGTGGAGATAAGACCAATATTTATGGTCTCAAGAGCTGGGAGCTTTCAAAATGCGCTTCTGAACATATTGTTGAATTAGCGATAGAAACAAATCATTATCCAATTAATAATTAGCAGGATGTTATTCAACCATAATAGAGAAGGGCAAATTACAGAAGTACACAGATTGCTAAGCCCTGTGAAATTATTCATGACAGGTTTTTCTCAGCAGCTTAGACTGTCGTGTTCACAATTAGAATCAGGTAACCTTGTGACATTTTCTAGGTGACTACATTTGTATCTAATTAAGCCATGGCCTTATTTTTTGAATGCCAGTCATTGTGATATCTAAGGTTGTTCTTTCTTCATCAGATTTAGAGATAAGCAGTGTTCCTCTTCTCTTTCTTTGAGCTCTTCTGACTTCTCTTTGTTTCTTCCTCCTGTCCTTTTGCCAGGACAATTCTTTCTTTTTCTCCTTTGAGCAAAAGTGAGAATTTGTAAAACCTACTTTTTTTTTGCTAGGTCTCTTTGAAGAATTTTTACAAAATGTAGAAAGACTCATCTAAGGTTACAAACTTTGCCTTAGAAGTAGATTTAAGTTTGTCCCAGACTTGATAATACCATGAGAACAAGGTATAGGAAAAAAAAGTGGTCAGTTTGTCACTCTTTTAGAGAGCAAACTTTGGCCTTTTGCCTTCTTGCAGCAGTGATTTTCACCTTCCGTGACTGAAACCTGGCTGTTAAAATTCCATAAGTTTTAGTTCACCTACATCAGTGTGACTTACCATGTGAATGTATCATAAATATGTGAACGTAACAATGGCTTTGAGCCTAACGTAGAGACTAATCACTCCTCAGAGAGGTTCAGGGTCTGAGGCCCTTAAAAATACAAATCTCAGACAAATTTCTTTCTGTACCAAAGCTTTTCTGTGATGTACAGGAAAAAAATAAACCAACAACATAGCACAGCTTTTTTCACAAGACTGGCTTTTGTGTTTAGTGTGCTGCTTTATTTTAGTAGTGTCATTATTTTCCTTGATGGCCCACTCAGTAAGCCCACAGAATGACTGTCTTGCAGTTTCTAAACCGGACAAAATCTTTCCTGCTGGAGTTGGTTCATTCTCCTTTTCCTTTCTTTAATTTGGAAAGCCAATTAGGAAATTAAGGATAGAGGTAAATATCTCCAACTGTATTACAAAAATATAATTTATAATTTGCCTCCATTAGTTCCCATCAGAAAAATAAATTATCTTGTTTTCAGCTTACCACTCCACAGAGTCGCTGGTTGGCATTCGGAGCATCCTCTTGGATGTGAATTTGTCCTGCTAATTGCAGCTCATCTGCTTCTTTCAATCTGTCCTAATGCTGGTTGTGCATTTCTACCTCCTTTGTTTCAGATTATTTCATGTGACTCCTTGGCCTCTCTTTTTTGTGTGCTGTGCCAATGGGTTTTTGTTGGTGGTGTTTCTTTTTCGTGTTTTTTTTTAGTTTTGTTTTGTTGTTGGTTTTTTTTTTTTGTTGTTTTTAAATCTTGGAGGAGGAACGTAGGGTGCCTCATCTGTTCCAAATCAAAGGCTGGAGATCTCTGTGCTGCCGCACAGGGGTTTCTCTTTTGATCTGATGGGGAATTTATGGAAAGCTGGAATTTATGAAATGCGCTTATGCTATTCAAATTTTGCTTTGCTGACAACAACAGGAGCCTGGAAGAAAGATACAACAGACAAACAGATCCTTGCTTTAAATCATTGAGCAGTGGGCTTCAACACACAGTCTCCACAAAAAGCTTTAATTATCTCTAAATTTTTGAATGATTGTCTTCCTCACTCTCAGTAGTAAAACGTCCTCCTTGCTCTCATTAGTCAGATGTTTTCTTAGGTTTAGCTGCCTCTGGAGAAACAAAAAAGGACTGCAGTTTGCTGAGGCTGTTCCTGGGCGTTTCTACTCATGGGGAGGTGTCCCTTGGTTGCTTCCCAGCAGGTCTATGGGATACTGCTGCTGGGAATGCTGCTGACAAGGTCACCCCCTGAGAATGTCAGTTCTGTTCCTGTGGGGACCTAGGATGGGTGATTCCTCATTTGCAAAACATTTTTTTGCTTTGTTTGTTTCTCTTGTAAAACATTGCTCCTGGAGCAAGCATTTGCACAAAGAGAAGTTGAAAGCTTTCATTTGTTGCTGCTGGAGGAGTGCTCCCTGCTTGAGGCACAGCAGACAGCAGTCGCCAGCTCTGGCCAGCTGTGCCCTGATGCTGAGAGATTTAGGACAATATTCAAAGGTCACAGATCAGGAATTTTAACTCCTGTTGCTGAAAACCAGGTAGCGTTGAGTCTCATGAAGTCTGATTTTCTAAAAGGTCAGTCCACAGTAGAGCTGTGCCTTTACCCAGGGCATTCCTCTGGGGTTTGCACTCTCTTACTTCCAAATGCTGGCCATCAGCTTGATGGACACAGTGTGACTAGCAGGAATCCATCGCAGGAACTCTGAAATGCAGCATGAGTGAGCCCTATGCCAACTGACCCTCTGTCTTTCATCTTCTTGCTTACATGAAATCTTCAGTTCTTTAGGGTACTGTAATTCCAGATTTAGCAAAATGATTTTGTTTCTGGATGAAAAGCTAAAAGCATCTGAATTAAATGAGTTATTTTAGGAGAAAATGAGACCCTTTTAATCGCTGGCCTTCAGTAATCTGTCTGCAAAGCGATATTTGTTTAGCTCAGAAAACTATAAGCAGAGCCTGACAGGTAAAAGAAATGTGACCTAAGTCTATCGTGGACTGATAGCACACTTATCTTTTCTGTGAGATAACAATATGGAAAGCCAAGGTTGGGAAAGCTACTTTGAGTAAAGGCCCATTTGTTTTTGAAGGTACACCTATTCTGCGCACTTGCTGCATTCAAAATTTTTTTTTCATTGCGGTGAATTTTATCTTGAAGAATGAAAATGTTGCAGAAATTCCTGATTTTGTTTTGAAATGCTTCAGAAATAGAATTTTTTGTGACCAGATATTTCACCTACTTTTGAAAAGAAGCATTTAATTGTATTTTTAGCCTGAATGGCATATTGAAATCACGTTTTTTAATCACAAACCATTAATGCCTGAATCCACTGGTTTCAGCACTAGGAGACTTCTGCACTGCCATAAACAGCATCCAACAAACATCTACAAATAAGCCCTTGTGTTTGACTCCCTCATTCTTTTACAAGCAAAATTGGCAGTCCTGCCTACCTGTTCTTTTCCAGTTCTGGGCTGTAAGCTTGGCAGCCTTGGGGTGCCTCCTCCATAAAGTATGGGAGCAGTAGGTAGTCTTGATACCATCAGCTGCTGATGATACGTGGGCTCAGTGCTCAGACTGTGCTACACCACCTTTGCTTGGCATTTGGCCTTGGAGAAATATTGCCATGCTCTTTTTGAGGATAGCTCTTGTGCCTCTCCTCTCTCTGCAGCTTTTCTATTATAAATAAATGACTGTATTACTTAGCAGGACAAACCTTTTTGAAGACTTCTGGAGGAAGAAGTTTCAGCTTCAAGTTCACCTTGTTTTCTGCCCATTCTGTCCCTGACATGGGAATGAAAGCTGGGTTTATATCACAAGTGGAAGGATAGCATTGCCCACTGCGGACAGCCTTGTCCTATCCTGCCTTCAGTCTCCACTTCAGGACGTAAAGCTGTTATCACCTTTGAGAGTCTGCTGTCTCAAAGGAAAATAGCTTCTCAATTTAGTCCCAAAATCCCATCTGGGTATTCCTATGGACCTTTCTCCAACATTTCTACACATTTCCTCATGTGTGAAGTGACACTCTTAATTACAGCTGTGCCTGCCTATGGAGCTGTAGGTGTAGCAGCAGAGCTGTAAAGGGCCTGCCCTCTATTTCTAGTCTGTGCGCAGGATTTTTAGTCATTGTTCTCATTGCAGTGCTCAAAGAACAGTACTTCTCCCCCTATCTCTTCCTTCCTTTTTGTTTTGTTTTTTTTTTTCCTTTCCAAAATCTACTCACCATAAGAAAATTTGGCCATAGTTCCTACTTCCTGGATGTTAAAAGAATTATCATATGAAATAGGATCAGAAGACAACTGCTCAAATGTAGCTGTTCTTTATGGTTTTCTGGCAACAGAATCAAAGGCAAAAAAACCCATCAAAATCTGTTATTTCTGAATGGGGCAAATTGTCTATCAAAGAAGTTTATTTCCAGCAAGACTTCCCCTGAGGCACTAGTACATAGGAATGCACATTCTTCCAGATCTTTGTCTTACAGAAAGCAAGCACACATCTTAAAAGAAAATATTTAGAGAATGAGCTCTTTGAGCAACATCTTCTGCAGATGCTGCCGATGTTTGGTTGTAGTGATATGCGCTATTCTTTTTTCCCCATCTTCTGTTCTTGTTGCTGCATTCCATGAAACAACCCCTTTGAAGAGGTGGCAAATACCAGGCTACAGGAAGAAATTTTATTTATTTATTTGTTTATTTAACTAACTACAGATCTGGGTTTCTGCATTGAAATACTAAGTTTGGTTGGGAGCAGTTCAGACACAGAGTTGCCTGCTCTCAGGGTACTAGCAGGCTGTGTGCTGGGGCTGTTAGTTAGGTTCAGATGGGATATAACCCTTGAGGGTATGGGCATGTTCATGAGCAATTGATGTGGAGCAGCTGATGTACTGTAAGCCTTGTCTTCCTGGTCCACCTCTGCCCAGCCTTGCTTGTGATCCTGCCTTTTGTTTCTATTGTTAGGTTGGGCCACTTTTTCTAGTTTTGACAGCTTGATTAAAGCTCTTCTGTGGGAATTGAGAACACTTTC
This sequence comes from Lagopus leucura, assembly GCF_019238085.1. Classification (NCBI taxonomy): domain Eukaryota; kingdom Metazoa; phylum Chordata; class Aves; order Galliformes; family Phasianidae; genus Lagopus; species Lagopus leucura. Next base: position 5,587,527 of record NW_024962273.1, on the reverse strand, counting down.
TGGTGTAGAAATAGTAACTCAGTGTGGAAACAGTCTATCAGAGGCTTTGGGCACTTTTGATAGCAAGTTAAGGTACTGGGCAGCCTGCTACTTCTGCAGTAGTCTGTAATAAGTGTGTCTTTTGGAAATGTGGTCTGTCTCTTCATCCTTAGTAACACATTTATCACAAGTACGGTCTGTTATAAACCAAAGCTCTAGTAAAATGTTATTATAGAAGAATTAAGAGTTTTCACTCCCTGCGTATCCATTTATTATCTTACACTGGAAGCATGAAGAAATGCTGTTTTCACTGAAGTCATTTCATGAATGGTGAAACTCTCTTAGTGAGCTTACTCTAGTGTTAAAAACTCTACTTTTCCTGCTCAAAGAGGGCTTCATGATCCCTTTGAAAGATGTGCAACTGAGCTGGGAAATGACATACACATTAACAGAATTGTTCATGTGTCTTACAAGGTTTATTTTCCCAGTGTTCTTTAACCTGGTTACCTTTATGTATTCTGATTTGTAAAGCTTCCAGTAAGTGTTAAAAGGTTTAATGCCTGATGATATTCAGAGGCAACTTCATATGTTTGTGACTGTATGGAACAAGTCCTACAAAACTAAGAATTCCACTTACTGCATATAGGTCAGTAACTGGATGAGTTGGTGCACTGCTTGCAGTAAGAGTAGCACTAAATGGGGATATGGAGGTGAATGTTGACTAACTGAGTGATTGTCCTTCCTTAGTCTATGCCTGGATCTGAGATACACTTTGAAATCTATTCTCCAGAGTTGTTAAGTGAGGGTGGTGTATGAAATGGTGAAGAGCTTAGTCTGCAAAGCTCCTGATACCCTCAGTATGGACAGGTTCCCTCTGTGAGATCTTGGACTTTCTTTGTATTTAGTAACAGATGAGTGCCTATTAACAACTGTAGCACTTCTCAAGATTGCATTGCTTTCTGCTGCAGTCTGAATTTATTGGCCAGGATATGCTCCAGCAGGGGAGATTGAAGTTCACGACTAGAGTGCTCTGAGCCACACTGCAAAATTGAAACAAAAATCTATAAGCAATTCAGTACATCAGTACTCTGTGCTGGGGCCTGCTTACATCATGAAAATGTCCTATTCCCATCTCAACATTTTCCATCATCTAAGTCAGTTGTGCTGTTCTCCCTGTGCTTAAGCTGTAAAAAACAAGCAGGACTCCTCCTTTTCTTAAAACCCTGCTCTTAGCAGACGTTTCTTTTAGTACATCTTTATTTAAGGTCTGATGTCTTTTTGTCCATTGCCCTGTGTCAAGGTGACATCTGGTAGCAGGAATTGCAGCCAGTGCCTCCATCAGGAACTCCACCAGGAGAGCCTGGGCTGGACCTTGCAGCAGTTCTGTGCCTTTCAGAAAAGCGCTTACAGATTTCCCCGAGGCTGATAATGCTTAATGACATTTTTGAAACATCGCAAGTATGATTAAAGCATGTAGTTAGGTTTCTCAGTTAGCATCAACGAGACAAGAAGGAATTAAGGTGGTGTATTGATTTAAATGTATTGATTGGAGTGGTCACTGTGTCACTCGTGACTGCAGGGAGGGAGGCTGCAGAGGTCAGTGTTGGCTCAAGGAGCTCTTCAGTGCCTTTCAGGGGTGGGATGACCTGGTCTGGAGCAGAGTAATGGTAATACTTCTCAAGTTTCTGAATTAAAGTACAAGAAATGTGCATTTAAAAAAAAAAAAAAAAAAATCAGCTTTTGCTCATGTGGTCATGAGCCTCCTTGATAATACTTATTGCAAATTATTCTGACTGGTCTGTGTTCTCTTCTGCAGTCATCTGGTGGCTTGTGCTGTCCAAAATAGTGGCAGTATTAGAGTGCTCAATTCTTGCTAATTATCAGGATATGAGAAATGCGTCAGTGTTTGCCATTCTGTAAAATGTAGTGTTGTCTGAGCTAAGTTGCCTAACTGAAGCTTGCCCATGTCTTGGGTTCCTAACTTGGCAGCTGAAATTAGGTGGCATATTGTGTTGACAATGCCTGACGTCGTGTGTCTGGAACCTGGCAGAAAGATGCTCTCCGTGGAGGGTCCTGAACTCAGAAATTGAGTTTCTTAGTGTGCTCCAGCACAGTCTGAAACCATTGACCTTTGGGCCATGTATGATTTACTGATGGGGGCAGATAGATTTGGTGCCATTTGGCAGCAGCTTTCTCCCAGGGCTGGACCCTTGGCTCTGGAAGATGCTTCCCACTCGGTCCAAATAGCCCAAGTCTATATTGCTCTTCAGTGCACTCTGCAAAGTGCATTTATTTTTGCAGCTATTGTGGAATTGGGCCTTTGAGAGAAGTCAGATGTATGAGAAAGGGGGGAATTTGTCGTTCTTTGGACAATTTAATTTTGTCTTCATGATGTATTGCAGATGTGTGCACTGCCTTCAAAAACAGCCTTGTTATATTATCTAGTTCTCATAATAATAATAAAAAGTAAATGTTGTCTCAGGTTTGTTTTGCCATATCTGCTTTTGCTATGAATTGAATAGCCTGTAAAGCTATGTATGCTAAACAGTCAATAATAAAATATAATAGGATGTGTTTCTTTCCTAATATACCAAGGCTAAAGACACTGGGGAAGGAAAAAGCAGTTTTGCTTGGACAGAGCAGATGATTTTCCCAGTTGCAGGGTGACGAGCAAAGTATATAGGAAAACAGTTGAGCTTTTACCCTTAATACCCTTGATGCCAGTGCATGGGTTTTATTTGTAAAGACTTTCTTAAGACACTGGGGCTTCCAAGCAGACAGTCTGCCTTTGCTGCGGGGGAGCAGGGATCTTTGCCATGACTGGCTTTGAGATCTGGAGCCCAGGTTTGTGCAGTGAGTTTCTGCCTGCATGCATCTGAAGTCCCCTGCGAGGTGAGTGTTCACAGCAAGGTCCTATTTATTTGCACTCAGAAGGCAGCAGATGAATCTCTCTTCTCTGGAAGGGTTCTCAGTTTGTTTTGCAATCTGTTACAAGGGTTGTGCTAATTACTGGAAATTTTCTTATGTAGTTAACAGACTAACTATAGCAACTATTACAGTTGATAGTTAAGACAAGGTGTAAGCTTGCAATTTCTTTAAGGAAATGCAAAATCAAAGGAAATTAGGAATCATAATGCAAAGTCAGCATCAACCCGACTGTCTTGTCAGGATTTATAGAGGCTGTGAAATTGAACAATAAAACCAACCTTTGGATGAATTTCAATAACAATAACGATGACTTAAACTTACCAGCATGTTTTACAAGTCCTCTCTGGTCTATTTAGAATCTATAATAAGTCTGCTATGAAATAAAGGGAGCATGTGCCTTATTGTTGAGAAGAGCAAGCAGGAATAAATTAACTAAGGTGATCCATTATTCAAGCTTTGCAAAACACTTGATGTAAAAGTTATTTTTGCTGATTTTTTTGTTGTGCATTTAATGAACGCATTCATTAGATTATCTCTTAAATTTCCCCGGCTAGCAAACTAGTAATGCATACAATCTCTCAAATCCTTGGATGTTAGGGGAAAAAAAAAGATTAAACATTTATTCTGTGGCAATATTACATCTTGTTCAGATGCAACTGAAGTTGATAAAAACTTTAAGACTCCCAGATTTGTTAATAACATTTGCCCTTGAGGCAGGATTTAAGCACTTGGAGGGGCTTGTTTAGGACAAGGAGCTCCTCTCCTAGCTCCTGACGTGCTGGCAGTCCCTGCTCACATCTGCTGGGATTTGCTGGAGCAGCCCCAGCCTGATATGCCCAGCTGGCAGAGCCATTCTCTTAACTGCAGTCTGTTCTCAAAGCTGTTTTCACCTGACTTAAAGCACAAGGTTGCTTTGTAGGAGATCCCAGAGCACCAGCACAGCAGAATGTGGCTCACTGGGTGCTATGGTCCACCAGGTCTCACTAATGAAGTCCTTAGCTATTAGACTTTCAGTGCTGCATGGATTTACTGGTGTTACTCTTCATACTTCACAGCCAGTTACCAAATGAAGGTAAATATTAATAGGAAAATGAATCAACTCTTTTTCCCTTCTACCTTTGGTGTGTAATTAGAAACATTTCTTCAGTGTCACTGTCCATTTTGCTTCTCCCTTGTGTGCTGAAAGGTGATCTCTTTTATCCTGGAGGCTCCAAGGGAAATCACTTGTGTTATTACCAGTGGCAGTAGCAGTGATGCACAGAATTGTCCCTTTCTTGGTAATGACCTTGAATTTTATGAAGTACCTCAAGGTTTACTAACAAGGGTAGTACTGCTAGAAGTTTGTTAATTGAAATGATGAAATATGCTAGAGAGGATACAAATGAGTTTAAAGCCAATTCAATTAGAAGTGCATCTGTTTCCAAAGCTGCTGGAGGAATGCTGTTTATTTTCAAAACACTTTTCAGTCAGCCTCTTGGAGTCCTTTTGGCACATTTGTTTAACGCTGTGCACAGACCTTACACCCTCAGCAAATTTATCATTTGGAAGTACAACAGTCAGGTGGATGTCAGTGTCTCCCATTAGCTTGTAAATCTCCTAATTGCCTGCTTCCCCCCGCCAGCGTCTGATTGTGAATGTGGACAGAGACACAGAAGGGTGCTGCAGCCCCTTGTTGGCTGTGCCACGTGTGACCTGTGTTATTCATGTAGGGAATGAAATTGTACTACTGCAAAAACTCACCGCTCAGTTCTGCAGTGCAATCACTTTGTGTCTCCTACCACCTCCACCTGAACCGTGTGACATCTCCAGACCATCATTCATCCACCTCCTCAGCTCTTCTGGGTTTCACAGCAAAAAAGAATGAGACAAGAATAACAGTTTTTACACCAAGTGTTTGAGCCTTGGCCTCCAACACCCACCAAACCATCATCTTTGCTTTATTCGTCTGCCTTCTCTTGCTTCATCTCTTTTGGGTTGCGCAGAAAAAAAGTGAGACAAGAATAATAGCTGTTGTTCCATCTTGTGCCTTCCCAATACATCCTGTGTATTCTGTGGGCACTTTGTTTATTATGGATGGGATGAGACTCCATTTGTGGCTCGTAGAGCAACATTGTTCTTAATGAATAAATAATAGTAAAATGAGTTTGGCAGCCTAGGTAAATGCATTTGTTCATCCTATTACGTTGGCAGTGTCTCAGTAGTAAAACAATAGTACTTAAACATGAAAAAGGCTTATTTGATCGTCCAGTACAATTTTTTCTGCCAATTCAGGACAATTCCCAGTAGTGTGTTTCCAACTGCTTACATAAATATCCCATGCCTTGGTGTTTGCGTCTCAATCTCACCTGCGCCTGCAGCCCCAGCTTGGTGACACACAGCAGCCTGGTGTTGGTTCAGACTCTGCAGAGATTCTCAACTGCTGTTTCTAAAGTAACGGGGCTTCAGTTCAGTGGTGTTTGAGATTTTGAGGAATAAAAAAGATTAAAGGAAGCTTCAAGAGAATTCAGAACGTGAGAAACAGGCTGGGCAGGGCTGGGGGAAAGGATGGTGTGTTTTCCTGCAGAAGGTCTTGGAAACTCAACAAGTGTTAGTACAGGTACTGCAGAAGAGGAGAACAGGGAATGCAGTGGATGAGTGAGGTGTTTAAGGATGACATTGCCAAAACATGGTTGATCTTGAGCTTGGGTTGAGTTAATCTATCTAAGCTGAGTGACAGTAACTCAGAAACACATTTATGTTCTTCCCTTTTCATATTCCTTTACTGTCAGAAATATTTTTTTATTTTGATCTGTAATTGCGTTTTATTGTTCCTTCCACTGGTAATAGCCTGCATGTGGAATTTGCTATTAACAGCTGGTATTAATGGTGTATCTCATTTGTTACGCACCATGCCAAACTAAAAGCTTGCTGGGAATGCCATGTCGAGGTTTACTTTCTGTTTCCAAACCAAACTCTTCTCAGCTCCTGACACTGCCAGGCCATTGCAATGCTCTACAGAGAAAACCAAATATCCCATTCTCATGGACACTGGAAGGGCTGGGAATGAGCTGAGTACAGCAGTACTTACTAGTTTCTCGTAACAGGGTACCAATAATCAATGATATATCTGTGCAGAGGGCACTCATCACACAGATGTTTTCGCAAAAAATTTTGTTGTTGAATGAAACCTTTGATGATGGGAATCTCAGCACAGGATAAACTTCAAGCAGTTAATGGAAGATATAACGACTGTTTGTGAGAAGGTGTTGAAAAAAGGTTATATTCTGTTTTTTTTTTTTAACCATTATTTAATATGGAACATCTGTTTCTTGTGGACATTAAGTTAATTTACTGCTCTATTAGCTTGCTAGTTTTTATTCATACTTAATTTAATTTATATATGTGGATGAGGAAACTTGAAATGCAGTAGGTTGGTCTCTTAGCATCAGGAAGTCTTTAGAAGACCTTCGTTTTGCTGAGGGATCCCCACTACAATGAAGTGGAACAGATTTCATTTGTTTTGTTTATAAAACTTTTTCTTTCTCTGTCTTACTTCCCATTTTTTATTTTATTTCTTTTTATTGTAGAGGTAAGTCTTGAACTATCAGAAGGCTTATCCCATTTTGCCTTTGCTGATAAGCTGATAACCCCTCTGCCTAACTCTCCTTGTAAGCAAGGCACTTTCTTTGTTTCTGTTAAGAGTTAATTACCCAGGCTGTCACACAGCCCAAGGAGAAGTGATATTTCATGTGATGGTGGTACAGAACTCTTTGAAGAACTGCCTAAGAAATACTGCTCATAAATCTATCATGAGGAAATTTCTTTTAGTTATCATAATGTGTTATGAACAGCTTTGAGTGACAACCTAAGCAGGTTGAGTAGAATATTACTGAGAAAGCTGGGGATAGCTTGGATATTTTGGATAGAAAGTGAGTCTGTTGTAGAAATATTTTATGTGTGTGTGCATGGGTGTAATCTGAGCTAGATGAGAACACAAAGCATGCAAAGTTGAAATATCCCGAACATGATCATCACTGCCATGGATTGGGTAGGAAATAATCAAGATATGTAATGCCAGCGACTCTGAAACTGTAGCTGAAAAGGGAATGCAGCACACAGAGATAAGCAGGAGCAAAGTGAAACATCGCATGCTGCACGAGGACAACTGGGCAGCTTTAGGAAGGAGTTACAGCAGGAACTGGTGGCGGAAATGATTGCAGCTGTCAGACTGCTAGGGTGGCTGTTCTGAAAGAGAGGGAGGAGAGTGCCACACGAAGCCAAAGAAGAAGCAGAACATCATAGAGCTGAAGGAGGGGACTGCTGTTGTTCCAGGAATTTTTAAGGCACTGTTTCCTAAAACAGTGTCAGTATTTCTTGTGCTGCTAGATGGAGGATATTTTATAGGTGGGGGATGCCTAACCAAGTCTGAAAGCTGTTTCTCCACAGTGAAACGAGGAGTGCATCCTCGTGCTGCTGCTGTGGATCGATGCTCAGGATGCAGCACAGTCATGGCTTGGAGTCAGTACAGGTTTGGATGCAGCAGAGCCGGTAAATCTGGCTGCTGGGCATGACTAATCTCCCTGCCTCAGCTTTGGTGTTTCCTGGCTGTTCGGGGCGCTTGTCCAGAGGTTTTGGAGAGAAGCTGCTTCTCCTTTTTTATTTATTACGTATTTTTGTGCTTTATCCTGCTGTGGTGACTGTCACCTTGATAGAGAGTGGAGAAATCCTTCTTAAGAGCATAATTAAATCAGCTAATTTAGTATTCTGTAGATATGGCTTACACAGGGAGGGTTAGAGGCTGAAAACCAAACAGAAAGGACATAAAAATGAATAACGTCAGAAATACGATAGGGATGAAATTCTTTTCTTTCCATTGCCTTAATTGCCAGAGCTGTCAGAGGACTTAAGCCTTCTGTAATAAGGGCTGGTCCTAGCAGCCACCAACTTTTGTGGCTGAACATGAAATCTCTCTTTTGTTTAAATCTAGTAGTGCTTAGAATCATGTCAGCCAGGTAATGGAAACTTGAGAATGAACATAGCACAGTGAGCAGGGATGTGCAGAAGCTTGTCCACATGTTGGCCAAGGGCTGTGGACAGGCGTTCCTGAAATCCCCAAGGGCTCAGGCACCCTTTGAGTGTGCTTTACAAAATCTCTCTTCCCTTGAGTGACTGTGGGGCTGGATATGTGAAGAGAAAGCCTGGCTTTGTCCTGAGAAACCCTATTGGGTTTTGATTCAATAAGGTGCTGCACCTGCAGCTATCCGGAATTCTGATTTGAAGAGGTGATCCTGGAAACACTTCAAAGTGGGAGAAGGTGAAAGCAAAGTCTTTGTATGTCTCTTATAAAATACAGAGTGGTCAAAGCAGTTGCAGAGATGTATGAGAACTACCAGAAGAAAGATGGGGTCATATGTTTTTTTTGCTTCTCTCAGGAAGACATCCCACCCAGATGCAGAACTTGTGGTTCAGAGGATCACAAAATTCAGAAGTGCACTTGGTAGTACACTTAGATCTCCAGAGTATGTGATGTCCAGATTCTTACAGTGTGGATAGTTGCTGCCTGTTGTCAACTGCCTGCTTCACATTGGATATTTCTTGTCAATGTGCATTCTTTATATCAGTCAGTTTTATCATGGCCATCCTAGTAAACATTGGGCTAAACCAGGAAATTGGTTTTAGTCACTGCTGTTCTTTGCAAATAACATCATAATTTTGCATTGGGAAAGTGTTGTCAGACAGCCAAACTTCTTCTCTTTAAGAAGTCCTCCTATGAAGTTGATTATACAGATTGCAGAGAGACATTTAAGGATCGGAGTTCATGAGTTGGAGTGATTATAAAACCTCTGTCTTCAATCTTTGGTATAGGTTACATTGAAGAATCTTGCACGGTTCCTTGCCCATTTGATTGCAAATTAAGTGATTGGTCCAGCTGGAGCCCCTGCAGCTCTTCCTGTGGGACAGGGATGAAAGTCAGATCCAAATGGCTGAAGGAGAAGCCCTACAATGGAGGTCGCCCCTGCCCGAAGCTGGATCTCAAGAATCAGGTGAGTATGTTAAATCACCAACAGAAATCTCACTGTGCTTGTTGCAGTTTCAACTGGGATCATTAGGTAGCAAGCTGGCATTGCAATTACAAACAAGAGTAATCTCGTGGCTCTGGCTTTGAGTTTCATGGGCAATCCTAGAACTTCTTGAGGATTGAGGGGAAGATGCTCACGTTACAGCAGAACGTGACCTGAAACACTGTATTTCTTATGTAAAAACAATTTTTATCTCCCAGAGCACAGGAAGCTCTGGACAAATAATCTAACCTGGATGGTGTGTAAATATCAGAAAGCTCAGATGTCATGGATGTTTTAAAAATCTTTAATTCTCTCTGAGACGATGGTAGCTGCAGAAACATGTGTTTGTTAAATATACTCTGCTATTTTTAGCAACTTTTCCCTTCGACATTAATCTCTGTATATTCAATATTGAAGTGTCCCATTAGAGGAAAATAGTCTTTAAATTGCTACTCTTAAGAAAAATCAGCTTCTATTTAAATGCTTTTTAATGCTATATGTATATCTACAAAGCCAATAGAGGTTTCCTACATTTACTGATTATTTTGTGGTGGTAATTAACACTGATGAAGCACTATATAGTTAAGCCTGTTCTTTACTGCTTTCAAATTCAACTATGAAAATTAATTAATAGGATGGAAACTGTCGTGCCAAAGGGGCTTGATATATATATATGTATAATTTGCCGAGTGTGTAGAAATATATATACGAAAAATGTATTGCATAATATGTGTAGAAGGAATTTTAACAGCAAAGATGTATTTGTGCAGCAGCTTGCAGGTGCTAGAGCTGCTGGATCATGTTGTTTACCGTGCAGTCACTGCCACAGCTTTGTCCTGGGGAGCAGCACCACTTCTACCACCTGATTCTCAACTCATGTCGTTTTCCTCACAGTTTATTTTTACTGGTGTGAGAAGCTTGTTAAATGCTTCTTCTTCTGCATATCGCTGTTTGGAATTCATAAGCAGTATCCTAACAAGAAGAAAACATAAAACTGCAACAAAGTGCGTGTTGTTCATACCTCAGTGCTTTTCTTAATAGATCAGAGAGGTCACCAAAGAGGCAAAATGAATTCCCACAATAAGTTGTTTGGTAACAATAAGCTCCTTTGTAATGAAAAGGTACCAGGATTGTTACCCGTAGTCACAGCAGACTACTTCTGATGAAAAGTAACGTTGCTATAAAGTGTTGCCTATCCCCACACACATTAAATGTACTAATTTCAAAACCCTTTTGGAAGATATTGAAGGAAAGAAATTGTCTAAATTGGGAATTTATGTCTTTGTGAGGTTTATTGCTGCATGGTGCTTGCAAAGCATTGCAGCTGGTGGTAATATAAAGGTAGTTGGTGCTTTTTTGCCTCTTTCCCAGAAAGATAAGACTTCATGTATATGCATGTATATGTACATACAGGTACGTACACATATACAGGTGTGTGTGTTTCTCTTCATTGGCTTCACCTGTGCTTCCTACTTCTTTGAGCAGTAACAGAGCCTCGCTCTGCACCCAGCAGTGATTTAGAAGTGCTGAACTCCTTAGGCACATTGCAGCACGAAGACATTCCTTGCCCAGATGGCAAACTGAATTAGCTGGCTGCACTTGTGTTTAGCTAAGCTGAACACATGTCTTTAATCCAGTGTAGGGAGGATTGCCTTCTTTTTCCTCTGATGTGAACAGTGTTTAAAGCCTAGAGAGAAACCCTGCAGAATTCTGTATATGTTAATATATGACTTCCTAATTATTTTTTGCATAATCATATAATCTGGTTTAAATACCTGCAGTACAGTACAGTTCTTTGATATCAGGCATGAGAAAGCTAGGTCACATTGGTGCAAGGATTTTCCTTATCTTTTCCTGGTGACAATGTAGTATTGTGTTCTGTGCTTTGATGAAGACCTTAGACAACTGAAAACCAAGAATAAACTCCTGTAGGTGCCAGCAGATTTCCCTTATTATCTCCTCCACTATTTTTAGTTATCTCTTTAAAATTATTGCTCCTGAGCTTGGGTCTTGTTATTGCTTAATCTTCTACTTTGTAGAACCCTCCGTTTTCCAGTATTGTATGATTAAAACCCGTGCTCAGTTTGTGTTTTTTCTCAGTCAGCCAAATAATCTTTTATCTCTCTTCTTGTGAAAGTTGTTTTCTAGGCTTCTTGGCGGCCCCTTGTACGTCTTTTTTGTCTCCCCAGTGCCTTTCAGGTATTTGGCATAAATTTAAATGCAGAGAACATAATGGAAACAACAGCCCAGCAGTTTTCTTTTTACCATTTCTCATTGTGGAAGGGCTCTGGCAGTGCTGGTGTTTCAGCAAAGTTACTGCTTTGGAGCAGAGGGCAGTTCGCAAATCAAAACAATTTATTTGACTGATGCGAATAATTACTGAATCACTTAAACCTTCTTCTAGAAGACTGTCCTCCTAGAATCAGTTCAATCATGGTAGTGCAGTTTTTCTGGTCTCTTTAGAACACAACTTTTTAGCATAAATGTAGTTGAGTGCAGTTAATATATTTATACAGACACTGAGCTAATGACATATTCCTGCATGATATTTCATGGAGTTTATGCCCCTAAGTGTTTGACAATTGTTTAAGTGTTAGGTGCTTGCATTTTACTACATCTTTTAAAGAAAATGAGCGTTGCATGTCGAAGTTGTGCAGCTCTTATCTAAGGCTGTGATTGCTTCTGAACAGGCGATTGGATTACAGGGGTCAGCTGGCAGATGTTCTTGGCTGTGTAATGCATGTTAAAAGAGGTGTAGCTTTACTTTTTTCTGTATCTGCTGTTATTTGAATGCACTTACACAGCATGAAGTTGCTAAGCTATTTAATATATAGTTCTACATGACTAAAGGTTAAATATGAGTTATGGAAGGTTTACTGCATGAATATTCTCTTGTAGGTTTTTAGGATTACTACAAAAAAAAAAGCATCTTATTTTAAAACTCTTGGTTTTCCAGGGATTACCTTTCTATTGATTGCTCTAATACGTATTCCTGTCAAGATTTTCCCTCCTCTTCCTTCTTCATCCTCCTGCTTCTACCTGGTCCTGCCAAAGGACAGATAGCACAGCATGCAGTTTATTCACTTTGTACGTGCTGGATCTGTTGAAGCAGCAAAAGTAGAAAGTATCTGAAGTTTAACATTACCACTTCATTTAAAGTGAACATATTGTTCTTATTACATCCAGCTGCCAGTCAGGGTCCCATCCCTTCTCAAATATTTTGAACCAGATTTGATGAAAGAAGGTAGATGTTAAAGATTTTTGTTTCCCATTTCTTCAGTGGAAATAACTGAACTGAGAATTGCCCCAGCTAGAGGAATACTTGCAGCCTGGCCCCATTTGTGGTTATTTATCAGAAAAATCCCCATTAAAATTTGGCTTAAAATGGAAAAATTGTGTTTTGAATGCTGAACTTTCTATCAGAAATAGGGAGGGGAACCTGTTTTTAAGCATGTGTCTTGTTATTTGCAGGCTCCTGTGATATCAGATGGTAATGAATTGGGGTAGTTCTCTGATAGAAAAATGTTTTCAGGTCAGACATTCACTTTTATCTGCAGGACTTATGTCTAAGGTCTTATTTATACATATGATCAGCGTGAGTACTTCACTGTGAAAAGTTACATAGATGTGAACGAGATTGTAGGACTGAGGTGGTGGATTCTGGTGTCACAAATGAAACTAACTTATGGCTTGTGAGGACAAGTACAGTGCAGGCCAAGAAGCTGCCTTGAGTTGAAAGGAAAGAAGAAATGATACTGCAAATGCAAGTCATTCATCTATGAGAAGAGGATATAAAAGGTCAGAACAGAGGGGGAAAAAAAAAAAGAAAAAAAAAAAAGGAAAGTTTGACATGGCTATCTTTGAAATAAGTGAGAACCTCCACCAGGGCAGATTGTTATGAGCTTGGCATGCAGACTCTTGTTCATCCCTGGCAAAAATGCATAGCTGATGGTGGTGACTATGTTGAAAAACAGTGTTTTGTAGCTGAGATTTGCTCTATCCAATTGTGCTCTTTGTGTCTGTTGTAGTTTCCACAGGAATAAATAGGAGGCATTACTTTCAGAGTGACCTACATACCATTTTAGTAAAGGCTTGTTCAGGAGCAGCCTTTTGTTAAGATGCTTCCAGGGCTTTTCACACTTAATTTCCTAAAAAAAAGTTTTAAATAAGCAACACAGCAGTGTACAGACTAAAGTTTGATTTACATTCATAGTGGTTTCTTGAGGCAATTTTTTGGCTCATGTTTTGCAAGCTAAGTTTCTGTGATCTAAAAATGCCCCTGCTCTATACTTGCAAGCTTTAGACTGTGTCAGAAGAACCCTACCTAAGGAAGAGCAACGTAGCATATCTTATCACAAGACACTGTAATGAAACAGATCCATTTTCACTTAGGTGGTAAGTGCTCTCAGGAAGAGCAGTAATTCTGGGTACATTAACGTTTCTGAAGAGGCAACATACAGCACTACTGCGCTTCTGATGTTTTAATTCCTTCTATTTATATTCCAGTCCTTACCTGCTGACATGAAATATTGACAGCTTTTTTTGTTTGTCTTTGTGTCACCTGCCTAGCAGTGAAATATTCAAATAATAATAATCGCTTAATTTTGATTGTCTGTCTATGAATGATTTTATGTTTTACTTTGGTGTAATAGTTGTACTGTTCCTTTGCATAAATACATCCTTCATGCATGCATCTGCTTATATTTATCTATACACGTGTGTGCATGAAGCATTTTCAGAACTTTTAGACTTGTATGTTAGAAGTTAGGTATTAACCCAGTGTCTTTAATGGCTGTGAACAAATTAGCTCACATCCAATCCCTGGGTGGATACCCCTTGCTTGTCAGTGCCAGAAATTGGTCTTTGAGAATATGATTAATAATATATTATCTATAAATAGCTCCTGCATAAATGTTTTCTTTTATAATATAGATTGCTAATTGTCAGAAAGCCCCTACTTTTCAGAAGGCAGCACAGAATATTGCCAGCTCCGTCACGTGCTGCTGTATCAGTGACACCAACTGTGGACAATCCCTTGCTGTGGTATGTGGGAACACAGCTGACCTGTATTTTCCTCCAGCTCTGTCTATCAGTGCTCGTTTGCTTTGTGAGAAACTTAACTTCTGGAACCAAAAAAATCCTATCCTTAACCTCAGTTTTACCTTCAGAAGATCAGATTTCCTCCCACTCAATGTTAAAGGATGGAATTACAGGATAGGAAACGTCTTCTGATTCTAATGTGTTTTTACAGTATCATAAAAATCCTATGGTAGTTTTTTTTTTGTTGTTATTTTGTTTTGTTTTTGCCTGCTACAATCACATGTGAAAATATTCAATGTCAAAAAATAGTGAAAACCTCATAGTTACCTTACACGTTTCTTGCTGTGTCTGAAAGTTTTGATACTCAACTGTAACTTAGTTAATTGAAAGTGCTTAAGTACCACGCCAGGTCTGTACAGCATGGCTGCTAGCTCAGGTTCCTCAGAAAAGTGTCTGAAAAACCAAGTATGTGAAGGGGTACTGCTCCTTTTTCTAAAGAAAATACAGCCATTTCCCATTCCACCCGTCGGAATAATAACCTGTGGCATGTACTGTGATTCCCAGCATATGATAATTTGGTATGCAGTTTCAATAGCTAGCCACATTGGATTTTCATTTCTTCTACAAGTTTTCTGGCAGAGAAAGCCTCATATAAGCATATTTTCACTACTGCCATTCATGGGAAGCTTTATCCTTGTAAAATTGAACCATTTGGCAACTTCCTGGAACAACATTTTTCTGCCTGCTACATTCCCTACCAATGTCCCCGTGTAATTTGGGTCAGAGCAGGACTTTTTGTTCTAAAAGTAACTGATACATTTGTGCCTGAACTGAATTTGAACTGAAATTTTCCCCATAGTTATTTCTGATTGAAGTACAAAGTTCCTATTTCTGTTGTTGAAGGAAACAGTGATTGTTTAATACAGCAGCATACTGCAAAATGTTCTGAAAGATGGGAGTTACACTAAAAGTGCTTTGTCCAGAGGATATAGAACTAAATGTAAAATCAGCCATGGGAGGTTGGGTTGCCCGATGGACGAAGCATTAGCATTTCACCTAAGAAACTGGAGTTAAATTGGCTTGGGCAGTGTTTGTAAGGGAATAAGTTTGGTTTGTGCTGAATCTCCTGTGGACAATATGTCATGTTGGAGGGGCAGCATGCACTGTGTGTCATAAATCAGTGTGACAGTGGCTAACACCGAGACTGAACTTACTCTTGCTTGTCTTTGTCTTAGGAGCAGAAGAACACGGAGGATTGATGCCTTAGTTGTTCCTTGGCAGCAGATTTAATCTTGATGCTTTTTTCCCCCTCCTTTTCTTATTTTAGAACATTTCTATTTCTTTTCCACAAAATGTTGTGGCGGAATTTGTTCTCAGTTTTAGGCTCACAGTCATTATGGTAGTTAAATACAGCGCTAACAGTTAAAATAAGCAGGTAGGTTTTGTTTTAATTTGAACAAAGCAAAGAATATTCAGAATAAAAGGTGTTGGTCTGTCTTCACCCGAAGATGTGAGAACACAGCTATGTGGTATCATGAGTTTCATCCTATGTGAGTAGGTCTTCAGAAACAGTGAATTACAGAAGAGATATGGCTTTTCTTGTTTTTGGCAACTTAAAGGTGTTTCCCTTTTCTCCTCTCTCTTTTATAATGTCTTTGTGTGCAAAATTAAGTTTCCAGAATAGTATTCTGTTGATTGCAAAGCAATGTTTGCTATAATAGAACACACGAGCATGGAAATTTCTTTTGAAATAGATTCCAAGTCAAGTAATGAAATTAATTACAATAATGTAATGATTGTAATGTAATTTATGATTCTGTGGAACCTGACATTTAGTGATCTCAAAACTTTTTGAAGTAGCAGCACAACGAGATACTGGCATTACACAGGAGTGCATTAAGCAGGAGGCAGTGTCTGAGTGGGTCTCATACAGGCCTCTATACTTTCTTGTTCTGGGCTTGCTCTTCTGTGGGTGCATCTCCAGCTTGGTGATTAAGATTCTGGTCATTTTTTCAGTTTTTTAGTGGGCAGCACCATCTTTTAGAAGGGCTGAATTTTCATATAAAATGAGAGAGGATTCTGTTTGTCCTCAGTTTAAAGGCCACGTAAATTCAGCTGTTTGATTTTATTCCAAGAGCAAAGGGATTTCTTCAGGATGGTCTGACTCACCTGCATGCTGTGACTGCGTTCCGGCTTTCAGAGCAGAATGTTCCTACCTCTGTACTAAGTGTATGACTTCACAGATTCTGGCTCTTTCATGAATAAGAGACAGTAATTTGAAATGAAGTTGCCGTTTCAAAGGGAGAATGGACAAGAAGCTATATGCTCTTATCATCTGTCAGAGCTACCCAGAGAAGCCCAGCAGTGCTCAGACACCTCTTGCATTACGATTCTGAAAATAACCCTGGTCTTGCCTTCATCAGTATTTAATATAGCTGTGTTGTTCCATGTACAGCAGTTATCATTGATTAATACTTAACAAGTGTTAACATTTTTTCCTAGTGCAGACGTTTCTTGTGGCCAGTTCCCAGAATTTATATCCATATCATGTGCAAAGTTGGCTTTGCTTTATGCAGGGTGGCTGATTGATAGATTTAGGAATTGATTTTATTTTCTTTTTATGTTATTTAATTGGCTTCCTTCTCCAAGACAGCAGAATAAAAGTGAGAACTACCTTCTGTATTCCTCCTGGTATCTCTTCACATGACTGCAAGGATTGTGCTGAGATTCCACCAGCTAAATGTGTGCATTTGAACTGCAAGCTGAATACATGAATCTCACATCCTTTTTTAGGTGACAGCATCAGGATCATCACCATTACCAAACTGCTAGCTGGAATATAAAGCACTTTGTGATTTTGGATTTTAAAGCCCAATTACAGCTTTCTGAGTGATTGCAGAGGCAACCCCCATGTCAGGGAGGTCTGTTGTTTAGAAGAGCTGTTTTCCAGAAGTTGAAATTCATTCTGGTCACATACAGGTCGGTTTGAGGAAAGAAAGGAGATATTGTCTTCATTGTACAGCTGTGCAGGGCTGGCCCTGCCTCCTGGGGTGGCTGTTGTAGCAAGCACTCCAAGAAAACAGCTGCACATACAGTTCTCTGGGAGAGCACAGTGTGGAGCCTGTGTAAGATAGGGAGCATACATGAACATTTCCAGTGAAGGATTTTACATCTGCTGGGGTGGAAGTGCCCTCAGGGCTGATGCCATGGATGCACATGTTGAAGGGGCCTGGACACCTTCCTGCCCCCTAGTCCATGTTTCCAGCAGCCCCCGTAGATCCCATGGGGAGAGACAGTATCAGAAGGACATAAATTAACAGAGAGTGTCCAGAGGAGGGCTATGAAGATGGGGAAGGGTCTGGAGGGTAAGATATGTGAGGAGCAGCTGAGCTCCCTTGGTTTTTCACCCCTGGGCAGAGGAGGCTGAGGAGGGGCACCATGGTGGCTGCAGCTCTCACAGGGAGCGGATGGGCAGGACTGACCTTATGGGTTCCTTTCAACCTGGGATATCCCGTGGTTCTGTGATGGTGTAAAGATTGTGACATCTTTCTGCTATAAATAAACGTGTTGCAGGCTATAGCCACCCATAGAAAAACTGAAGACAAGTGGATTTTTGTGTATTAATGAAATGCAAATGGGTACATTCTTCTGCATATAGGATGTATATTCTGTCCTGTCTAATTTTATTTACTGCTTCTCACTTAAGGAGTGCATAAATCAGCAGTCCTGTGTAGTCTGTTGTGATATATTACTTAATTAAAGTTATGAAGGCTTTTAATCCTTTATATAATTAATATTATTTTTGAGTCAGCCATTTCCCATATTTTAACTTAACCAGGAAAGATGCATTATATTACAGAGAGAGCATTTTGTGAATTGTCGTGCTCACTAACAGGTGTGGCACACAACATGTGTGTCAGATGCTCCAGATTAGGTTTGGAATTTGAACTCAGAACCAAACATAATTAAATGTTACTGCACCTAAGAAAGCTTATGTAGCACTGATTATAGTTTAATAGCAAGTATAGTCTATGTGTTTGTTAGAGTCATGGATTAGTTTTAAAGAGATTGAGACACAACGTGGTTTCACAGTAAACAGATTTTCGCAACACTTTAATAATTTAAAAAGTATTCTTAAAATGGTTATGTGTGTTCTAATGGAGTCTTAATTTAGTGTTCTATATTAGTGCGATCATTGGGTGATTTATTTTTTTTTAGGTGGCAGGTTATGGTACTATTTATCACTTAATCAAGGTCGTAGCTGACATGAATTTCTTTTCCGAAAGAGTCAGCGTTAAAGAACTGGGATAGTATGAAAAATCATGTGATTTTTGTAGAACAGAGATGGGTAGTTTGAGGAGTCCTGCAAAATCTGGGAAAAAAAATACTAAGAGTGTTTTGAGTTGCGTGTTTCAGAGAAGTCGCCCAGCTGGAATTTTGCTGCGTTTTGCTCCCTCATTCTCAAATGTTATCTTTGTGCGTTGAAAGCATGTGCCAGTTTCATCCCGAGAGCTCTGGGATTTCGAGGAAATGTTGGTATCCAAACCCTGGTATTACAGATTTCACATCAACTTTTTCATAAAATTTGATGTCAGTTTGGATTTCATTGATGGCAAGGGTGTTTTGCAAAAATAGGAGTTTCCTATAGCTGGGAGTCAGCTGCCCTCTGTTGGTTGGTTCCGTTTTGCTGTAGTTTGTGTTTCTTGTGATGACTTTGGATGGATGGGGAAAGCTTCCCCTGGTTCCAGCTGCCAGTGCTGTGTTGAACATCACTGGGGTTCCTCCAGGAACACACCTCTGCTGTATATGTGGTGTGTTTTCAATGAACTTCTCTTAACCTGACTTTAAATTCTGAATCTCCTTCTTTGAGAATACAATTATTATTAATTAGTATGAACTTTGGCAATTAAAAAAACTAGACTGAATGCTAGCTGTCAGCTCTGCTGGTCAATCTACATCAAGAATTTATTCTGACATCTGTTCAGTCTCGGTGTCCTTGACTCTCTAATAAGTTAGTTTTAAATTATGACTACTAAATAAAGATGAGAATTTTTCCTTCTCTAAGTAAGTGATATTAAGTGGTTCATGAACTTTCTAGTCAGGTGTAAGTATATTTTCATTAATGTTCCGAAAAGTCAGAGTGAAAGGAGTAATGTTGAAAAATAGTGAGGTTTAGCAGTCTCTTCTAAGTAAAGCTTTGAAAAGTAATGGAAGTCTAGTCAGATTCTTCTTTTAGAATGTCTTATTACTGGTGAAAATAATAAACATGCATTTGCTAATGCTCTTAGGCAATGCAGTGTGTGATACATGGGACATGGGCTTTTCAGCCACTTGCAGTGATGTGCTGGGGCTCAAGCCTACAAAGTGTGAAACACCTTCGGCTTCCCTGATTTCCGGTGGGAATTCTGTGCATCTCCTACTTCAGCCAAGTCCTGATTGTGAGGAGCCCTGGGCTCCCAAGTCCACATTTTCACACA
Organism: Lagopus leucura; assembly: GCF_019238085.1. Lineage (NCBI taxonomy): Eukaryota > Metazoa > Chordata > Aves > Galliformes > Phasianidae > Lagopus > Lagopus leucura. The sequence continues at coordinate 5,568,062 of NW_024962273.1, read as the reverse complement.
GTGTGGGTGTTCAGCTGACTTCCCTGAGGCACCTCAGAAAGTTGGGCTTGGTTTGGTGGGAGTGCTTAGCGATCAGTAGGTCTGACAAGCTGGCCTTTGTGAGTGTACACATTTCCAAAATGCCTTAAAATAAATCCAAGCTGTTCCTTTAATTTAAATTCAGTTTACCCACAAGTGGCCATCTGGAATCTAGATTTGTGTGTGTAAATCATCCTCTTGGCAGCACAGTAGTAATATCTTTGCTGCTATTAATGTGGTTTTTAAGGAATTTCTTCTTTGTAACCACAGATCTGGATCTGAATCAAAACACACAAGCCAAATTTTCACCCATATTACATATACCCTCCTTTGTGAGAACTTCAATCCTAACTTTCAATCTAAATAGTAAATGCAGATTTTAATGTAAATCTATGTCTAGGCCTATTTTGGTTAACATAATATGTATATTTGATAATGCTCCAGTCTCAGCAAAACAGCACTTTAAATTTCATTTTGGTTCACTGTGTCATTTAGTTAGAATTTGCTGTACAGGGTGTAGTGACATTGCTTTGCAGGAAGGCTCACATCTCATGCACGCCTGCTGCATGGTGCAGCAATTTTCTTCTGCAAGTGGCAAAAGGGGATGAGAGCCGATGCTCAGATCAGACTGCATGTTTGGAGAGTAACATTTGCAAATGCATGGACATTTGTTTTTTCCTTTCACATGGCTTTCCCCCAACTAATAGCTGGTTGTAAAGCTGGATGGTAAATGAGCAGATTTATATTTGTTGGAACACAAACATCAACGAGTACTTTAGCAACTAGAGTAGCAATAGATATTCATTAGAAAATCCATTGGAGAAATCAATTATACTCTGAGTTTGTCTTGTTGAGAGAATGGAGGTACTTGGTCTGTGTGAAGCAGGCATTACTTGAGCGAGCAGCAGGTGGGCAGACAAAATGGGCTTCATGGATAGTCTCACAGGTGAGTGAAATAATAAGAAAAGATTAATTTTCTATCCCTCGTGTTCCCAAAGCAACCATTGACAAAACAAGGAGTTTTTAAGAGTGAGAGATGGGAGACTGTATCTTGCAGCATGTACTACATACACAGCTCATCAGTCCCGAGGAAGAAAAGCGATGATTAACCTTGATCAGATTAAACATTTGCATATAAAAGAGGCTTTTCGTAATATTCATTTCAGGTCAGTGTTTGATAAATGACTCACAGATTTTCATCAGCGTTCTGGTGTCTTAATTTTTGTAGAGTAAACATCCTCTCTGGAGCTGTGTGCAAACAGCAGCATTTTCAGCATTGCAGCGTATCATGCAGGAAACCCTAAGTGCAGGTTGGATTTTCATGCTAACTACGGAAATTAAACCCAGCCAGAGGAGGAGAAATACTTTTTAAGCTTAATTTCCTTTCTTTTCCCCACCCTGTTGTAGTAATGTAGCATACCACATTGTGATGGCTGTATTGCTCCAACCAAATGTTAGCCCTGTCATCGCTGGCCAAATTCCCATTGTTTAATTAAGTAAAGGCAAATTCCAATTAACTTTGAAGGCACCCATGGCTGGCCCTGCTTTTGTAGAAAGCAGTGTTCATGAACTCAGGGCTTCCCTGTTGTCCTTGTGTTTGGTGGAGGTGGACCCTTTGATCCAAGCCATACATAACAGCCATTGAGTGGCCTCCCTGTAGAATGGACACTTGTTCCACATCCTGCCCTCGCAGGCATTTTGCTGGATCATGCTCTAGTTGCAGACTGCATAACAGATGAAGTTTGACTCTAAAAACGGAAGGGTAGTTTTTTGGCTCAAATGGATGTTTATCAATGGAGTTAAGAATGAAAGGGAGCAATCAGTCTCCACATGCTTCCCTGAAATTGGTCCAGCAGCATTAGCAGCACTATTGCAACATGTTTGAAATGGTGAAATAGGGAACATTTGTTACTTTAAAAAGATTGTGGCAGTTGTGAGAAGAAGAATACAAAAGTTTGGAGCGTGTCAAAGTTAGGCACGTGTAAAATGCTGCCTGATTGTATTGCAGGCACCTAAGGGCAGGGTGCTTCCCTGCTTTCCAAGACAGCCACAGCAACTGAGTGAACCCAGAGATACTGTAACTCTATTCACTGTCACATGCAAGTGTTGTCAGGGTCTGTGCTTTACATTTCAGCTGTTTGATTAAACTGAAGTTAGGTTCAGAGGTATCCCTTCATTAGGTTACGTGGTAGAAACTTTATTTTAGTTTTTTAATTGAGGTATGTAGTTTGGAGTAAGTTAAATGCTTAGAAAAGGCCTCCACTTTTCAGTGTTCCTAGGCAAAACTTGCTGTCTTTTATTGTTACATTTCATGTGTATAAGGTTAATGAAATTAGAAAAAGTAATTAAAGAAAAAACTAATGAAATGAAGAAAAATCTAATTTTATAATTGATGATTTTAATTATTTTAAACAGTTTGCAAGAGGAATGGAGGGGAATTCTTCCTTTAAATAATAACTTTCCCCCCCTGTTTCCACTAAATTAGAATGATTAATACTCCTAACAACAGTATGGAAGGCAGGCAGCCTTGCTGGGGGCCTGAGCTACAGCTGTGCTGGCTCCTGGCACTCAATGCTGCACTGCTGGGAAGGGAGGAAGCACTTTGGCCTAGAGGCAGTTACAAAGAACAGGTATCCTTTTTAGAACTGCATTTTGGAAAAAACTTAAAAAAAAAAAAAAAAAAAAAGAAGGATTATTTTAATCATTTTACATTAGTCATTGCTTAAGTCAGTTTATCTTTTCTTTGATATCACAGAACTACCTAAACCCAGTTGTTAAGTGCTAAAGACAAAACCCGATTCATTACCTCCTCCTAGCCAAAGGTCAAATTTTCAGTGGTCTGGAATTTAATTTGCATTTAATTCAAGGTTTCATCAAGATAATTGTCTGTTTGGTTCACTCCTCTAATTGAACGTTTGCAAGAAAATTAATGTCTGATCACCCCTGGGAGAGGGGAGGTGCAGCACTGTTGCACTGCAGTTTTCCAGCTTCACCCAGGAAAAGCATCCTGTTTTCATGGGACACGGAGCTCCTTTCTCTGCCATAGTCACAGAAGTTGCAGGCTGTATTGGCAGCTGAAAACATTATTGTAGTCTGCCTTGGCATTAAGCAGACTGTCTGCATTACTCCAGTGAAAACTCTGATCCAGCCTCTCTTATTTAACAACCTTGTCATTCCCAGGCTGAATGGATGGGTGTTTTTTCTGCCTTGTCTCTGCTGAAGTTTCCATTAGTAGCAATAGCTCTGCTCTCTGGTATTTTACTGCCCTGCAGGTGTTTTGGGGAGAAAACAGCTCTCTTCTCTCATCATCAGATCCATCCTTTGCAGCTCACGGTCTCCAGACACCAAAGCCTTCCAGCCTCTTCTGAAGGTGGGATCTTCGTTCTCACAACCCAATATTTCTCTTCTGCAGTTGTTTCTGCATGCATGTGAGAAAGCAAGTGCACAGATCTGCACGCAGTGCACAACTGAGGATCTTAGCAGGGTTTGTGAATCATTGGTAATTGCATCCTGTGTTGTAGGGAAATTCTAAGAGAATGCCTTCCTGCCCTGCATTTTCTTTTTCATTTTGTGGCCATGTCACAAACTGTTTCATCCAGTGTTCTACCTGGATGCATTTTCCTCAGGCTGACCTCTGAGGGTGTAGCAGATTTTGTTGTTGCTATTAGTCCCCAAACACACACTCTTTGTAGTGAATCACAGCCTCTCTCTGCTGCCCAATCCATGCATCACATGGCCCTTCTTTTCACACTGTCCCAGATCTCTCTGTCTAAAGATGGCACTTAGCTTCATCAGTGAAGTGTCAGCAGGACTGTAGCTGTTTGTGTGCTGGTGTACTTGATGAAATATTAAGATTGGCTTTAAGACCAGTCCTTTGGCAGTGATGCTAATAACTTCCCTGCAGCCCGACATTTCCCATTTAATATCACTGCTACTCTCCTACCTCTAGCACTGTCATGCCAAGTTAAATTTTTTGTACTAATCCCCATCTTCTTCAATTTAAGTGCTGTGGTAAGCTTTGCTAAAATCAGGCAGCTGAGACCTGTTTCATTTCCTTTGTCCAGAAAGGAAGTTTACTTCTCTAAGAACGGTATCAGATTAGTCTTCTGTGCCTCACCTGCATTAAACCCAGGTGGTATTTTTCCCCACGTTCTCTCAGCTTCACTGACTTTTATTATTCCTTCCTTAAAAATTGCTTTAAAGTCTCGCTACTGCTAAGGGTAGAATGAAGGATTTTAGTTGCTCTGATGTATTTTTTTTTCGGTATGGATAGGACATTTATTACTTCTGATCACATGATAACATTCTTGTCTCACTTGATTTATTGAAACTAGCTCCCCCATCGGAATTCTCATATGCCAGTTCTTTCACAAATCTTCATGGAAATTGCTTAGTCCTTGTACACATTTGGGCTCTTGAGATATACTTTCATCATGACTGGGGTAGTTTCTACGTGGTTATCATCATTGACTATCATGAAAATTGAAGCATGTATTCGTGTAATTTGGAGTTGCATACTGTCTAATCTGTACTCCATCTTCACTATGTGGTAGTTTCACTTCTTTGCAGGTCATCTCTTCATGCAGCCAACACAGCTTTTGTTGCATGTGTTCGTATTTTCTGGGTTGGTTTTTGATAACTGCTGCTTGCTGAGTTCTGATGCTTTCTTCAGCTCCATGTGAATGCTCTTATCCCTGCTAGACTATCTCTGTCCATTCATCTGATTGACTGGTGAGGCCTGGGACACTGCCCTCTAGCTTTTTCTTACTTGAAATATGAGTCCCTGTAAGTATTGGCATCTTTGACTTGAAAAATGTCTGCCATCTTCTCCAGGCAGATCATTCAACCTCTTTATTAGCTAACTTCCCCAGCTGGTTCCCTCTCTGTGTACAAGTTGCCTTTGGAAGCCAAGATGTGTGATGGAAAATGCCTTTTCTAAGAAGTCTACATTCTGCTGTGACAACTTTGCTTCAGAATCAGCATATGAACACATACTTCAATTTTCTTTCTAGAACCAGTAATTTTATTCCTCTTTTTTTTTTTTATATCAAAAATGAAACAGAAATCCGCCACCTTCTAGTTTTAGTTAACACTGTCAGTAATTAACTTGTCAGTAACTGCTTTTAGGATAATTTTCGATTTAATGTTATTAGCAGCTTTTGTTGTCCAGTAAATGAGTAATCTTGTTAGTACATATATCTGTAGTAACACTGTTCATGATACAGGTCTGTGTCGTGTTCCCCACCAGCGTCATCACAACAGAATCATCGTCCTTAGACAAGAGACTTTTCAAGCCATGTGTCATCTTGCATTTTTGTCCTTTTGGAAGAATCTGTTCTTTCGTATGAGACTTGTTGAGGTGGAGTCATCAAGAGAAAGTGCGGAGCAGTTCCTCTTTGGTACAACGAGAATCCCAACACTCTGTCTAGGGCTTCTCAAACCCTGCCTTCTCCTTTTTCTCCTCTGTCTGGGAAGAGATTGAGAGAGGAGTTTTAGGTTTCATGTCATTTAGTGATGTTCATTTGGATGACCTGCAGAACTCTTGGTATCATCCAAAACTTCCACCAGTAAATGTTAACACCTCTCTCTGTCATCATGTATTCCTTCTGCCGCGCGTTTGCTTATACTCAATATTCAACCTTTCCACTCTTTAGCCTTAAATTATACATAAGTTTAAGAATTCAGCTGCACATATCATCGTGTGGAAATGTAGAGATGTTGGCAATTGTTGTTTGATGAGAGAGGTTTTTCACCCTGTAATTAAATAAGCTCTGTGAATGTTAGTTCACATGAAAAATAAATATGAATGCGTGATACCAGCCAGGAGGTCATAGATAAAATGAGGCACTAGTGTACTGTGGGAAAAGGAACTTTACAAGTTAATGGTCTGGGTGCTATTACTGGATATAGTTTACAGCAAACAAGAAGAAATATGTGATGATTTTTATTAGCATAGGAAAGTTTGAGAATAACTTTTAGTCACTGGTTTATCCTGTTTGCCCCCTTGAAATGTTCGCCTTCAGGCATGCTATCTGTGAGTTCAGACAATTAAGATATAGACCCAACAAAATAGTTTGCTAGAAGGTCTTCATTTATAAATAGGCAAATCTGGGAAGAAGGATCTGTTGTGAAACACTGTGGTCATTTTTTTTCCCATTTAGCCCTCAAGGTGCAGAACATTGGAAAGTCAGGCTTTACAGACTTGTTTGGGAATGTGCGGCCACAGAGTAGTACAGAATGGCCAATGTCGTGGAAGAGTCTCTATTCTGTCTTTGTGTGTCTCAAGTGCACTCAACTGGCGAGTTATCTGCAGCTGAAATGGTGGTCCTGACTGCATATTTGTCTCCTGGTCTCCTACCTCAGGGGCTCATTTAACATCCTAGTCACTTGGTGTTCAGTAAGTACTCTGTTAGACTAAACTTTAGCTGTGCTCAGGAGGGCTTCATTGCTGAATAGCAATGACATTCATGAAGTGCATGCTCCATAATGGATAACAAGTTTGAAGCAGGAGAGACCATGCTTATGAAGATCTTTCTAAACTGTAGATGTGCTTCCTAACAGATGAGAAAATCCAATCAGGTCAGATTGGTTTATCTAGAAGACTAATGAGCGTGAAGTCTAAGTAAAGACTGCCACATTGGGTTCATTTCTTCTAGTCTGATTTGGGCTGAAAAGAGGCCATTTGTATGATATGTGATGATCACAGCTTTTTAAAAAGAATAGTTTTGGTCCCAGTACAAATATCATAAGTATCCAGATCCCCTGAACAACTGCGTTCTCTTCTCCTTCTTAATTTGCAATTCTTTTTATTCTTCCTGACTTTTCCAAATTAGTGCAGTGTTCCTCTGTTAGTCACATAAAATGCTTTTTTTTTCCTGTGCATCAGCTGCTACAAATAGCCCAAACACATCAGCGTAACACAGAAGGGGATAATAGGCTAAATTATCCTTAAGCAGTTGTGGTTGTAACTGTTTCATGTCTTATCGTGCTATGTAAATTTGGTTCTTTGCTGGGTCCCACAGACATATCTTTATTTTGACTACTGGAAGGCACAGTAGGATAAATGGATTAAAGAAGAGAACTAGCTCTTAGCACTACTTCTCATCTGTTTTATGGTAATGCTTTCGCTGAGGTAGTTGCTGTGTATACACATAAAACAGATCTGCTCTCCAAAAGCGGTTTCCTATTAGATTCAACCAAATGTAAAAATAAATAAAATCACAGAACAGTAGGAAAGGATCAAAAAGTAGAGAAAAGGGTGATAGTGCTGAAAGAGTTTGGTCATACAGGTTAACAATAGTAGGAATAATGTGATAGTTACAGTATTTTAGCAATGTTATTTTTGTAATAGCAAGTAAGAAGAACAGCAGCAAAATTGAGGAGAATGATACAACCTAGTTGCCACGTATGGCTGCCTTTAGGAGGAGAGGTGAGCCTTACAGTAAAAGTGGATCTTGAGAAACTACTAAAAGCTGGAATGGGGGATGATATTTCATATTAATTCCATTTAAGTATTCCAGGGAGGGCAACATAAAGAGAAGTATGAGAGAAGTTCAGTCATGAGTGCTCTGTGCTGGTGTCATTGACAGAGCGAAGTGGGGACAACTGAAGTGAGAGCAAGAGGGCTAAAATAATGTGTTGGCTGGAGAGCAACACTTCAGATATGACAGCGTAAGTGCTAGTTTAAAATGGAAGTTGAAGCCATGGGGGAGATAAAATTAGCCACAGACAAGATAGGAAGAAAGAAAAGCAGGAGAGCTGAGAGATGGCTCTCCAGTGCCCCATAAAAAGGAGGATAAGTGGAGGGAGCAAACTTATGAAAGGCGTAGCAAAGAGTCAGCTAGCTCCCGTTTAGTCTTTCTTTGGTGCAATATATATAAAATAACTTGTGACATCTTTGAATTAGAGACCAGCTATTTGTTTCTTGTTTGTACATCAAGCTTTTGACACCACACAGGGATCCCCAGTAACTTTCTGGCAGGAGCAATGCATCTGGAGGCGGGTCGTGCACATCATTCTGCCTTGCCAGCCAATCTAGGACTGTAATTTTGGGTGGCATCCGGTGGCTGCTGGTGCAGTTCCCATACTGGAGTGTGCTCTGGCGGGCAGGGATGCACTCCTCCTGCCTTAACATACAGAAATTCCTTTTTGAGAAATGTTTGCAAGGAGTCAGGAAGAAAAAAGTTACCATCTTTCAGATGTGGGTGGGAAATTGTGGCATTCCCTGAGCTGGGCAAGGTTCATGTAAGAATGGGTACACCCTTCCTACAGCTGTCCCAAATCTATGCCCTCTAAAATACGGTGGTTCTCCTCCTTTCACCTTCACCTCCTGAGCCTCTTCTGGCTGCTGTTGGGCTCTGTGCCCTCTCTAGGGTCTCTCTGCTGCCACCAAATTCAATTTTGCAGCCTGTAGGGCTGGACCAAAATAACACATTCAGTTTTGCCTACATTACTGAGTAGCCTTGGGCTGGCTCTGAAGGCAGATGGGTATTTAATTTGACATTTGTGCCTCTGCAGATCTCCTCTGTAAGCTGGAGAAGCAGCTCTAGCACTGTTGCAGGGGCCAGCTCATGCAGGTGAGCAATTGCCAGTGGAGGAATAATCTTCTGAAGAGCAGTAATATGTCAGGTTATACTCCTGACTTCTCTCTATGGGATGATACAGCTCAAGAAAATTAAACCTAAGAGATAATTTGGCAACAGTCTTATTTTAAATACTGATTAATGACTATTGCTTTAGCTTTAATGCTGCTTCTGCTCCACTCATGTGATGTTTTAATATGGCAGTGGAATTATGATTAGTGCATTTAAGTTTTTAATGTTCAGATAGTTAAAATGCCCCCATAATAATCGCTGCCTTTAATACTCAGCAAAACTATTACAGAGATATAATTGCCCTTTAGTGTTGAAAGGAAGAAACCAGGATCCTAACACGATCTTGAATGCCTCTTTTCTGGTAGCTTAAATCAAATCCTTAAATTTGAAAGTCCTTGGCAGCAAGTTTTAGGAACTTTAATTAAAAAAGAAGTTTTCCATAAATAAATCAAAGCTGAAAGACTAGAGATGGAGGTAGAGGAGTAGTTCAATAACTGCAATATAAAGTGCAGGAGAAGGTACAGTAGGATATGTCCTGGAAATAACAATTTAAAGCATCCAAATCAAAAACCAAGTTCATATGCAGAAGTCTGTAATCCAAACTGTACCTGCCCAGCATACAAAGTAGCTCGAAGGTCTGTAATTGTTATTCTCTCATCATTAAAATGTTCTAGATCCAGTTCTGCAATATCTCACACTTCTGGGAGCAAGGAGTGATTTTCTAATAGAATTACAGGAAAGCAATAAAAATGGGAGCAGCTCCAGCTCTGTGAATTTGGCTGATACTCGGCAGAAACAAGGAATGTGTTTCTGATTTTCCCTTCTCCTGCCTTGGAAGCGCTGTCTTCCACGCAGCAGTTAGTGTACATCTCACCCAGCCTGTAATTCTGCTGCTTTCTGTTTTCTGTATCAGGAAAAAAAAGTATTCTGTGATTTTGTAAGGTGTGTAAGAGTCAAAAGAGCTTGAACTCAAACCTCTCCTTGAAAAGCAGAGTCCCCTCTGCTCCTCTGCACAACGGCTGTAAGGCACAGCAAAGCCTCTCTGCGTTTCGAGTTGCTGAACTCACTGCTTGGCAATTTGTTGGAGAGTATTTTTACATACAGCCACCTCTTGCAGGAACCTCGGCTCTTCACCCAGCTCTGCCCCTGCTTGGCTGCAGCAGCACATTGAACTTTCTACTTACAGAAGTGTTCCTTAATGATTATTGTCCTTTCTTGGTGTCATTTTTTTCCTGATGATTTCACTGACCTTGTCCATGTGTTGGAACACCACGAGTAATAAAGACCCTTCCCTGTATGGGACCTTCAGCTGTCAGTCCCTCTTTCTTCTGCCCTTCCTTCTCCATTTACTAGAAATAATGCTAAATACAGATGATTGATGGCCCTCATTATCTTCCTGGCATGGTGTTTCTCACTTTCAGGAAGAACCCTGGGACGCCACAAGTTAAACAAGAATTAAGCAAAAGCTAAGCACCTGATTTACCACTGACGTAGGGCTGGCTCCCTGTATATGTAGGAACTCCTGTCCCGAGGCTGCTTAGCAGCTCCTGACTTTCCCTGGTGTCTTAGGTAAGACTGAGAAATAGAGATAGCTGAGTAGTTTGCTCTCCGTGCAATCTACTGTGTGCATTTTCCAGTGCTGATAGAAGCAACTGCATTGAACTCATTGTTGGCAGTAACGTACAGGACTCATAATGTATGAGACTGAAGTGCTGAGCATGACAGGGTTAGAAGAAAAGCTGCACCATCTTGAAAGGAAGTGAATTCTTGTGCAGAATAGCTGCTACACTGCTAGGTGCCATTACAAAGCCAGGCATGTTGAATGGCTTAGCCTGTAGGGTAGTATAAGCTGGAGGTTATGTGGAGAGAAGAAAAGACACTGTGGAGATATTCCTATCACTGTGAGACTGACAGACTGGCATAGCCAACAGAAGGTGGTGGGATGTCTATAGCAAGCCTTACCTCGAATCTAAATTACAGTGTTTTAATACTTCCTGTTTTATTGTTATGATCCATGATCTTATTAATGTATTTTAGGAATGAATGAAAGTGTCATACAAGAAGAAAAATAGAGGGTAGGTGGAGAGCCTGAACACAGAATCACAGAATCACCCGGGTTGGAAGGGACCCCAAGGATCATGTAGTTCCAACCCCCCTGCCTAGCAGGGCCACCAAACATACACATTCAGATCAGGTTGCCCAGGACCCCGTCCAACCTGGCCTTGAACACGTCCAAGGACGGGGCATCCACAACCTCCCTGGGCAGCCCGTTCCAGGGCCTAACCACTCTCCTAGTAAAGACCTTCCCCCTAACAGCCAACCTAAATCTTCCCTCCTTCAACTTGGATCCATTTCCCCTAGTCCTGCTATTGTCAACACCTGGTAAATGTTCTTTCCTGTTCTTATTGATCACAATTCTGATGGCTTTCTTTTTCCTTCTTGCTTTATTACTTTTAGGAAAATGAAACTGCAACTTAGCATTAAGCTGATTTTGGAAAGAACTGTCTGCATGCTCCTTCTCTTGCAGAGTTGGTTTGATCTCTGAAATGCAGGTTTTTGCATTAATGCAGGAACCTTTTTTTTTTTTACATTTATCTTCAATAGTGAGTTGCAGTGCAGCGATCTCTTCTATAATGATGTGTCCTTAGAGGGTTTGACAGTGTTTGTGGCCAAAACCATCTTTTCTGAGCCATTTAGACAGCAGTTTGGGTTTTTTGAAGAAGTACAATGCAATCTTTACTGGCCAAATGTCTTACCTGTAATGAGAGCAGCTGTTTTCTCCTATTTTTGTATCCTGGGGCTTCTTGTATTTTTGGCAGAAATACACATGACAGAATTTATTTTCTTGCATCCAAATGCAGCTTTCAGTTATTGCCAACACACAAAAATTTGGGAATGTATTGAGTAATTATGTCTGAATTCTTTCTTCATAGGCAGTCTGTAGGAAATAAACTGGATTCTGGGAAGAATCCTCCTGGAGGCATCCAAATATAGTTTGACCATTTTCTCCTGTGTTGAAATATGTCAGCGTGATGCCTGGGAAATCAGTGTCTTCCATTAGTGCAAAGGTAAATCTCAGGCAGGTGGCTGACCCAACTGTAATTGCACTGGATCTGCTGGCAGTCATCGGAGGCTCTTTTGTGTGTCTCTCCCACACCATCATCACTATTTCCTTTAACTTTTACAACACTGTGCTGTCAAACTCATAAATGCTTTTTTTTTCTTAAAAAAAAAAAAAAAAAAAAAAAAAAAAAAATCTCTGAGGGCTAAACTTCTAGCTGACGTTCTGATAGATTTTTTACAGAAATGCCTACAGAGCACATTCTTGGCAGGAGTTCTCGGTCCCGGCCAATTAGCAGAGCTTGTGGTAGGTGTCTCCTGGAGGCTGCACACAGAGTCCACCCAGCATGGTGAATTAACAGTCACAACCAGCTGATGTTTAGTTGTTAATCACTGGCTCCTCCATAGGTCGGTCTTTTGGAGTCCTTTTCTCCTGCCTCTGAAGTTACAGCACTGGGACCATACTGATAATGCACATGACAATGTGCATCACGATCATCTGACACTGTGAGTCATTTGTGAGGCTGGTGTTTTGAACCCAAATTACTCGTACATAGGGAATGCCTTTGCTGTACATATCATTATCCCCGTGAGCAGGTAGGAGCTTAGAAAAGCAGCTCTTTGGGTACATGTTCACCGTGCATAGCAGTATTTGTTCTAGGCTGATTCTTGCAGTCGTTGGGAGAAGGTTTACAGACCACCATCCTTCTGCTCCCCTGAACACTGCAGTAGCTGCAGCTGTCTATATAGCTGCAGCCCAGGAAAAGCAAGGGTTTTTGTAAGCCAGCTGCAGCATGATGTCTGGAAGCAAACTGTTAGCTTGGAGACTGTCATTTCTTGTTCAAGCTGGAGTTCATATAGTTGTGAGTGGCCACACAAATTCAAACTCCATTTAGTGAAACTTGCTGCTAAGAACTGTTGTCCTCAGAGGATCTCTTAAAATGCCATATGAAGGAACGCTGAGGTGTAGGTTAGAATGTTTCTTTCAACCTTTGGACTTCTTGTACCTTCTGGAAATTGGACACTTAAAACATCAGATTAATGAATTGTTTTTTTTAGCTCTGATTCCAGAAGTGTTTTAGGTTGAATATTAAGGAGAAAAGAGCTCTGTAAGATGAAATAATATTCCAGGTAACCTGATGAAATCCCTATAAATAACTGTTTGAAAATAAGACTTTATTATACTGAAAGTAATACTGTATTGAACTAGTAGCAAAGTTATATTGACTTTGCTCAAGAATGTTTTATCTCTGGTGTTTGTGATTCTAAGCTGTGCATTTATTAGCTGTACTGCTAGTGGGAAAATGGACAGCTATATATTCCTCTAGGAAAGGACAGTCATCTAAGATTCAGCACATGACTCTTAGAACAAAACCAATAGAAGAGGGAAAATTAAGTTTCAATGAAAAAGTGAGCTAAAGAATAAAAAAGAAAAAATATATATATGTTATGAGAGGTCGCTGAGCACAAAGAGAATCCAATGACCAGAGATCACTGGTTGAACCCAATAAATTATTCAGGTAGACCTCAATCCCTAGGGATCCTGGGCTGAATTGGTAATTGAGCTCTCCCAGTCCCTGCCTGTGGATGTGAATCGATGCCAGACCACTTGGCTCATGCTCCCACAAGAACCTAAACCTACGAGGCTGTATGATTTGAATAAAGATTTAACATGAGCAGACAGCTTCCTGATGCAGCCAAGAATTTGGAGAATCAGAAAGGTTGAGGGAGTTTGAGATGTGGAATCATAGAATCACAATCATAAAAGTTGAAGAAGTTGAAAACTAAGATCATCTAAGTCCAACCACCAGCCCATCACCCATGCCCACAAACCACATCCCTCAGACACGCAGCCTTCCGACGTGTAAAGATGTCTATAAGGTGAAGTCCTGTTGGCACCTAGATTCCCACTGCTTAATACATCTGAAAGTACAGTTAAAGCTTCTGAGGTGCTTTGAGGCATTTGCATTTTAGCTTCAGATTGTCCTTAATGTGCACGTTAATAAGTATATCTCTACATTTAGCTCTCCTACAGGCAAAGGCAGGGGAGGCTTGTCCGTGGATTTCTCCTGACTTCTACGAAATTCTGCCTCCAGTTTTCTGAAATCCCCACCACGAATCAGACGGAGGATTTGTCTGAGGCCAAGTGGTTCAGTCCCTGTACATCAGCACCATTTACAATAAATGCATCCATGTTATTGTGCCAAATAGTGCACTGGGGAAGGGATGGGTGATGGGATGAGTGAAAAATATAAGCACGTTTTGAGCAAAATAGATAGGGCAACTTGGACTATTTTTCAGGCTCTATCATGTCATCAGAAACATGCCAAGATGGAAAGTGCTGGAGGGAGATAAGGGACATGTACAAGGTGGCAGTTATGTTGTGGATGATAATCTGTGGGAAGCTGAGAGAAGCCGCTGGGTCTAATCTTCTTAGGTATATCTCAGGGAAGAGTAAGAAACATTTATGCAATATTGAGATACAGTGCTCCCGTTTGTGGGGAAGTGTCGATGTTTCATGTTGCCAGTTTCTGTGTCAGCTTTGAAGAGCTGTAGGAAGATGAGAGTGATGAGCGATGTCCAAGGAGCAAAGTGTAGCTGTGGCTGAGCAGGGTTGAGAGCATGGGGCCCATGGGTGTAGCTTGGAGTAATGGGGTGGAATTAAAAGAATGAAGGTGCCAGCTGGCCATAAGGAAAAATCTTCCTAGCTAATCAACTTATACAACAGTGCCCTTTTCAGGCTGAAGGAACAGTTGAAATGGGTGCAGACTAATTCTTCCTTCAGGAGTTTCTCAAGTTGATTAGGTCTGCCTGAAGGTGTGCTTGCTTCTTCCTGACACTGTGCTTTGCAGCATTGCATCCTGCCTGAAGTAGCACTGGATATGTTTGCAGTGCAGTGCCATTTGTGGAGGTGCAGTCAGGTTGCATCAGAGATTGCTACAACCAGTGTGGATGCAAATGGAGTTTTGCAAAGAAAGCAATCCAAAAGAGTCAATGTGATGGAAAATGGTCTGAATGCTTTCAGTCAAATTGCTTTGGGAAAAACAAGAAAGATAAACTAAGCATTCAGTCCGAGGTGGCTAATGCCCAACAAAACGTGCATTCTTATCATGAGAATTGTTAAAAATGTCAGTTATAAGTAGATACACTATGAAGAAGTCTGACTGTATGTACAGCTGCTTACAGCAGAGATAAGCTTATCTTACTGACTTCTGGTTTGTTTTCCATATTTTAGTGTTCCCATTACATACGACTCTGCTGGAGACCACCAGGGTCTTCCCTCAGTACCTAACCTCATTTTCCTTAAGCCTCTCTTAATTCTTCGCTGAGGAAAGAAGCTGTGGCATCTAACCCCATCCTCAGAACATCTTAAAAGCACAGCCATTAAAATTATGTCAGTATTGAGATTTTCTCTGCCCTAGTCCTCCCACTGGTGACATGCCTTGCTGCTGTCAGAAGTCCAAAGAACTTGAAGACTGTGATTTTATGAAAGCATCTTTTCCAGTATGCATGGAGGAGAATAAGGCCCCTGTCTCTCAGGTTGGCTGTGTGACCTGCGAGCAGCTTGTATGTGTCCATGACCTGGTCCCCTTGTCTTCCATTGGCCTGGATGTGGCAGGAGTTCCAGGTTGCTGTCTTACCAACTGAACAGGGAAGACAGTGGGAGCAGGGAGCTGTGAATGTCATGGGTTGGGATAATGGTGTGTGGCTGTTCATTGTGAATGTCCCAAGGCTGATTCTGCTGCTAATGGCTTTATACTTGTGTATGTTTTGTGAAATGAAACCCTTAGATAGAAGGGGTCAGAGTCAACTCCACTATTGTTTTCTGAAATACAGCAAAATACAGCAGAGATGGAGAGAAATCCTCTCAGATGCTTTTCTCAAGAAGACAAAGGGCAGCATCCCTCCAGAAACACACTGTTGCAGTCCCCAGCTGGGGCACAGCTCACATGAGTCTGGGCTGAGTCAGCTTCACTGATGTCCAGAGCCTGACTAACTTTGAAGGTCATCTATTGTCCTTGGGAAGCATTATTATCACTATTTAAAAAGAAGGACGCATCACCTCAGGCTTACGTTTGCCATCTTTTGATTTTATTAAGAAAAACATTTCCATGTCTAGATGTACGTAAGCACAAACATCAGTTACTCACTTGACTGGTTTTCTTCATCTCTGTAGTGCTCTAGAGGGAAATTGTTTGGCACTTTCTCCTGTTGATATAATAGAAGGTAGTAGAAGGTAGCTCGATTATTCCCTGTGAAATAATTATTTTTTATTATTTATGCTAAATGGGATGGATTTTTCAGGGTTCTCTACCCATTTGATACAATGCGTTACATGTCTGTCCTAAGCAGCCTAGCCCTGTCAACATTTGGCCATTAAAAATGGCATCTGTAAACTACCTGATGCCAAGAGGAATTTAATGCCACATGTGAGTATTCTGAAATGCAACTTTGAGCAAGCAGTTACTCTCCTCGCCACCTCGCATTCATCTCTAAATGATTTATCAGGCTTAATGAAAAGGCAGTGAAATGCTGCAAACTGTTTCCCAATGTGCCCCAGGAGGGTTGGTTTGAGCGTGGATCAGCCAAAAGCAGCAGTGGAGTGCTTATGCTTGGCCATGTGCTGCTTTGAGAGCCTGGTGAATAAAACTGGTAGAGCTTGACCCCAGCACCTAAGTGGCAAAGACTTCAAAAATGATGGGGACATGGATGTCCTGGGAGTGCTGAGGGGCCAGCAATAAATCCAGGAGTGGTTGACTCCACCCAAGGCAGTGCAAGGACCTGGAAACCTCTACTCAAATGGGAGAGCCCAACTTGCATTTGTAAGGATGCCAGTAACCACTCTGGAGTTACAGGTAAGTAATGGCAGAAGTCATTGATGAGCAGATGCAGCCAAAAGAGTGTTGGCTTAACTTCAACAACTTTTTTCTGTTTTCCTTCTCCATCCTGCATTTTAGTGGCAGCATCATGATCTAACTGAAAAGTTCATTCTCTTTGCTCAATTCCAGCTCCTGCTGTGGTTTAGTAGCTAGAGCTAATGCAGTAAAGAAAATACTGTCTTCTTTGTGAGCTCAATGTTTATGGGATGATGCATGGACTGTCTGAACTCCTACGTGCTTCTGTTCCATATTTAGAACAATTTTTTTGACAGTCTCACAAAAGGCGTGTAAAATCCACACAGGCGTACTACTGCCCATCACCTTTAATGTTTGGCTTATATGATAGGTATTTATTTAACAAATGGTGGTTAACAGTGATTAATGTGTGATTTCCAAGTTATCTATGGAACTCCCCATTCAGAAATACTAAGGTCAGATTTAGACCATGATGATGCTGGTGATCTGTTCTGACCTCCTGTACAGCATCAGCTCCTGGCCTTGCAGTAGATTCCTGCCTATCTATTGAGTTGTAGAAGGGCATCCCACCTTGACTCACACGTCAGTTGAAGGAGAATTCTTCCTTGGGTAAGTTGATTCAGTAATTAATTCAAGCTTAAGAAGGTCCCCTTTTTTGTAACTTGAATTTGTCTAACCATAGCCTTGGGGATGTATATCTGGTAGCTTTAAAAGACCTTTTCTGAGGTAAATCTTTCCTGTAAATTTCCCAAAATGATCATGTTTCCTATTCATCACCTCTCACCTGATCCAAAAATGTAGTTTTCTTCAGTTTGTTATTGTAAAGCAACTTTTTCAGACCTCAAATTGTTTGTTTTTTTTTCGCTTTTTTCTTTAACCACTCTGTCATTATTAGTGCTCATTTTACAATGAGGAGCTAGGACTGTTGGCAGTGTTATAACAGTACTGTTAAATATTTCATATAATGGTAATTTCACTGACCTATTTCTGTGTGAGGTAGAATAGTCACTGGTTTCCAAAACACAGTCTGGCAGCCTGATTTAGTCAAGGCGACAGCGAGTTAGCCAGCACTGAAACCATAGATACATGATTTCAAGCTGCTGGAAGATCTTTAAAGCTAGCTATGCTGTGACACAGCAGTGTTATTTCTTTGTGTGACTCAGCATTGCTTTTTCATCTGACAGTGATACCATGCTTTGTTGGCAGACCTACCATTGTATAGATTGCCATTAATTACACTGGTGTTTTAATTATTTACCTGTAGAGCAACAGTGGAAATGCCACAGCTCACTGCATCAGTTTGATTCTGGTCTTACTAATCTTACTGTCATCTGCTGGCTCTCAGCTGTTTCTTAAAGTTAGAAAGATAGAATCATAGAATTTGAATTGGAAGGGACCTTTAAAGGTCATTAGCTCAACTCCACTGCAGTGAACAGGGATAGCTACAGCTCAATCAGGTTGCTCAGAGCTTTGTTCGGCCTGACCTTGAATGTCTCCAGGGATGGGGCTTCACCACCTCTCAGAACAGCCTATTCCAGTGCTTCACTACCTGTATCGTAAAAAACTTTTTCATTGTATCTGGTCTAAATCTGCTGTTTTAGCTTGAAACCATTTTTCATTGTCCAATCACAACAGAGCCTGCTGAAGCGTTTGTCCCTTTCTTTTGCACAGCTCACGTTTAGATACTGAAAATCCACACTCAGGTCTCTCTGGAGCCTTCTCTTCTCCATGCTGACCAGCCCTAGCTCACAGGGGAGGTATTCCATCCCTTGGATGATTTTTGTGGTCCTCCTCTGGATGCACTCCGACAGGTCTCTGTCTCTTTTCATCTGGATGCAGTACTGCAGTTGAAGTCTCATCAACACAAAGTAGAGAGACAGGATCCCCTCCATTGCCCTTCTGGCCACACTTCTTTTGATGCAGCTCAGGTTATGTTTGGCTTCCTGGGTTGCAAGAGCTCACATTGTTGGCTCACATCCAGCTTCCCCCCTCCAGTATCCCCAAGTCCATCTTGGCAGGGCTCTATCCTTTCGTCCCCCAGCTTGTGTTGGTGGCTGCCATGACCCAGGTGCACAGCCTTGCCCTTAGTTTTGCTGAATCTCCTGGACCCACTGCTTGGACCTGTCTAGGTCTCTCTGGATGGCATCCCATTCCTTGGGTGATATCCATAAACTTGCTGTCAGTGTCATTGATAAAGATATTAAAGAGCATTAGTCCCAGTACTGACTCCTAAAGGACACCACTTATCACTGATCTCCATCCAGACATTGAGCCATTGACTCTCTGGGTTTGATCCTGCAGCCAGTTCTTCATCCACTGAACAGTCCTCCCATCAAATCCATATATTTCCAATTTGTAGAGAAAGTTTTGTGGATAAACACATCTGGACACGGTTAGTGAGATGAGCCCATTCCATAGCTGAATATAAAGTCAGTGTTTAGTCTTTTAAAAAACGGCAACAACAACAACAAAACATTATAGACTGTTTTCTTTATGGGTCTTCATAATTTCTGGATCCTGTGCAGGGGCCAGTTTCCTATCCTGTGTTTTCACTATTATGAATCTAATTCTGTGGTTCTCCATCAACCTATTTTTTCAGTACATACCTCCAGTTTGAAAAGCACATTTTGAATTCTCTTATTCTCTGAGTGCTGCCTTACTGTCTCTTTCACCTCAGCAGCATCTGCAGAGTCAGTAGGAATCATTTTCAATCCATCAGCCCTAAATTAATGAAAACACGAAGTGAGACTGGATACAGAACGTAAAGCTCTGCATAGCCATTCATGAGACTTCTTGCTTGTTTTACACTACTAACCATTCTGAGCATGGTTTTCCAACATATTTTGTACTTATCAAGTATTAGATTCATCCAGACCATATTTTCTTAGCCTGAGAGATAGTGTCAAAAGACTTTCTCAAGTCACTGTAATATCTGCCATTTCATCCCTATCCACAGCATCTGTTCCTGTTACAGAAGAACATCAGAATGAATTCACACTTTTTTTCTTCTTCTCGAGCCCATGCTGCCTGCTGCTAGTCTCCTTGTTATTTTCTGTTGCTCCTATATAATGTCTGTATGAAAATATTTTTCCAGGAGTTAAAGTATTTCTGTCTGCTCTGCAGTTCACTGTGTTTTTCTCCCTTTTCCTCCTCCAACTTTTTCGCATTGCATCTTCTGAAGAATCTTGTGCAGTCACATCTCCATCATTCCTAAGTAGCTCATTGATCCGTAAGTTATTTTGAGAGTCTCTTCAAGTTTGCTGTCCTTGCTGGCCAAACTTCCTGAGCCGGTGCCCATCATAAAGAGCTTGTCTCATCCTTCTTTCCCTTCACTCTTTTGGTGATCTTCCATTTTCTACCATCCTCTCTACTGAATATTGCCTAAGTTTAGGCTGAACATTCTCCATGTGGTTTCTGCAATAGGTAACAGCAGTTCCCTTTTCTTTGACTCTTCCATTCTTTTCAGCTCTGCCATTCAACTTCACTTTCTCTCATCCTCAGCTGTATAGACTGAGTGAATACTGTTCTTTAGGCCATTTGCATGGTCTTTGAACTGCTGTTTCCTCTAGCTTACACTACATACTATTTGCTCTGTAGCATTATTTACTTCTTTAAGAGGTTTTAGATGGATTGGTTTTGTGTGTGTGACACACTGAAGCACAGCTTTGTTGTGTAGTCTTGATGTGCATTTGCCTTCTACTTTCCCTTCTGCTTACTGTTTTGGGGAAGAGCCTTTTTTGCTGTTATTTCCAGAGTCATGGATGCATAGAGGTAATGCTGTAGAAATGGCAGAGGTGCCAGACCTGCTGAGTCACTTGTGCCCTGATGTAACCTTCTGAACACTGTGGCCCTATGGAACAGGGCTTGGGGCTCTGCTGGTGATTATTACTGGGGCCATTAACCCCCGTGGATAACAGAGAGTTAAGTATCAATATTCAGATTAAGTTAATTCCTTAAAAACAAAACACAAAGAAAACAGAAATAGCTGCTAGATCTTGATTTTTGCAGAGCGTGGTTGTGTATGTAGTTAGCATTCTGCAATCATATGTGGCCAGACTTATTCTAAAGATGTCTATTTGTTCTTTATCTAGCTTTTCATTAACTACACTATATATAAGCATCACTAATACACATTTTAAACAAATAGGTGCTGCAGCAGAAGTTCACCATGATTGATATTTTCTTTCTTTCTAAACATGATACTAGTGTACCTGTAAATGTTCAGATGGTTCATGCTTGCTCCAGCAAGACCCACAACAGAAGCAGCCATTGTAAGACTTTACATTGATTCCTGTGGATTTGTATAGCTCTGTGTAAACACATAACCTCAAAATACAGGTCGGTGGTAAAAACACAGGAATCTGAAATACTTACATTTTCTGATCTGAAAGAAAGAAATGGAAATGCTAAAGAAAGATACTATAACTAGAGACATGCTTGTTACCCTACAAAGAGTGGCTAGCAAGCACTCTGTTGCTATCTTTTGATTCCAGGGATAGCATATGTACATTCTGGTGTCTAAAGGAGATTGGGTAAGATTTATAGGGAACTTTTAGTTTAATGATGGATGTCCTTGCTGGGGAGTGGTCTCAGGTAGATCAGGATTCTCTCTGCAGAAATCTCTCTTCTAGAACGCATGCATTTTGTAAATAAAACCGAGCTCTTGGATGTCTGCGTCTACTCTGTCTGAATCTGCCTACAAGAAACATCAAAAAACCTCACAACCCTCACAGATCACAGCAATTGCAGGATGTCTGAGTCTACAGCGCTGTGACAGTGGCTGCCTTCATCTATGCGGCAGCCTGACTTCAGCTTGCTTATCATGAGGGGGGCCTCTTCCCAGCCATGCCAGAAGCTTTGCACCACCTGTAATTAGACAGAGAAAATTGCTCAAGTTAACGCTGCATCGAAACACAGCGCTAATATCCGCCTGTCTCGGCAGTAAGACAGCCACCATAAATACGGGATGCAACAGGCTGTCAGCTATCCTGACTTCTGGAGCAACCCGCTTCTCTGAGAAGAAATTTCCAGGCCCGGTTATTAATCAGGCTGTGAGTGATCTGCAGCCCTAGGATCCGTCACGCATCGATCAGCTCTGTCCCGCTCTCCCCATGAGCAGCTGTTTCTGGCTCTGTCTCGATGGTGATGAGGAGCAATCAGCCCTGCTGCTGAGTGAGGCTGAGGGGAGAATGACAGCCGTAGCCTAATGAAACAGTAAGATTAGGAGCTAGTCTGCATTTCTGCTGCTGCTTTTGCAGGACCCTGAAATGGGGCGGTTTGTGGCTGTGAGCGTGGGCAGCCCTTGGAGCACTTTGCAGTTGTCTCCAGTTTGAGCCTTCAGCATGGTCACGTGGAAGCGTTTCAGAAAACATATATGACTTTCAGCTGTCTGACACTTCCCAATCTCTTCTGTTTCTTGCCTATAGGGCTATCAATCATTCTGTTCTTTTCAGCTAAGCGGTTTTAAATCTCCTGTGAAAAAATTGTGTCAGTCCAGTGTAAGGACAAGTGGCTGCTCTGCAACACTAATTTGGTCTTGCTTAAGACGTGAAAATAGACTGGTCAAATATCAATTTGAAGTTTCTAGACCTTGAAATGATTTAAAATCTCTTTTAAGAGAAAGACCAGGGCTGAAACTTTGTCTCCAAGGCATCGTTTTTAACTTAGCAGTAAGCTCTGATGATCTTCTCTTCAAATTGCCTATTGCAGAGATGCCTGCAAAGAAAATGCTTCTTTGGGACTGTTTGTGTTTAGTAGCAGCACTTATTTCATTTCATGTGGCAGGTGACTCGGCTTTTCAGTGGGGCAGTGGCTCATTCAGTCCCATTGGGGCAGGGTTTGACCTGCAGAAGGGCTCTGCTTTGGCAGGATAGAGGCAGTGGGTGATGCTTGGGATGCTCAGCCACCTCCGCACAGCTGTCCTTCTCAGTTGGATGTGTACACGCTGTGTGCCCGCGTTATTGAATTTTTATCATTTAATTATTTTTCCTTAATGAAATCTACTCTGAGATATTGATAGCATTCATGGAGACCGGTCGCACCCGATGGCACACAGCTGGTAGGGCTCTGCGCTCTGCAGCGGATCCACAGGCTTCACAGGGATGGTGCCACCCAATTAAGATTTAAATGTCTGAAAGTCTTTAATATCTGTTGTGATTGATATTCTATAATTGGGGGGGGGGTTTCTGAGCAGATTCCAAGTTAAGCTTCATAGATTTATTTTTCTCCTAAGGCTCTGATTTTGAGACACTGAGGAATTCCAGAGGGTTTCTGGGTGAGGCTGAATGAATTCTGGTTCGCTCCTCACCATAGCTGTGCCTTCATTCACTCGTAAATAAGTGCCTGATTTCTACTTGAGGGATTTTTTTTCTTTTCTGAAAGATGGGGAAATCAAAGAATTGAATGCAACCTTACGCTGTAACGATTCTATTTTAAGCAGTTATTCTGCCTTTTTTTTTAATCTCAGTATTATCATACAGCAGCTCAACTAATGAATATATAATTTTCTTTCCTTTCTGCTTGTCACGCCCTGCTAACATGGACATCTACAAAGGCTCAGGTTGGTGTTGCAATCTGTCTTCATCTTATCTGATTGTTCTCATTTAGTAAAAAGGGGCTTCGATGTTGTTCTGCATCAATCAGCTTTTTTCCCTTCCTCTCTTTAAAACTGGATCCAACATTATTACCACATTACAGATTCATCCACAGAGGTGCCACGTTCATTTGTTACCCCTGAAACTATCCTTCAGCTTCAGCAGAATGCGCTGTTTCAAAAACGCAGGACATTGATTTATTTATATCTACTTAAATTTGCTCTGCTTGCCTTGCTTTGTGACAGGGAGACAGCAGAAGCTGCAATACTTACAGCTTCTGGAATCAGCGAAAAAAAGCAGCACCGCTCTTACTAATGAGTTTCTGCCTTGGTTTAGACCCTTGTGTTTGACAACACAGTACAGTATCCTTTGTTAATATCTTGTTTACATTCAGTATTTTCTTGGTGTCGAAGCAATATAATTAAAACAAAAAGCAGAGCCACAGGAAGTGGCCCCTTGTATTAGCGTATGCCCCATTCCCATGTTAACATGTCAGTTCTGGAGGTACAATTCTGAGAGTAAATTGTCTTGCCTGAGTATTTCAGGTAGAAACACGCCGTGCCTGCGAGGTACCTGCAAGGTCATCCGCAGTGCTGAGCTCTGCTGCTCAGAGTCTGAGGACTTTGGGGACAGTGAAACCTCCGGTGCTCCTCGTTGTTTATCCATCCTCCCACTCTCTGCATAATTAGTCCCACAATGAATACCAACACCCGTATGTTCAGACCTGCCAGCGTTGTACAGCGTGGGGTTCAGGTGGCATCTCAGGGGTCTGGGATGTGGTTGGGGCTGGGAGCTGCCCCTCCTCACCAGGACTCTGAGGTGCTCTGAGCCTCCCAGCTTCTAGGCAGAATTAATTGAGGTGGACAACCGCTTACAGAATGTTTTCTCCTGTATTTTCTCCCATTTAATTACGCAAACTTCTTGCTTTAATCTCTGGGAAGAAGCACTCATGCTTCACAATGTTATATCCCAGTGTTCTTAGTGGCTGCAAGAAAAGTGTAAAAACACTTAGGAATAGTAAATATGAATTAATAAACCTTGCTGAGCAACTTGTTAGTTCTTTAGGTATTTGCTGTAATGATGGTGCTTCAGCAGAGCTTACTTCAATTAACTTTTTAAACAAGACATTTTCCATTCGTTACGCTTAGGAATTTGAAATACAGTAGTGTCTGTCTTTGCATATTTAATCATCCGTTAGAAGAAAATAAGTGACTTACTAGGAGGCCAGCGTTCCTACAAAAGTGTAGCAATGAACTAGATACAACAAAGGCGTGTGAAGGCCATGGTGAGGGGATGTGGAACATCCAGATGTCTTTGCAGCAAAAATGTTCTGCTGCTTTCTGAATGTCTCTCCTCTTTTATTTTGCCTCGTTTTACAGCCAGAGTTTTGCACCGCTGCTTTTTCTGATGGTTCCATCCTGAAATGTCTTTATCTGAACAGTTCAGTATCTGATTTCAAGCTGTCATCTAGTTAGTGCAAGAAATAGGGCATTTCCAGTTGCAGTCCCATGTTCCCTGGGGGCTTCCTCTCCAGCCTCTAATAGATCACTTAATTCTTCATCCTCAATTTTCTCATGTGTAAATTAGGATTAAAGTCGAGCTGTTTTGAGGGTTGGCTTATAAATGGATAATCAAGAGCTAGGGAAACTTCAGAGAACTCGTGATTGTTTTTACCCATCCTACTCACTGAAAACCCATCATTTTTTGGCACTGTTTTTGAAGGCTGTCACCATGGCCAATCATTTAAAGTAATGCTGAAGTGTCTGTTTCTGTAGGAGCTTCCAAACGTGAGCCTGGGAATACTTCTTTCTGTCTATGAGTAGCTATTGCCCTGACTTGCAATTCATGTGTTCTGCTCAGATATTAAAATAAAATCAGTCCCAACCTTTTGTCAGCTGCAAACCAACAAACCAGTTTCAGGTTTTCTACAGTCTTGCTTCAACACCAGTGGAGGTATATTGTAACCTTATGGAAGTTCTAATTGATTGCTTTTTTTCCTTACCAGAAAGGAAGTCAGAAACACTAATCCCTTTGCCTTGCATGCAAATGCAAAGCAACAGTGCTGAATTTGCTTCACAACAATTTTGGCATTTCTATAGACTGTTACAGGCACACAATTTCAGGAACTCCCATCTTTTCAGTGGATCAAACACATGCTTATCTTTGCAAACTTCTGTGCTGTAAGTTGTTCTTAAACAGTGTCTTTTGAGGTTGGTGGCTATTTGCACAGTTCAAATGCCCCAAGGCAAGCGTTCATCACTGAAACAGATGCTTTGCAAAATCCAAATTGCTTAAAAATCAATTGTTAAATGGGTTTTCATACTGATGAGCAGTTAGCGTATTTCCAACTATTGTGATCAATGCGCAAACTAGAATGAATTAAAATCAATTTCATTTTAGAGAGAACTATTTAATGTTAAAATTTTAATGAGGTCATTTCTGTGATGTAGTGTTTGTTAATGTGCAAGTACTTGTCATACTGACACACAGCTAGTTTAGTAAAGCTTTTAAATGTGTGCTTAGATCTGCCAAATCAGACATGCACTTAAGTAATTAACAAAGCAGGTACTTCATTTTGAAATCAGTTTTGAAGAATTAAGTAAAATGAACTCATTATTAGGAAATGTCTGCTGTGGATTAAATGGAACACGAAGGCAGTATTAGGCGGTACAACAGTTATTCAGGTCGTATCTGGGTGGAAAATCACCTACCTCACCGAAGAAAGACATTTGGATGAACAAGGTGGAGGCAACGTAGAGGTCAGATGTACAGGTGATTGTAATAGGGGGATGCCTCTGTGGCTGTGTTTCCCACTGTGCTCCGGATCCATGTGTGTCAGGCTGCCTGCAGGAGAAGCACTGGCTGCAGTCCAAGTGTCATCAAGTCACAGCCCTGAACTGTAAGTCGAGGAGAGTCGTTTGCACATGGTGACATCTCAGTGCTGCTGCCTCTTGAAGTTTCAATATTGAGGAAATAGAGAAATGGCCGTGCAAAAAGTATTAAAAGTGGGCAAATTGCTGGCAAGCCTCAGTAGGAGCGTTTTTAATATCTACATTTGAATTTCATTACCAAGAAGCGTCTTTCCAAACCAGAGAAAATCAACTCTCTTTTCTACATGATTTTTTTTAGCCCTCACAGGGTTTTAGTGTTATTTGTGGTGGTCTCTGTAGCTCAAAAATAGGTTGTTATTTCTGCGGTTCAGGCTGTTTCAATGTATTAGATCTAATGTAACCTTGGTATAAGGGCAGTGATGTGAAATGGACTTACGTTAGCAATGAATTTAGCCCATTTTTGTTAGAAGTGAATAGCACAGAGGTAGTCCTCAGTGTCTCAGGCAACTGCTACAGTGATCAGTTTGGTTGTTCTAATATAATAAGCAGATATTGACTTTAGTTGAGGTGAACACTGAGATTTACTGTCTTGAAAACTAAAATATTGACTGAGGGAAAACCAGAGTCAATATTTACCTTGAGGGACAATAAATCTTGATGTTCACTGGAATATGAAGTTGCTGTGATTTTCAGAAGTGTTGAACCTTGTTCTGGTTTAAGCTGGAGGTGCTCATCAGGAAAGCTACCCAAAATACAGCTAGGAATTTCTTTTAATGAATCACATCAGTTTGGCAAGTGTACTTTTTCCTGTATGTCCTTTGGGAGATCATTGTTATTACTGACCTCCATGTAAATAAATACGTTTCAGGGTGCTGTTAATTACATAAAAGTTCTGTTGTGTTTAGATGTTTGGACCTTTCATTAGAAGGCAAGGATGAGCTATTAAAAAAAAAAAAAAAAAAGATTAACAACAGATATATATAAATGCTAATTTCTGTATGTTGTGTAGGAATCCAAGATACTTTAGGAAGAACTTAGGGTTTGCATTGGAGTGAGTAAGAACTGGCTTCTTTTTTTTTTTTTTCAGAAGAAACCTACAGTGGTTTGTGTCCCAAAAAACAACTTCTATCTTTCTTGCCCTTAATTCCTTTGGACCGTGCCTATCAATTTGATTTTAGGACTCAGGTGTTAATATATCTCAGATTAGTTGTGGTTACAGAGAATGATACAGCGAGCAGTGCTGAGTTACAGAGCCCTCTGCTCATCCCTCCGTCTTGTTCTAGCTTCTGTCCTTCAGGAGATGCAGTGCAGCCATGCAGCTCTGCACCAGTGTTGGATGTTCACTGGTAAGGGATTTCTAAGTGCACTGCATAGTGGGTTTGTGTAAGTTTAGCAGCAGTGAGCGTTAAGTGGGTTGTTTTCCCAGGAGCTGTTGTGTTTGTGCTTGGGAAGAGGAGTGGTGTATCCCAGCCTGCTCTGGCTCAGGCGTGTTGGCCCGAGCCTATCAACTTGAATCCAAGAGAGGTCCACAGGAAGCATGCATAGGATCAAGGCGCATGAGGAGCAGCTGAGCTCCCTGGGTTTGTCGGGCCCAGAGAGAAGAGGCTGAGGAGCAGCTGCAGCTCTCATAGGGAGCTCTGTTCTCTGGTGTCAGCAACAGGACATCTGAGGAGGCTCAGGTGTGGGTTAGGGAAAGGTTCTGCACTGGAAGGTAGTTTGATGGGAGTCCTAACTTGAATGATGTGGATGCAAGGAGCAACTGAGCTGCAGACTGCCGTGTTGTGGGCTCTTTGGGGCCAGCACGCGAAGCAGGAGCTGCAAGGTTTGAGTTGGTCCTTTGGGCTCTGCTGATATTGTGTGGCTGGTGCTGTGTGCTGTTGTCTGTGTGCGTGCCCTGCTCAGCTCGTACAAACCTGCAGCTGTCTCCAGGGAGAGAGATGAGGCTCCCCATGCGGTCACACAGGCTTGACACGACTAGGCACCAGAATACAAATGCTATATTAACAGCTTTATTATTGCAGCCCTGCCTGCTTTCCAAGAGAGTGCATTTGAGGTATCACTTCACATCACTGTTAACTGTGTATCGTCTTTTTATTTTGCCTGTGCGTGTTTCCTCAGGTGGGTTTTAGTTCATGTGGCATCCCATCCCTTCCCAAACCCTGCTGGTTTTCTTATACAAAAATGTGCCACGAATGGCAAATGCCACACATTTTGACCATCAAAATATAAGTGTTGTAAATTCCTGATGTTAGTTCTCTACTGTCTGCAAATGGGCTGCATGGGTTTTCCATATATAACTGACTGTAAACCAGAAGGTGAGAGGTGACTGTGCTCACAAGGCGGCAGTGCCAAGCCTTTGGTCTGGGCTGGTGCAGGAGCAGCTGTAGCTCACTGCTTGCTGTGGGCTGGGTGCTGAGGTACTCATGGTGTTTGCATTCTGGTGTTGTTCACCTCCATCCCTTAGGGAAAACTCTGCTTATGCCTAAAGCACACATTTCTCACAAATATCTCCTGTAGAAAGCAGTGTTTAGTCAAACAATTCAGGCAGAGTGTAGCTGCTTTTCCCCCCATAGAGCAGAGACACTGATAAATACCCTGAGTCTCTACATCCATCTGTTGGGACTGTGCCTGCTTCTCAACACACTGCTATGGCCCCCTGTGCCTGCAGGCTGGGCTGGGAGCACAACTCCCACCCACAGGTGCTTCCTTGCTTTGCTCCTGTGTGTATCATTTCATGCTAATGAGTGTGACTGCACAGCTAATTAGTGAATAGCTGACACCTGAGACTTAGCTGTTATGCATATAGATATACCTGTGTATCTTTAGCAAGTTACCTTCTTCTCATCTGATAGGAAGTTAACGTGCCGATGAGGCACCAGTTCTCTTCTCAAGCCGATCTCCCCATCCTTCACCTGCAAAATATTGCAAATAAGATTTCATTATTGCTATAGTCATAAGCTATTATTTTAAAATGAAGCTGTAAATCAAATGTGTAGCTGAAATTCTTTATTTGAGGGGTGGGGTGGATGAGTCTACAGTTATTTTATCAGTGAGACTCGTACCGATGACAGCAGCATGGCCATGGAAATTTTCGCTTGCTGAAGAAGAAATCTTAGGTAGGCTCTGTTTTTGAGGGGCAGCAAGAGAGAATGTTGTACCTTCAGATCAGCTTCTGCAGACAGATTGGTTCAAAACAAGTAAGTTTTATTCATTACAGTAACAGAACTGTTGAAACATTCATTTGTTTAAACCTAGAAATCTGCTGAAGTACTGCTCCTCAGTGTGCTGCTTCAACCAGATTGAATGTTGAGCATCAAAAGAAATGTTTATCAAGCTTTTGTGTTATTTTTCTCAGTATTTGGTTGTATTTTTCTTTCTGCATAGATACTGTAGTTCAGGTGAATACACAGTCGTGTTTGATTGAGAGATATGTTAGAGAAAAGTCACTAGCATTTATGGTTTTGTGTATAAAGATGAAATTTGTAGGTTGTGTTAAATTACTTACCGGGATATGCTAGAAGCACAGGCAAATGTGTGCAGATTTTAAACATGTACCTTTTGAAACATGAAAATGATGCGGTGCATATGGTCCCAGTGAATGACATGATAGATTATAGTAAGAGCAGTCTGAGCAAATGAAATTGTAATGGAATTCCTGCTCTGGCTTTAGAGAATAACTTATTTATCCTGCATCCTAAGATGCTGCATGCATACTACAGTTTATCATATACTTAGAAATCCCCTGGCAAGTCAATAATGAATAAATGAACTTAAAGATATGATAACACTTAGAGCATAAGGAGCAGAAGATAGGATGTTTTTCAGTCTACTCTTTTGTTGTTTTGGCTGAGGTGTTTCTGCAGAGATGCTGACCCGGATAGTTCAAATGAATAGTTTTGATTCTTTTTTCTGGCAGGTGTATGAAGCAGTCCCATGCTACACTGAGTGCAATCAGTATTCTTGGGTAGTCGAACCGTGGTCTCCGTGCAAAATCAACAGTGAACAAAATTCCCTCCACTGTGGAGAAGGAATACAAACGAGGAAAGTCAGGTGCGTGAAGACAAAAGCACAATTGCAAATTATAAAGAGCTCAAACATGCTTGCATAAAGCTGAAACAACTGGCTAAGTGACAGTGAGTATGTTGTTAAGTCCAAAGTATTTCAGATGAAAAGAAACGTGCGTGTCTGTATGATGATTAACAGGGAAAGCACTGAGAGATGAAGCCTTGTGTTATGATTAAGATTTCTTTCATGAAGAAGGCATGATGTTTAAATTAGAATTCTTTAACCTAAATGCCATACAGGTACAGCACACTCCTGACCTGCACAGCCTCCATATTCTCGTTGCTAACGTATTCCCTAAGTAATAGCACAGTGTTAACTGGAGTGGTGTTCATTATCAGTAAGTATTCATTCCCTAGGCTTGGCAAATACTGTGATTTCTAAATGTGAGGATGTTACTAATGGGAGTACAAAGGTTTGTTCTTTCTGGTTGTCATTTTCTCTTCATTCATGTGTCTTCCAATCAAAGTTAAAAGCTCCTTGTATGAAGCTTTAAATATTTATTTACAGTATTTATTGAAACCTGAATCACAGAAGCCCATCATGTGCATAGCATTTCAATTTGGCTTGTTAACACCATTAATTCATCACTTTGACTTAATGCGTACAGCTTTGTGTTACATACAGTGTCCTATCTGGAGTTGTGCAGACCTGCTGACATCCGTCACTTCTGTAATAAGCTGATTAAACTCAAACAAAAATTTATGTTTTCTGTGTAGGTGTGTAAGTACTACAGAAGACCATGGAGGGGAAACTGTACCCAATACCCTGTGCAATAAGGCTGAAATCCCAAGTGAAATTCGGAAGTGCAGCTTGTACTGCCCCAATGAGTGTGCAGTGTCTGACTGGGGACCATGGAGCACGTGTCCGCAGGTAGGTTTTCCTGGCTGAGGTTCCAGTGGAAAGTTCCTCATGTTGTATTGTTTGTCCTTCAACCGTTGTGTGAAATAATTAATTTCTAACAACAAAGTAAATACATTTTCATGGATCCTACTGCCTACGTGGTTGAATCTGGAGATTTCTTTATTTCTACAGAGACTGAGCTCTGGAAAATTACTTAGTAAAACACATAGGTATGTCTGTGACAATTCAATCCACCTTTTCACAGATGAGGATCCAAACAAGCACAGCAGGTGACAGGATCGGCATTGTGTTGTGGTTAAGTGTCTGTTTGTGTCCCCCTACTCAGGGGAGCGCTCTGTGTGTGGTGCATATCTCTCATGGTTAGGGGTGGTGGCACTCCTCCAGACAGATCTTAGGCTGGAGGGAATTACAGCTCTCTCTTCTCAAAAAGACAGTATTTCTGTCTAGCATCTCCTCCTCCAAAAACCCTGAAGGAAGATTTGAGGCAGTAGTAACAAGGGTACAGCAGCAAGATGTGTGAACAGTTTGTTATGTCACAAAATACTCTAAGCTCTCTGAATTATGCAACCGCTGCCAAATGCTCTCTGTTGTTTGTTAGTTTTTTAACAGTCCAAGATGGAAAGAAGCTGCAAATTTTGCCCTGTGAAAACTCTCTGGCCTCAAGGCATGCGATTTGAAAGCTATCGTTTCTCTCTGGTTAGTGTTGAAATAGGTGCTAGGTTAATTCTAAGCGGTTTTGTGACATACTTAAGTGGCAGAAATATTCACTGCCCTTACGTTAACAAGGCCATTATCAAAAGTCCGAGTGGTTATTGGACAGATACTTGTAGTACTGCTGACATAGGTAATTTCCTCCTGTAATATTTTGTGTGGGCTATCGATATATTCAGTAAGAACATGTCAAATGAAAGCTTGCGTTTCATTTCCTGTGTTCACCTCCTCCTGAGCAGATCAGCTTCGATTAAGTAGAATTCGCTTGCAACCGATACAGATCCTTTCAAAGTCCCACCCTGGTTGGGCTGTTTCTTTGCCATTAAGTTGTTTTCAGAAATAGATTTTCTTCACTTCAGCTTGCAGTAA
This sequence comes from Lagopus leucura, assembly GCF_019238085.1. Classification (NCBI taxonomy): domain Eukaryota; kingdom Metazoa; phylum Chordata; class Aves; order Galliformes; family Phasianidae; genus Lagopus; species Lagopus leucura. The sequence goes on along the minus strand of NW_024962273.1, from coordinate 5,536,104 downwards.
CTAATGCAGCTTCTCAAAGCCGTTGGGTATTTTTCAGTCACATTAGTGAGTTGGTTATGAAGGACTGCTTGAGGCATCCTAATATCCTTAAGACACCCTGAGTTTTTGGTGGAAGACTCCTTTACTGCAATGATGAAGTCTCTACAGCTCACAGAAGCACAAAGGGATGACCACAACAAGCCTGATGGGATGACACTCCATCAGGTGACATAACTTTTGGTGCTTCCAGGCTCATGTGCCACAGTCCTCATTTCTCCTTGTACATCGTTCTGCCATGGGAGATGTTAATTCATAAATATGAGGGTGTCTGCCTGCCAATGCAATTAACTGAACAATATGCTTTCACAAGCTGTTCTGCAATGCTTTGTTGTGAAACAGAGATGACTGTGTGTGGAGAGAGCATGTGTTTAAATAGTTCTGTCCAGATACAAAGCAGTAAACAGCTTGAAGTTTTATAGACAAATAAAACCCTCCCTTTGAAGAGTTTACAGCAGCACTGTCTCACTTTTATAGCTACACAGGCTGTTTGTGTTCCTTTGGTTTTAAGAGGGCCACACAGCACAGTTCCTCCCAGACTGCAGATGCTTAATAACTCTAAGGCAAGCACTGGATTTGCTATACGTGCAGAATGACCCTTCTGTGAAAATGGTGTTTATTCATTCTGTACATGGGGCAGGGATTGAGGGTAACTGAATGGCCAGGAGTGAGGCAATGCCAGCACAAGGATGATTAAAGCAACCTTCAGCCTCCTTAGTTGTCACAGGGAAAAGGTGGCAGCCAAGAATGGCCATGCACTGGTGAACATAGTGAATGGAGTTACAAAGGCAATGGAGTCAATGGAGTTTCTCATTTCATCTTTAAGAGAAGATCTACGTACAGTCAGTTGGATAACTCCATTATAGCTGGGAGGTTGGATTTGGGTCTTGCATGGAGGCACTGCAAAAAACCACCCAAATATAAAAGTTTGCACCTGGAGCCAAACATCATTTTGGTCAAACCTGTTGTGCCTCCAGTCTGCATCAAGTCTCTTGCCATGGAGTGGCACATCAATAAGTTGGTCTATGTAAAGCCTCTAGCTCATTAGGATTGCCTGTTCAGTTTTTTTGAGGGAATTTTACTCAGTAAGTGATAAACACCTGCATGATTTCCAGCTCCCCTCATGCTGCAAGTAAATGCCCATCCTCAGAGAATGTGCAAAACACTTTTTGTATATTCACTGAAAATACATTTCCTAAGTATGGCTCCCCAGGTAACTTAAAACTTTTGAAGGATCACATCATGCTTAAACAGAAAAGACAAACCATACAGCCTTGTTACTTTTCTTTCGAACACATTTACATTTCATTACAAAATAGTTGGCGTTATGTTAGACCTAGAACTCTTGTGAGGCATCTGCCAAAGAGCATTCTGGGAAATCCTCCTGTATCTCTGGCCGTGTTTGGCTTACAGGAGATAAAGAGGATTTATGAAACTTGACAAATTCCAGTTTGTAAGAAATGAGCAACTCCAATTTCAGCATCATCTTTGACTGAGTAGCTCTTTGGTTCAAGATATTTACCTAAGATTTGGTCACGTGAGAATTCTTTTCCAGTCACTTTGGTGCTCTGCTCCAATTTTATAGTGTTGATAATAAATTCATTCTGATAGCGGAATAACTAAGCTTTATCAGCCAAATATAAAAAGGCCTTTTAGATTATCCGGTTTACCCTTTGTCAATATGTCATTGTATACCCTGGATACTTTCTGGGGTACTACTTCATTACTTCTGTTTTATGTTGTAGCAGTACTCTTCCCATGTGGATTTTTTACTTTTAAGATGGTAAATGATCTTGAATCATATTGAAATCAATGAGTCATAAAGGTGGTGACTGCTTTGTCAATAGGAAGTATTTTCTTCAATACTTCTTTCTACAAAAGCATTCAGCTGTGGTTGTATTCCTTTTGGTTTCTTGATTCCTTTTTAGTATTACTCTTTGTAGGGGCATTTTTCTTAGTTCAAGGCGCTGCCACCATTCCTTTATGTAGATTTTTCAATTGAATTGCAATTTTTGCATCTTGATTATGCTGCTATTTAACATCGCTACACAAATTTCCTCTAATGGCACTTTGCTGTGACCCAGAAATGCAACTGTCTGAAATGTAATACCTCAAGATTACTTTTGAGGTTCTGTCTCTTTGCTGGATTCAAGAAACTCATAATTACTGATTTAAAGCTTCTCTTTTACTCTCACATTCTCTATTGTAAGAAGAAATTCAAAATGGTTTTCTCTCTGATTGAAGACTATTTTTTGGCTCATAAAGTTTTCTTCTTTGTCGCTAAGTAACACCCATGTAAGTTAAATATCAAGGCTTTAAAGCCATTAAAATAACAGTTTGAAGCTTGCTAGTTAGTTAGAAAAAAAAATCATGAGCAAATTAGATTGACTTGCATTTTGCTTCAGAGATTTCATATTCATTCCGGCTACAATAGCGTGTTTAGTCAGACATCATCACTTGATTGCTCAAAGACCCAGCTAAACAATCTGGAAGCTGAAATCCTATCATCTCTGTTAAATATTCAGTGATCGAATAACAGGCACTACCTGCAGTGTCTTGACTTTGTCTTCATCTGACTTGGAAATATAATTAATTGTCTTCAATTGAATTCATCAAAGCACTCTTAAAATGAGTTAATATGTGAGTTGTGCTACAAGTCCCTGAAATAATTACCTCAATTTTTTTTTTTTGTTAGCTGTGTGCTACCTTGTGGATAGCAGTCACAGCCCTACTGTCAGATCTGAGTGGCCTTCATGTTTGCCTCATCTGTTGGTTTTCCTAGCAGCAAATTCTAAGAGGTCTGAAATTAGTTAATTAGAGGGGGTTACATGTCAAGCGAATGAGAGCAGCTGTCCCTATTTCAGTGAGCATTTTCCTCCTGGATCAATAGCCATTTACAGTGCTCAGGACTTGTAACAACTGATTTATTATTCTCCTGAATCTGTGAGGTGTGTGCAGTATTCAGATAACTGCTTGTACTAAAAGTGGCAGCAGGCAATACAGCTGACTCACAGGTTTCACAGTGACTTTCATCTCAGGTGTGAGTCTGAGTTGTTATGGTTTGGAAGTGCTTTCCCCCTAAGCCAATTGGAAAAGAAATCGAGGACTCATTTGTAGGTTTTGCGGTTCATTGCACGCATTACTGGATCTTCATCTCAACTGGTAACTTCACATGTAAGCTTGACAGAGGACCTGAGTATTATGAGTATTGGGCTGAAGAATGAAGATTGAATAGAGTTTAATTTCTAGACTAGGGGATAATTCAGTTAAGTCAAGAATAAGAATCATGCTGGCCTAATGCTTTCCTGGATCAACATACACTGTTCTTTGTCTGTAGGTATGACCTGATTTTTTTTGAGATGGTTTTATCAAAAAGTTAGTGATTTATATATATATTTTAGATTTGTTGGTTTGTTTTATTCACCTTTATTAAAAATGTTTATAAAATAAATAACAGTTATGTAAGTATGCAAGTGAGTTTCAGAACTTAGATACATCTCAAAAAGGAAGTCTACATAAGTACATTTTCATTTTAAAGGACTGCTCGTGTTACTGTAAGGGGATTGTTAAATTGTTCTGAAACATCCACGTCTGCATGAACAATACAGTGGTTCATTGCAGTGTTAAAAATAGTTAAACCTTGTTGCTGCCAACGCATTTGCCTTAGTTTGAGGTTGCATGTTTCCTTATGAATAGACTTTTAAATATAACGTGGCCAGCTATTTATAGAGCAGCGTGCTTAATACAAGCCATTTGATAAATAAAGCAGCTTAAAGGGCTTTCTGTTACTGTGTTACAACCTTTATGCTGAACAATTATGATGCATGTGAAAGCCTAGATCAGTGGACAGCTTTTTAAATCCACCACAAAGAAAGTCTGATAGAATATATTAATGTGCAACGTTAACAACCCTTCCTCAAGGACTTAGATTTCATAACCTTATGAAACCTTTATTTTATTTTGCATCCTTTTCTTCCAGAGCAAACTTTCTATACTTCGTCTGTTCTGTTATTGTCTGGACCAAAGGCTGGGTACATTCTTTGTGTATGTTTATATCCCTCACTTTTCATATTAGCTTAAAATAGTGTCAAGTGGTCATGCTAGAAAAATGTGACTGGCTAAAAGAAATACTAAAAAATGCAGTAGATATAATGCCAAGAATTCCTCTGTAGAATCAAGAAGATGGCTTTTATAGTTTCTCAAGTGAATAGTCCTTTAGGAAAGACACCAATTCATTCCTCTCTTAACGTGATATTTATCTTCCAGTGCCTCAGGATGTTTTCTTTTTGTTATCATATATATAATCTTGTCTGTAGATGCTGGGCTCAAACTCAGCTTTTTCACAATTGATAGAAAAGAATAATGAAAACAGTGAGATTTAATGCAGTAAAGTAGGGGACAGTCGAGTTATGCATGTAAAGAAACTTACTGTCAGTGTATGATGTCCTTATGCTCTAAGATATGCTGTATGATTTGTAAGATATGAATTGTGACTTGAGTTACATGCCCATTATTATTACCATCTAGAAATTAATTCCATGTCTACCAGTTATATCAAAGGAAGTATGTGCCTGAATTGCACACTCCATTGCTTACAGTCATCGAGGAGGAGTCTGGAATAAAACCAACAACCAACACTGTCTGTAAAGCTAAGTGCCAAAATTAGTTGGCACTTAACCTTGAAGGTACATAAAGTTACAACATCTGTACCTTCTGCTTTCATGCATCATAGCATTTCTTGTTTTCTCTCTTATATTTATTGCCAGTCAACATCCATATTCATCCTCCTTCTTTGATCCAGAAATCTCTAACCTGTACAGGCAGAAATCTATAGCCTGGGTGGTGCAGAAAGTAGATTTTCCCTGAATAAAGATAGAAATTAGACAAAGGTTTTCCACTGGCCAAGCAGATAGTAAGCTCTCATGATTCTCAGGTAGAAGCAAGACTAAGTTGTCCTTCGTTGTAGACCCAACCCTCTGGAGGAGCAGAGTCTTGGTTTCCTGTGGTCTGGCATCTCTCCAGAGCTGTTCTCATTGCAGTTTGCTGGAGGTGTCTTTGGAGTCAAGACCCAGCCCTTTACACTCAAGCCAGAGGCAGAATTTGAGCCCACTTTCTTGTCTCATTTCATATACCTGAGCTGTGTGCAAGAGCTGGACCCCATCACAGATCAGTGAGATCCATACAAGCATGGCATGGAGGGCTTCAGCTTCTGCATTGCACTCAGTTTGGCCATCTTCTAGCTCTGACACAGTCTAAATCTACCTTCATAAATCAGTCTAAATCTGTCACCTTGACTTTCAGGGTAGAAAGATTTCTATAATGCCCAATTTAAGCTAGTTGTTACATGCCAAATCCTCCCACAGGCATAAAAATAAATAGCATGACTGTAAGGAGATGATCTAAAAAAAAACAAGTCAAAATTTAATTCCCACAACAGCATACTGTAATTGTACATACCTGCCTGTCTCTGAACAGTGATGCTGACTGCACCTTTTCTTCTTTCATTTTCCTTTTGCTGTATATACTGCACTGGCTGATGCTGAGCACAAACCCAACTACTTATAAGAGGGAATGTCCAACTTTATGTAAAATTAATAATGAAAAGCTAAATCTACAGTCAGTAAAAATAGTATTTATTAGTGGAATGACTTGAAGTAAAATTATGCCTTTTAAAGTACCACACTGTTTAATGGAAAGAGAGGAATTGGAAATGAAAGTGCTTAGAAAAGGGCTGATGCGCTTTCTGTTTATTAAAAAAAATAAAGTGGATTCATATATGCTTGTGAGAATAAACTTGGTTTCCTAGTGGGATAAGAAATCTATCCTTTTCCAGTTTAAAACCTTTACCCCTTTTCTTTTCTCTATGTGCTCTTGTAAGAAATCCCTTCCCAACTTTTGGGCAGGCCTCCTTTAGGTAATGGAAGGCTGCAGTGAGGATTCCCTGGAGCCTTCTCTTCTCCAGGCTGAACAAGGCAATCTGTTTCAACTTTTCTTCATGGGAGAGGTGCTCCAGCCCTCTGAGTGTCTTTGTGGCCTCCTCTGAACCTGCTCCAATAGTTCCACGTCACTCATGCTGGAAGCCCAAGGTCTGGACATGGTACTCCAGATACTTACAGGGGCAAACTAGAGAGGAATTTCCTCCCTTGCCCTGCTGGCCACCCACCCCTTTTTTGATGCAGCCCAGCATACAGTTGGCTTTCTGAGCTGCAAACACACGTTGCTGGCTCATGTTGAATTTTTCATCAACCAGCACTTCCAAATCCTTCTCCTCAGGACAAGAAGTTAGGTAGTGCCAGCCCCAGTACCAACACCTGAGAAGCACCACTCACTGATGGAATGGCACCTGTACTGTTTCATATGGAATATTATTTTTGAGTAGTCAGGTTGACTGTCCTTTTCTACATCTGTGAGAATACTCAGAATCAAGCCCTTCTGTAGTCTTGCCCAGATCTTGGTTAGCTCTGTAACAGTTCCTCCTGCCTAGCAGCTGATGTGTTTCTTTATTTCTTGTTAATGCTCTCAGTATTTCCTCACAAGAAACAATCTCTCTTCTTCAACTTTCGCTGTTTACATCCTCTAACTACTTCGGGTTTCCAAACCCATTCCTTATTCTTTGCCATATAGTAAGTATTTTATTTTTCCAGCCTGGGATTTTTGTGGAGTCCTGCAGGAGTTGTGCACCCAACCCTATTGAGATTCCACAGTGGTTGGATGCTCGGCTCCCTCTTGCTCCTTTGAAAATTCCAGCTTTCATCTTTTTCTTTGCTAGCCATTCCCTCCTGCCGCTTATTCAGTTCCATATATATTTGGTTCAATTTTTTACATAGTTAACTTGAAAGAGTAAGGCCAGAAAATCAATTATAAAACTAAATTGACTTCTCAATTGACGTAAAGAGAAACTCAACAAATAATATTACAGGATATTAGTTACAGTTTGCAGACTTTGAATTTTTGCATGTTTCCCATGTCCTCGGCTTGATTAAATGAACACTTTTGCGACAGAGATTCTTTATTATTCAGAACAGGTAAAAGTGAGTTGCTTATCGTATCAACCCTGGCTCCTCAACAAGGTGGCTCATCAGTGCAGTGAGAATGCCAGCTTCAGATCTGCAGTAAACTCCTCATTTGTTTAGATCCTGGCAAATGTGAGATATATCTCAACCTGTTGGAGTCGGGGCTGTTTCACTGTTCCACTAAAAGGACATCCGAGAGGGAAAATTGCCTGGCTAGCCAGGACTGCTGGGTGGCTGCAACAGCATGAATACCACACAGTGCTGAACTGCATCAAGGCCCTGTAATTGTGCACAGCAGGATGCGTGCTAGACAATACTGTTTTATTAAAAGCAGTTACGTATCTACAAATTATGCGTATTGTCTGCCTACAGGTGGGTTGTTTTTGGAAAGGGAGCAAAGGCAGGTATTTTGGAGCTGGCACAAACTGAACTTCTTTCCCAGTGTTGGTTGATTTGTTTCTTTTCCTTTGGTAAAAATGCAGAAGAAAATTAATTAGCAGTAGCTACAGAAATACCTGCTTTGATTTTTTTTTGTTTCTTTTAAATGGCCAAGTTACTTAAGCTATTACTGTGAGGATGAGCAGACTGGTTGTGGAGAAGGCCATAAACTATTGGTAAACAGCACAGGTTTAATTTTCAGACAATTGAGAACAATTAGTTGTTTTAGATGAGCGTGGATATTCAAATAAGATTACCGTTTAAAATGGTTTGACAAGATGTATGTCAACAAACAGAACATAACATAATTTCCTTCATGTAATATAAGCATTAAGGGACACACACCTTGACAACTGTTTTAAAAGCAGACCAGAACTTTTCCTGTTTGTTCTGATATTTATTCTGTTTTGTTAATGCTATCATCTGTGCTACTAATCCAGTTTACAGCAGTCTGACATTTTATGCTGCAGTGCCATGACATCTCTGTTTAATATTCACAGTACAGGAATTATCCATACTTTCACCCATGCAGTGTTCAGTGTTTGACAGCACTTAGTAGCATGATAATAAGCCTGTGGCTTTAAGCTGTTAGTTTTTTATTTTATTTTATTTAGAAAACTCTACAGAAAAATCATGTTTTAAATTCTCAATCACTTATGAAAATATTTTTCTACATGTTTTGTTTTCTTCATTTTCTTGCTGTTCCAGAGCAATCTTTGGTCCTAATGAGAGACTGTTAGGAATTAAATAGGTCATCTTGTTCAGTAAATGCCTCTGGATAATAGAGATTTATTTAATTGGGATTCATTTCCATTAGGTTTGCTGGGACCACTCTCACTTGCCCGCTTTGTGGGACTGTGGAAGAGCTCTGCTGAGGCTCAGTGGGCCAGAGCCCTCGGGGCTGGTGTTCTATCCCAGCCTTACAGCTAAAAAGGCCATTATATACTTCCATAATCACCCTAGCTTCAGAATAAGCCTATTTATACTTTTTTATGAGATCATTTAATGAGACAAAACAGCTGTCTGTAGTGCTTTTAACCACCAATTAGCCCTGATCGCTGCCACAGCCATTTAATTTTCAGCACTGTGACTCCATCCTCCCCAGGCAGTGTGATGTGGGCACGACAACTAAGCTGGGCACACGGCAGTGACACAGCCCTCTCTGGTCCAAACCAGAAGTCATGTGTGGGCAGAAGTGGGTGGCACCTCTGTGTAAACTGAGAAGAGGTTATGTCCTTACGTCCCTCATGTTCTGGAGGGTGGATAGTGAGCAGGTGCTGTCCTCACCACAGAAGGGATGTTGTAAGACTGGAAGCACTTGGTCACTGTTGCTAAGAGCACAACTGAAATGGAAACCAGAAGTAGGGATGGAAGGCTGGTGAGAGCAAACATCTGCAGTGCCTGTGATGCACAAGGACAAATGAAAATAGACTTCACTTGTCTCATGCTCATGTGACTATGTGAACAAGCAGAATCCTGGGTTATAACCAGCCTGACGTCAGCATATCATGTCACAGGCTGTAAAAAGTCACCCCATCTTGTCAGCACAACTCTCTCTCAGCACTGTGGGTGTGCTTGTGACAGCCCCAGCGCCATGTCTGTGTATTCATCGGGGTCTCTTGTGCTGTCCATCACTTCTGTATGCAGGTGTGTGATCCAAGTACTGTGCAAACCCGATCTCGGCAAGTGCTAAGATCTCCTGTCAGTAGAAAGCCCTGTCCTGAAGATTCACAAATGAAACCGTGTATTCTTAACCAAAACTGCTTCCAGTATCAATACAATCTAACAGGTAGGTATAATTTTCCATTCTATTCTTTCCAGGAAGGGACACAAATTACAGTGCACTTTAAACTGATGTTCTGCTTTCCTAATTATCTTTATGTAAAAGACCCAGGTCCTTAAAGGCTTTCTCCAGTTGTATTGTTAGTTATGTTTGCTTGTTGTGTTGGTTTCAGCCTTGTCATTACAAGGCTTACTTGCAGACATCACTAATTTCACTAACACTAATTACATGCCTACATTTCTACAGGTTAATGGATAAATGTAGGATTTTAGCAGTTATCATTGTGTGTGTGCTGGAAATAGAACAAGTCAAATGGGATCTCTTTGTTTGTTTGGGCATCAGCAGAACTGTGTGCAAAGCTCCAGTTACAAGAGAATGTAACATGTATGATTCCAGGGAAGGCAATAATACCCAGCGGAAGTCTGATCTGGAGGTGATACAGCTTATCTGGGTGGGCATAGGATATTGAAAGCAAAATACATTGTTTTGGCCTTAGTCAGGAGCAATTAGATCTGTTTCATATGAACTAGCAAAAAGAAAAAGTGCGAGCCCTTTTGTTTTGACTAACTCAGATCACTGAGAAAGATACTAAGAAGAGATCTGAGATGAACTTGTAGACTGGTGGGGAGGAGAGCAGAGCTGCAGAAACTGTTACACCTGAATACAAACTGAGCCCGAGAAATACAGACAGAATGATGATGAAACCTTTTTTTAGCACTGTATTTCAGAAATGAAGAACAGTTATGCATTGATGTTTATCAAAGGTGGAAGACAAAGTAATATGTTTTTCTGCTGGTACGCTTCCTATTTCTCGCTGGTGTATGGAAATTTTAGTTGTGCGTGTTATGTTTTTTGTTTATTTTAAGTGGTGTTTTATGGCTTATTTTGCTTTGCTTGCATACTGCTCCTCATAATTTTGGACGAACAATATGATAGGAATTCTCTCCTCCTAGTAATGCCTGTTTTAGTTCACGAGTACTTGAGCTCTATTTGAAATAATGGGAAGCTTTGCTTTGAGACATAAAACGGATGAAATTATAGTTGCTTTTCAGAAACTTCCACAGCTACTTTATCAAAGTGAAGCTTTCCTTCTGACAATGCAGCCCTGCAAACACACCAACTGGGTTTAATTGATACGCTTTATCAGCATTTAACAGTTTTCTGTGCACCGTGGTGTACTGGTTTTGTTCAGGATTATCTGTGTGCGGAAGCTCTGAGCTTCAAATCTGAGCCTCGCTTTTACTGAAGAGCAACTTCCTTTTGTGTGCTTTCTTCTTGGGGTCGATACGAGCTAACATGGTGAAGTGTAACTCGATGGCGAGTTACAGCAGAGTGCTGTGTCTTGTGCCTGCAGCCTGGAGCACGTGCCAGCTCAACGGGAACGCGACGTGCGGGCGAGGAGTTCGGAAGCGGCTCCTGAGCTGCGTGCGCAGCGATGGGGAGACGGTCAGTGCACGGCACTGCGAGCAGGTGAAGAGAGAAGCCGCGCGCCGCGGAGAGACGGGCAAACATTAATTGAATTCTCCTAATTTTCTGCCCCTCAGCAGCATGATGTCGCCCTGGTTATGGCTTACGTGTGCATTTTGTTGCTCGCCGACAGCGTCGCCTGGAGAAGCCGGTGGAGACGAGCAGCGAGTGCGTGGTGCAGTGCGTGGTGGACTGCCGGCTATCAGCGTGGTCGGCCTGGTCGCAGTGCTCCCAGACGTGTGGCTCCGGTGGTGAGTGCCCTCCTGGCCTTCCCCTTCTACCACACATCATAGAAATTCAACATTTGACGTGCTTCAGGCAGCCCGTAGGGGTTATGGAGATGTAACAGGCTGTTTTCAAAGGAAACAAGTAGAGAGATGCCGGAAGGTGGGACCTGACTTGGTGGGCACGGTGGTGATGGGTTGACAGTTGGACTAGATGACCTTAGTGGTCTTTTTCAGCCTCCATGATTATTTTGTTATTTAATTTAAACTTTTAGAATTCAGCCATAGGAAACACTAACTCCTCCCAGATAAAGTGAGTGCTAGGAAGTTACAGGATTCCTGATAACGAGATATAAAAAGCTTTTCATATTACTTTTAGCTACATAGTGAAATCAATTTGAAGAAAAAAACAGTAAGAATATTGTTCTTGAGTTACTATATGCTGCTGTATCCATCCTGTGACCAGCCCCCTTTGTGTTTGTATGACTCCAGTAACTTCAGCAAAGTTTTATGTAGTCCATACTGCTCACCTGAGTAGAAAAAGCAAGAGGATTAGGGCCTTCCTTACTTCTGTATGAGTTAAACAAAACTTTCAGTGTTGATACGAGGAAATGCATTGAAGATTGTATTCCAAATACGCTCATGATATTATTTCCCAGGCTTGTAGATTGCATCAGACATACAGGAAATATTTAAACCAATTTCACTGAAGGTCAAAAAGAAAAAAGTTTGTAACTTCCATTAAATGATCTCTTCAGATTGATTTCAGAAATCAAAACATGTTACAGAAGAAGCTTAATATTTGGATGAGTGACGTTCTTTCTTTGCTGAGATTTTAGCCCTGTTGTAAAACAGTGCTCTCTTAACATAAATGAATAATTCATAGATAGTATTTTAAAATCTAGGAATACTATTCATTCCAAAGTTTATTTTTCCTTCAAAATCCATTTTGGAGGGTTAATGCTCATGTTGCTGAATGGACTTAAGAATGTTTTTGGAGTGTTCAATCACTCACTGAAATAAATAGTGCAAAAGCAAGTTGTAACTTCCTTATGGCTTTTAGCATGATTAATGGAGCAGTTTGTCCTGTGTAATGCCTGAAGGTGTTTTTCTCTTGAGCACTCAGACTGCACAGTCTGCACAGAGATGTGCTACTACAAATAGAGGCATACCTCGTATTCCTGATCCTGAAATGCTCATCCAAATCCTAAAGGCTAGTTAAAGAATTGATGGTTGGTAATGCATTTAAGGAGCAAATAATTGCATTGTGTCCTAAGCCAAAGCTGGGCATCTGCAGGGACTGAGCCAACTGAAGTCTTCAGTGCCCTGCAGAAGTGGAGCTCTTCTGTGAGTTCCTTGCTGGGGGTGTCAAGCCACATTAAAGATAATTAAACCACATAGTCAAACACGAGCTTAGTTCAGTCTGGGTCATCTTCTGCTTCACAGACAAGATAAGTGTTATACAGTGAGTAGAAAACTAATTAGAGCAGATCAGGCTGTACACATGTATGATTCAAAAGCTGAAGGTTACTGTTCTGTGAAAGTACAGACAGTAAACATCTCTGAAACCTACCTTGAATTCTGATACGAAACATAGGAGATGGAGGTGCCTTTTCACCAGTCCTGTAGCTTGGCCTCTTGTGTGTTTCCAGCAGCAGAAACCTTCCCTTCAGCTTCTTCTTTATCTTCCGGTTGGCTATAAATACTACTAATGGTAGTATCAATAGAGAAGTCATTATCGATGTACCCCCTCACAGGTGGTACTTCACAGATGAGTATCATGCAGCTTTCCTTCCCAAATGTTGACAGGCTGCAATACTGCACCATGAGTTTCTCTTTGGCATTTGTGAGAATAGGATTAAGCCTCAAATTAGACACAGGAAACCAAAGAATGATAGCAAACAAGCTGTGGGAATATGGAGTAGTAAACACTGATTCTGCTTCCCTTTGCCAAACAAATAATTGCCCACTTTTTGATAAAGCCAATAACTGTAGGACTTAAATGCACACTTGTCAGAAATAATTCACAGCAAATCAGCTGTATGTGCTGTTACTGGCTCTGCTCTTCTCCTGTTCACTCAGAAAAACATTCTGCTTTTCTGGCTTTCTTGGAGAGCATGTAAAGGGTCCTCTAAAGTACCAGAAACAATTTCAAAGGGAAAAATAATTTAAATATCATTCAGATCAAAATTTAGTGTTGCTAGATGTATGCTTTCACATGTTTCTTAACTCAAGCAAGGCTGCTAACGTTTTCATTCTGTCCTTTTCTTCCAGTAACTTGGTTTGCTGTGGTATATTTTAATGGATGGTGCCTTTTTCTTGCCCAGGTTTTATTTTATGGAACAATGCATTCAAACACGATGCGGTACTGCTGTGTATGTGGCTCTGACATCTAACATGGTTCTGGTACACAGCAGCCGAAGGCGAATATATTGATTTTTATAAATGATGATGAGTAAAATAGATCTCTTCTCTGCCTGCACTGAGCCTGCGGAGACGTGTAGCACATTTTGCTTGTTGCAGCTGTGGTTCTGTGCAGCATCTGCTCTGGATGCTGGCTGGGGCCTGAGATTGACTTTGTGTTACATAGCAGGGCTTCCTCGTGCCAGTTGCTGCACTGTTACAGAAAGGTGTATAGTCCTGGTTAATGCATGGTGCTCCTAGGATTAAAGCTACTAGCAACATATTGGAAAAAGATGTTTCCCTGCAGGATGTATTTCCTTTATTGAGGCAAGTGAATGCCGGGGAAGTTGTACTTTTCTAAGTAAGTATTTTCCAGTCTGGTATAATTTCTCTCCTACAGCTGTGTTAAATAGTATAAAAGCAACTAAACCTATGCCTTGTCACATAGGAAAGTGACCTTGTCAGATAAATGGTGGGACTTAACCTGAGTTACCCAGGGTTTAACACACACTGCTGTGTAAACATCCCCAAGTAATTATTTCTTATTTTCAATTTTCAGCACCCATTTAATGCTGTAGAGCAGAGGAGACAGACCTGTGGCTAATTCATTGCAAAATTAAGGAAAAAATCATCAGGAAATTAAAGAGCTAGGATTGCTTTTCTATCCTGGAGTTTGTGTTGGAAGCAAATGAATTTAGATGCGTGGAGTTTCTGTTCTGCATAGACAGTAAAAAAGAAGGTATTTAGAGAGAAAAGACAGGTGGAGTTTTTCTGCTCCTTGAGCGGCAATGGAGCACCTAGATAATGTTTATAGAGTGAGGAAATAAACCACAGAGCTTTAAGAGATCCACTGCAGTGATTGCACCCAAGAGACATTTCAACAGAAGTTCTTAGGCAAAATTTCTTTCATGATTTTTTCACGGTATGGGAAGGAAGAGATAGGAGAAATGAGGCAAACACCATATGACCATTGTGAATGCAGTGATTTTAAATGGTTTGGATAACCCACTGTGGGGAAATAAGATGTAAATAAAAACATAATGGTTGTTAGTTCCTCTTTAAAGGAAAATCGGGATTTTTACCCTGTGATCTTCCCATTTACAGTTTGTTAGAAAGTTGTTAAGCGGAGAGTATAAAAGGAAATTACGTCTTTAATTAAAATAGCTTGATGAATACTTCAGGGTTTTGAGCCCCTCCACATGAGCTCAGATCTTTAACTCGGAGCTATGGCTGCCACTTTCCAGCTCATGCCTGTGGGGCTCAGCAGTGAACTGCTTGCCCCAGGCATCCCCTGTGCTGTCTCCTGCAAACCCCACAGCTGCAGCTTTCCTGCTTTCTCTAAGAACCTTTTCCATTGCTAACCAGTTCCTAGAGCTCACAGAGCTACGTGCTAACATTCAGCCTAATTTTATGAGCTGCACATCGCTGCTGGTTGCAGCATCCCTGAATGTGCTAGAGGCTGGTTCGCAGAACTTCCCATTCTGGAGTAAGCAGCATCACGTCCCTTGGTCTTCTCTCATTCTCCTGCTTACAGGTACCTTGGTATTTGAGTTCCATTGCTGCAACCCTCTCTTTCCATGTGCTAGCAGCAGAATGGTTGCTCTCCTGGTGCACCTTACCTTTTTTCTGTTCTCAGCTAGGAGGGTTTCTTCCACCTCCTAATGTATCTAATTCTACAATGGCTGGATGCACAGTCATGTGGATAAGAGCTTTTATCATCACTTCTGTTACAAACTTCCTCAGTCCAGAGGATTAGAACTCGAAAAGGAAAAAGTCTTAAAATTGGTTTAAATGGGTTTAAAAATGGAATTCAGTGGGTAAGAGCGAGGGAATAGCATTGGACAGGTAAGAAAACTCACTGAGATGTGTCAGTAGCATTTTCAGGTGAGTGTGCTTTTAATTTTCACTTGCCAGATTTTTTTTGGGAAGCCCTACTTGCAGAGACATTCATGATGGCAGTACCCAAGATGGTAACTAAATGGCTGAAATACAAATGGGAATACTTCACTGCAAAGCCTGCTCTCTTTCCTGGTCAGGGAGTTAGCAATTATGGCTTGCACCTGTTTTGCATGGGTGTGCTCTTATTACTGAATCCTTTTCCCTATTTTTAACTGTTTCTCAAATCCCCGTCTGTTGAGAGGCGAGGCAGAAGATTTATCCACACCACAATGTTATGCCTTCCATTGCATAAGGGCTTTTTTCCAGTTTTCTTTTTAATTGGAGCCAGGATTCTAATTGAATCATTTTGAGTGAAAACATTCCTGGATAGAAATGGACAGCAAAAGAAAAGGAAATGGAATTGCTGTAACTTTAATGAGTGCATTCAGTTTTATTATTTCAAAAGTAGTAACATAATTGCTTTTTCCATTCAGTAGCTGAAGAAGTTTTCACCAATAATAAATAGGATTTTAATGGAAATGGCAGAAGTGGTTATGGACGGTAATAGCCATTAGGGTGTTCGCAGTTTTCAAATTAGATGCACATAATTGGTCATAAAAGGAAGATTTCATTTGTTAAAAATCTCTAGAAACATATTGAATGGACAGGGGTAGAAGTGATGCTTCCGTAGGAATTATTTTCCTGTCGTATTTAACGATCAGGATTTAGTCAAGTGTTTAACTGTGTTGCATAAACAAATAACGTATTTGGGAAACATACAAAACTGTGTTTAAACACAACTGTGCTCAGAAATATCAGCAACTGCATCGCGCGGCAGAAGATCAGTAATTGCATCCATATCAGCCGAATAGTCTTCCCCAATAATTGCTTTATTATTTTTTTGTTTGTTTGTTTTGAAAAAGAGCATTTTTATTGATGGAAGATGAGCTTGTAACCATGCTGACCCCAGATCCATTCCTTCCTGCTGACTGCCATCTCTTCTCTCCGCAGGCCAGATGGTGCGCGGGCGCACCGTGCTGCTGAAGGCTGCGGCCGAGGGCCGGCCCTGCCCAGCACAGCTCAGCCAGCACCGCAGCTGCCCGGTGAAGCCCTGCTACAGCTGGCATCTCGGGCCCTGGTCACCCTGCAGACTCCAGGTACGGCTCACAGCCACCTTGGGGTAACCATAGATCTTCCTTGTTGAGAGGGAGGTGTTTCTTTTCCAGTTGCTGGAGACGCAGGGGAAATTCAGGCATGTAAACCTGTGCGCGTGGTCTCTCAGCTGGCAGCAGCGATTTATAGCAATATAGGTTCACGTAGTGTGAGCTTATAGATGTATTAAAGAAGATTTATGGAGTGAATGTGCTTGAGCAAGCATAGTTGTGGTGACCTATAATTTAGTTATATAAAGTGACTCTAACGAGAAAATAGCTTTGTCTCTTCTTCTAAGAACAATATAGGAGGTTTTTTAGGTTTTTTCCTGCAATAGTGTTCCTGCAAGGATTGTGGGCTCCTTCTTGCTCTTTTTAACAGCTGGAGGATGGCTGGAGTCAATGTGGGCTCTGCCCTCCACACTGCAGTCGTTCTCCCACTGCCATTGGCCACTGTCAGCCTTGAATTGATATTTTTTCCCCCTGCGCTTTTTCTTCTCTCCTTAGCTGTTACTTGACGTCTTCTGTATTCAAATAGATTAGTTGGTAACTAATGGGCAGCTTGTGTGAGTTTCTCAGACACGATGAAGCCTGCTTGGGCTGCTGAGAGCCCTGTTTGCTGTGGTTCAGGTGGAGAAATGCTCCTTCTCATCCTGAGGCACAGGACCTACGCACAGGCCCCTGCTTGATTTTCCATATTGCCAAATGTAGGAAATGGATGACCAAAGTGGAAGTGAACACACATTATTTGTGTTTTCTGATCTGCCCTTTAGTGCAGCATGCATGACTTGAATGCTTGTTCTATTTCTGGCTGCAGCTGATGGACCAATAGCAAACGCCAGAATTTACATGGCTTTTTGGAGATGAAATTTGGAGTATTACAGAGTATTGGACAGCTCAGGATCACAGAACCAGAAATACATTTTAGGGTCACCTTTCTTCTTCATTCCTGTGCTTAACAGCTCGTTGCAGATAAGGATGTGAATTCAGCCTTTGTATGTGCTGCACTCAGTATTTATTTATGTATAACATCTTTAGCTGATATTTTGTCCAGCAGAGGTAAGCAAATTCTGCTAAGCATTAGGGATGAGCGATTCAAGCAGAGGAGCTAACATAGCTGATAAAAGAATTAGTAGAGAAGCTGAATTAAGGCCCCACATATTCTAGAAAAATAACACATCATGCAGATTAAAAGTGTGTACATCCAGAACCACGCTATATTTCAGCTCAGAGCAAGTAATCACAGCCTTTGCTTAGCCAGATATCATCCTGCACTTGCAGTGAGATAGAGCTTGCTTCTCTCCTTAAATTACTGTGTTGTAGTTTCTCCCCCCTTTGCTTTGTTTAGGAGAGGAGCCATTTTTTTCCATGTTTAGTTCTCTTTAATGAGGTGCTTAGGAATTAAATGTAGTTCATAAATACAAGGTGATTTATTCCTGTGCTTTTCTGGAAAAGAAGCTTAAGTGTACTTTCCAAAGAAAGCTTTCAGAAGTCGTGTTTTCAAGGATGCTTTGTAGAAGAACGTAAATACATCCCATGGTAAGACCAAAATGCATGTCGTGAAATTGTCCTCCTGGAGTAATGTGAACAGGACGACTCATTATAAGGCTGAAGTATTTCTTCCTTGTTTTATGAGATAACTGAGACTGCATTTCTTAATTGTAGAAGGACTATTTTATGCTAAATTGACTTTGTGTGAATAATTAGAGGTGTGTGTGTGTTCAGGAGTACAGCCTGCTAAGTGTTTTGTAGTGCTTGCTTTCACAGTCTGTAAATCAGTGCACTGTTCCCCAGGCAATTCCCCATGCCACGAGCACCCCTCCTGTAGGTGTGGGCATTTCTGCTGCATTCAGAGGGATGTGGAACTCAGAAAATGGGCAGTACACATCATCATAAAGGGTTGCATTACATCAGTCTTTTTCCCATGGGAGCTGAAGTGTTTAACATTGATTAGTAAAAAAAATAATAATTAGAAAATAGAAATTAGTAGTGGGTGACAGTGTTCATAATTTTTTCATTAAAGGAGTGCAAGCCAAGTAGCTGGATATTATCAAGAATTAGCTGCCTAACGTTGATAAGAAGACCAAGAACCCTGTTTCTAATTTAAAGTGTTTTAAAAGATGGTTCCTTAACTGTACTCAGACAATGGTTTCTCAGTAAGGAAAACTTTTACCTGATGAGATGCTCATCAACCTATGAAAACATTGGCCAGTCAGTTCTTTACCTAAGATGATTGTGAATACACATGAATCCCAATGAAAGCTAAAAAGGGAGAACTTTTCTTAAAGGCACATTTCAACAAAGCATCTCATTGGGACTGTGAGCCCTTGTGCTGTTGGTGTGCTAGAGGTGGCTGCTGTATGGGCAGACCTCAGCTTACACCCTCCCATGGAAGAGTACTTGTAATATAGATTTGGTCCCCAAAGTTTTGAATATTCAATCATTTCCTCAGCAGTGCTCCTCTGATTAGCAGCTGCTCACTGAGTCCTCATTGTGCCGTCACTGCAGCAAATTTCCACTGATTCCACACCTATTAATTCGGTCTTCAAATGTATAATTTTGGGGAATGTGAATAATTTTTAGAATGATAAGGAAGTTAATGCATTGCTCCTGCATTGCTTATGACCTTGCCAAAAACATCAAAAAAGCCCGCTGTCATTCCCTCTGTAAATGACAGTACAACACCTTATCTTTTGAATGCGTTCAGTTCATTGTGAAAACGATTTCTAGTCTTGAGTGAAAGCAAGTAAATGGAAGGCACTGTTAAAAAGCTAACATGTTTGTTTGGAGTTGGTTTAGAGTCCATGATTTCTCTTTTTTTTTTTTATCCTAAACAAATGTATTGTCATTATTGCCTGATAGAAGAATGAAAAATGTTGCTTTGAGGCGCGCTAACTTTTATAGTGGAGGCTACCAAAAAATGCATTCTTTTCATATTATTAATATTTATTTCTCTGCTGCTGTATGCCTATTCATACATCGTTGTGTCGACAAATACTTGTATATTTACGACTCGTTTATAAAAGAACAAGTATCTTTTTAAAAGTTTTTCTGTCCTTTCCAGTAATCTTCAGCAATTCCTTGATCCACTTCTTGAGCTGCACGCAGGCTGCAGTTTGATCAGTGCCCATTTCCCCAGAGAATTTTCTCCACATCGTACTGTTTCCACCAGCAGTTTCCAAGAACTCTAACCCAATTGACAGCTGCATGAGTTATTCACACACCATTAATCTCAGGCTGCAATAGAGGTTTCAGCAGTGAAATGGTAATTTAGAGCAGTGCGTTACAGACCGACTAAAATGAAACATGGTGTTAAAAACTTGAGATCTGGCTGCATATGGTAAATCTACACTAATGCTTCTCTAAGATGCTTTTGATAAGCAACTACTCTCAGTCCAACTATTTATGCCCCTATTTCCATTTCATTGTGCGTCAGCAACAGAAGAGGTCTGGAGAAATTGAAAAAGGTACCACATGTTTACAGGAGAGATATTCTTGAGATTCCTGCTATCAGACACGCTGCCAAATAAATGAACTTGGTAGGAGCCATTCTGTTCCACAGATGAAGTCCATTATTTTAAAAGAATCTACTGCCAAGTGATTCAAAGTAGCATTTCCCCTGGTTATATAAAAGCAATGTTTCGTCCTTCTTCTTGAGCTTTATTTACTGAATTTTGCAAAGTGCCATTTCCACAAGGCTTGAGACACATGTTCATAAAGCATCACACAGGTTTAAGTTGTGTACCTCAGACATCGTTGCAGCTCTGTTTTTCAGGGAAAAATGAAACAATTCCAGCCTCTAGAAATAGCCTCAGGGCATCAATTCTCACATCTTCAGCTCTTGATCATCCGGTTAGCCAAATGATATTGATTTTCTGGTAGAGTAAGTCTTCAGCAAGTAGTTTGGTGTATGGCAATTTGGAGTATTTTAGGACTGGGCTGAAGAGCGTGGAATGGCTTGCATGGAGCCTCCTATTGCTTGTTCACACCAGGTGTCAGTGCTAACAGACTGTGGTTGGCTTCAAGTGGCATTTCAGTAAAGCAGGTGATCTGTGTCCACATCAGAACCGCTAACTCCCTGCACAATTAAGAAATTACATAACGCGTTAATCTCTGCAGCCTAATTAAAAGCGTTGATGGGGTTTTGCTGTTTGAATTTAAACCGTTTAAGTGCCCCATATTGGGCTGTATCACCAGAGGGGGTGAATGGAAATGCTCGTTTCTTTTTGAATGGGCTCTGCCATTGGCCTCTTCAGGGAAGCCAGAAAAGCCATCTCTGTGTTTATTGAACTGGGCATTCCTTAAGAATCAGTAAATACACAAGCTCTAACTAAAGACATGGAGGGCTTGCCCCAAAGACTGTATTCAGCTTTTACAGTACCCATCTCTTCTGGGAGCTTTGCTGCCTGGGCAATGATCAGCATTCCTAAAGCTGTGCTCTTCACATTTGTTTTTTTCCAATGCTGTGCTGGGGGAAGCACCCGCCTGAGCTCTGCCCCATCTGCTCAGTGACTCCTGTTTTCCCACATCTCCCACATGTGGAAAGGAAAGGATTTATGTGCTCTTCTCCCCACTTGGGCTGCAACACACTTTTTCATGTTCCATTGCCTCTGAGCTTCTGTAGAACTGTGTGCAGAGATGATCTGCATCTGTTTTCCCATAACTGTGGGTACTATTGCAGCCCAGAAACTGGATTTATATCTTTGAGTTCTTTTTAGGTGGAGTCAGGTGTGTTTCTTCTGCTGTCTGCTAGCAGCAGCAATGATTGTCTCTTTCTTTTCTGTCATTTCCTAGGGTGGACAGTGTGGAGATGGATTGCAAGTCCGCAACCTCACGTGCGTAGTGCATGATGCATCTGTTTCTGCTACATCCAAGCCAGTAGAAAGCACATTATGTGGTGAGCTACCTTTGAAGGAGAGTGTACTGCAGTTACCATGCTCTGTGCCTTGCCCAGGTAAAGTCTTTTGAAAGTCACACTACGTATCTGTCTGTAATAGCTTTCTGAGACTGAGTTGCTTGCATAGCTGAGCACTGTCAGCTGCTGCAGTAAGAATTTGTACTTCAGCAGATCAGGTAAATGCTCAGTCTGCTGTTTCTAGATCACCTGAAAAAGACTTTCTTTTTGGAGAAAATGAGATTTCTCATGAAGCAGAAAATCTGAATAATGCATACCATTGGGTGATAAACTGGTGTTATTTCACTGTTAAAGCCGTTGTACTCAGCCTGTCCTTAATCCTTTAAGGCCGATTCCTTTTGCAAACCTGTGATTTATTCTCTCTGCATGCAGGTGACTGCCACCTGACCGAGTGGTCAGAGTGGAGCTCCTGCGAGCTCACATGCATTGATGGCAGGAGCTTTGAAACAACGGGACGGCAGGCTCGCTCCAGGGCGCTCATCGGTCAGCCTGCTGAGAACACAGACAGCTGCTCTGGACAAGTGGTGGAAACACGGCCTTGCTCAGGTAGCCTTGCCAGGGTTTGTCCTGCACAAGAGCTTACTCAGGTTTTATTGGAAAGTGAAGGCTGACTGGTATTGATGTTGCAGGAGGGAGGTGTTACGAATACCTGTGGAAAACCAGCCTTTGGAGAGACAGTGTGCGCACAGTGTGGTGTCAGCGCTCAGATGGAATAAATGTCACAGGTATGTCCAAAAGCACACGTGGCTGAAAAGTCTTCTTCCAGGTATTTCTTCTTCTGCACCACATGTTCAGAGGGCAGTTGGAGAGCTTTCCTTCCTGATTTCCCCAAGGTTTCAGTTTAGAGCTGTGAGTAGGAAAGGTGGGCACTCAGCAGCCTTGCTGTCAGGTCATCTCACATGTCATTGCACGAGGACATGTGGGTGAAGTACCCTAACTGACTTTTGGGCTAGATGATCTTAGTGGTCTTTTCCTACCTTAATGATTCTATGATTTTATGACTGCTGTATTAGCCACAGGAGGAAATGAGTGTGCCTATACTAACAGGCCTGCCTAAGCCTTCTTGTAACTGTGGAGAAGGGAAGAGAAAATCACCTGCAATGGAAAAGAGCCCAGCTTCTGTAATGCTTCTTCTATTCAATAGACAGGAATCTCAGATCACTCAGACTGTGAGATTCCTGCTGGTGCTGTGACCTACAAATTCCTCCTGCACAGGATGAAAAGTGAAATTCATGGTCAGCACTTTGAAGCTGTACAAGAGGTTGGCAAAGGTAATAGGGCTTGCACATCTGCAGGATCTATCTTGGTATGCGCAGGATGAATGAAGAGAGAGCAGGAATGAAAATGGTATCCAGTTCTATTTATACTGAGTAGTTAAGATAATATACAAAAGTTTTATGTGCGAAGGTTGCCAAGTAGTTAAGAGCTCATTAACACTTTTTTATTCCTATAGAAGCACAGAATTTCCCTAGTGTGAATGGGCTAAGGTGTTATGTGGATTATGTCTTCTTATGTAGATAAGACATTAATGAGGACACAGAAGATCTGCATCTAATTCCTGATTCTGTCCCCAACTTCCTATGTGGCCTGGGGCAAATTGCTTAAGTCTGTATATCTCTTTTCTCTATTAATAAGATGGGTATGATAATAATTCCCTGCCTTGTGAAATTAATTAATACGATTCCTACAGATATTATGCTAATGTGTTCAGTAGTCTAGTACTTAGCCATTTAAAATAAGCAAGCAACCACTTCCTGCAGTACAGTGATCCAAGTCAAAAATATTGTAAAACATACCCATTTCTCTTTCGTTTGAAAAGCACTCTTCTGTTTTGCAAGTAACTTCTCCTTTTCCAGGAGGGTGTGCTCTTCAGACCAAACCTGCTGAAGTTCAGCACTGCAGCCCAGCATGCAGAAAACCCTTCTCCTACTGCACCCAGGTACTTGGCTGCTGCAGAATGTGGCTGAGGAGTGAACATTGCAAAACCTTTTTCATTACCTTTGTATGTTAAACGCATTCTAGGACCTAGGAGATAATTTAGCATGCCCATGATACCACCTCGAGGCAGTAGTAGGAATTTCAGTCCAAAAGCTTCGTAGTTCTGCGCGGATGAGTAAAGGTGTGTAAGTGTAGAATTGTTACAATTTTGGTTTTGTTTCATGGGGAGAGTTTGGAACCTTCTGGTCTAGTATTCATTGAATGCTGTTTTACTGCCACATAGCAAGAGGACTGTTTAAAACTTTAGTAAGCGAGGAGATAAAAATGCATTTGCTCTCCTGCTCCTGCATGGATGCAGGAGGCCCCTGTGAGTACAAGGAAGCTGTAGCAGCCTGCTCCCACTACCTCCACAGTAACCCCTAAAGCAAAGCCAGAACTGACCTGCTTGCTGAAATGGTGAGCATCTGCAGCACCCGCTGGATCTTTGAGCCCCCGTCTCCTCTTTGCCTCTGAGGTTACAAATGTCTCTTCCTGTAGGTACTGAAGGCTAGATTCAGAGCTACCAAAAATGTCTTCTCCTTGTCCTCCGTGTCAGTGGTGTGACAGCATAAAACCTTAAAATAGCCAGATACAGCTGAGGTGTAGATATTTCTGTTTTAAAACTAGCTTCCACAGCTCTCAGTCTCACCTGAGTATCTTGTGGGAGGAATTATGGGAGGAATTAGCAGTGGATGCGAGCTCGTGTACGGGTTGTTGTAAAGTGATAGGTAGACATGCATTTCTTAGCTGTAAAAACTGTTGAGGTATCCTGCACCTTTCGCACCAAAAGCTCAGGATTGTGTCTGTCAACAAGTTGGGGGGGCTGTAGCAAAAACCGTGATAACAGGGTTAAATTCTTATCACATATACTGTAAATCAGTTTTCTGCTTGGATCGTGCAGAGCATATCAGACCACCACACGGGCATTGTAATTATAGGATAATTAGAAAAGAAATGCAATCTAAAAAAGCTATATTAAATTAGACATCCAGAAAATGGAGTATCTGTTTAGTGAACCACCACATTCTAAGAAACCTCTGGAAGAAATTGCCTGCACTGGTCCAGCATAGCAGATATTTGGTCAGAGGGGTAATGCTTCCTTATAGATAGTTCTGTGAAATACTAGAGCAGAAATAGATTGGAATGGAGAGTTGGGTCTGAATTGGGATTGCTTCTTAATTCATTTCTTCTAATGCCCATCATGGTCACTACTAATTTTTGTTATTGACAAGAGGAGTTGGATCAGGCCACAGATGCCTATGGTTAAGCCTGTTGTGATGAGAATGTTTCCATATTGAGCTACTCTTTTATTACTCTTATCATTTTTTATTTATTATTATTTATTACTCTTCTATATCGAGTTACTCTTTTAACCAATTCCCCAAGTATATTATGGTTGTTTTAGCTGAAGTGGGTTTGCAGCACCAGGTTGTGGCCTGTTTGGTTTCGTGTCAGTGAACTTAGTAATTACATGTTGTAATTTACGTATGGTGTACATATGATGTTGTAAAGTTACATATGATGTAACTTGCCATTTCTTGATAGTTTACATACAATTTGTGCTGTCCTGTGAAAGGATACTAACATTTTAATATTGAATTCCCTTTTATTACCTAGAGAGGAGTCTGCGGTTGTGAGCGAGGATATACAGAAATAATGAGATCAAATGGTTTGCTGGATTACTGCATGAAGGTACCAGGTTTAGAAGATAAGAAGGCTGATGTTAAGACGATTTCTGGAAAAAATAAACCCGTCAACTCCAAAATGCATGACATTTTCAAAGGATGGTCTATTCAACCTTTTAATCCAGGTGAAAAACTTAAATATGAATGGAATAAATTTTCTTTACAGTGTTTCTGCAGAAGAAAGATACAAGCTTTGTAGATCATAACATCAGAGATTGCATCTGGAGCTGCAGAGCGGCCTCACGGTTTCTAACTCGTGTGTCATCTTTCATTCCTTTGTGATTGTACAGAGTAATCACAATCTCTTATGTTGAGAGATAGCAAAGAGAATAAAGCAACAATATTTTGCAAAAGTATACTTAAATGCAGTTGGGGGGATGCTTGGAATTATCTGTGATGATTCGGTAAGTAATGCATTTGGACCAGGGAAGACTTCAGTAGCACTTCAGAAGATTCTGAGCAAAAAGTGCTTGAGACTTCATTAAAGACAACATGGGTTGTTTCTTGACATATTTCAAAAGTGCTTGAAAAAATACAGTAGAAAGCATAGAGTTTGGAGTTTTAATTGTTGGAGTTAAGACACTGAGAGAACAAAAACAAGCCAGAAGCAGGCAGGCTGCCGTGTCTAAGCAGCAGTGAGTCCTGAGTACTTCTGTGGCTTGTTTGTCATCGTTCCCAGCTGGAACGGGCACACGGGCTGCAACACACCTCACTGCTGCACAAGACTGATGCAGTAGCTGTCACAGCTGGTCACCATTTTGGTTATGACTAAAATTAACTTATGCATATTAAATTTATGATATGGAAATATAACTTGAAAATAAGCAACAAAAGTATCAGATAAGTCAAGTTTTACTGAAATACTTCAGTTGCCTCTATATCGTGCTAGTCCCATCTTCCCTGTCTTCTGCTCTCTGACATTGCCTTTCTTTCCTATTAGCTTGTAATGAACATGAGATTTTAGAAAACATGCAATTTAAGGTTCTGTTGGGGGATTCCGGGAACCATAATTCTGTCTGATATATGTGATTGCACGTTGAATGTTACATTTACATATTTGATTTGCATACGGTAGTTAACCTTTGTGTTGACAGTCTCAGAGCTAATAGAGCTTGGTCCACAGCCTTTTAAAGTTGGCTGGTTTTTGACCAAACTCATCATCCAGAAACCCATATAGTTCACCAGCTGTTTGAGTCACAGGTTTGGGGTTAATTGCCTCTTTGTCAGCAACTGTGGCCCTCTGTGGGCTGTCTTCCTTAGGTGTCACATCTTCAGCTGATAACTTTATGAGGTTAGAAAAAGGGAGAGAGGTGTAGGTGGATGCTGCAGTCCTGTTTTAATCAGCATTCCAGGCTGCAAAGCTTCCTTCTGGTGAGCTTGACCTCAGCGCAGCGTTTGTGAGCCTGTTCTCCACTAGGACAAAAGACAGAGACAGGGACTAAGGAGCTTCAACAGAACATAGTGTTATGTAGTATTAGAGTATAAATGTTACAGCAACAATGTATGGTAAATAAATGAACATGCTACATTTGTGTATCATCAACCCATCCAGTAGGTTTTCTTCAGTCTATATGTGCCCTTCAGACCCAGCTCAAGGCTGGTGCTCTTCACACTGTTCCCCTTTGTCTTCCCTCTTGACAAAATATGTAATTAGTGCCTTAAAACAGGCTCTGAGGCTTACTCATCTGGGAGATTGCAGTAATTAGTGCTAGCAGAACCAGGAGACCACTGTTGCCTACTAGTTATGCTCTTGATAGCAAAACTGTGGTGAGTGCTCCCTGTACGGATGGCATTTATCATCCTTCAGAGCTATAGTCCTTGACATTTGTGTATGTCTAAGGACTTGTATCTGTCACTAGAAGTATATGTGCCCCTCTGTACTTAATTTGTGGTTTTCCTTCCTGGTTATGGTTTGGAACACAAATTTTATAATGATTTAATGGGTCTTGATGTTTTTGTTCTTTCAAATGCTCTGCAGGAGCACGCAGAACTGATTTTGAATCTGGCTGTTTTTCCATTCTTTGCCACGCTCTGGGAGGCCAGAGTTCAACACAGAAACTTTTTAAATAGTATTGTTTAAATTATTGGTTGGTGTGGTCCAGTGCCTTCGTATTGCAGCTGGAGAGCCTGTCTGCCTTCATAGCAGACCTGGTGGGGTGCCATGTGCTTGCTGTGACAAACCCTTTGCAGCACTGTTAAATGTTTCTTGGCCGTAAATTTCATACCTGACCGTCAGGAGAAGAAGTAAAACCTGTCATGATGAACAGAGCAGTTCTCACGGGGAAGATAGGCTGCAAGTGGTTAGAGAAGAGGAGAAAGTCTGTGAGCAATACTCAGACTTCTCACAAAGCTTGGAGGGAAAAGAGCCCACAGCCAAAACCAGGAAAAAAAATGGGATCTGATTAAATATGTTTCCTTTTGAAAAAAAAAATGATCATTCCAACATAAAAAGAAAAATAAGTTCCCTGTCTGTCTTATGCAGAAAGTCCCCACGTGCTTGAGTGCACTGGCAATGGTCTCGGTCAGCCTATGTCTGTGGGCATGGAGAGGGCTCGTAGTTCTGCCTCCAGGATGGATTAATAACTCTGCTGATATGAATCAGCTCCGACTGCTGCTGTGTGGAGAAAATATCACCACGTCCATCCACCAGGAATTATTTACAGCCAGAACTGAGCAGGAAGCAGCAGTATTGATCTTTTAAAAATGATTATTATTAATGGAGAGCTTTAGTTCATAACCTGTCCCAGTAATATGTATTAAGACTTCCTATCAGAAGGAAGTGTTTCACAACACTTGAGTGAAATGTGTGTGGAGGGGTTCTTGCATGGATTGTAGAGTGAGTCCCCTGCCATTGCATGGGGACA
This sequence comes from Lagopus leucura, assembly GCF_019238085.1. Lineage (NCBI taxonomy): Eukaryota > Metazoa > Chordata > Aves > Galliformes > Phasianidae > Lagopus > Lagopus leucura. Next base: position 5,508,270 of record NW_024962273.1, on the reverse strand, counting down.
GATCATGCAGCCCTGTTGGCAGCCCTATCTCAATTTTGGAAGCTTGTTATGTTTCCTGTGGTACAGCTTCATCCCTCTTACTATTACAAAGCCTATCCTTGTTCTTCCTCTAAGCTGAATTTATTCCCATTTGTTGCCCAGACACTTTTCAGCTCTGAGCAGCTGGTTCCTCTTTGGTGTGCTGACGTCTACCCCAAGTGACCCACAAGTACAGACTGGCTGTGGGTTATGAAATAGAGCTGCTCTGGAAAGCTGACACAAAGAGTTCCTTTCAGCTTTCATCAAAAAGCATCTGAAGTCCTTACCAAAGTTAAGATTGTGTGTTCAAAGAAATTGATTTTTACAGGAATGCCTTTCCTATCAAAAACATTTTTGATGGATTTTTCCCAGCAACTCACTGTTGTGTTTCCCATCAATGATGCTATGAGTTCTGCTTGTGTGTTTCCTCTTATCCTCTTGAGAAGAATTCATTTACAAAACGTTTTATTTTTTCTTTCTTTGTCTTTTTTCCAATCTTCCAACAGATGGTAAGCTGAAGATGTGGGTGTATGGAGTATCAGCTAGCGGGTTCCTCATCATAGCCCTCCTGATTTTTACATCCTTTCTGATGTGGTGAGTGTGGCACAGGGTTTTGGGCTTTGTTTGCTCACTTGTTTTTAAGATTTAATCCTTAAGGCATTAAGGAAGAATGAAACTTGGATTAGAGACCTACCCTCATTTGGCCTCTACCTCAGAGCAATTTAAAACTCCTCACGTTAGAGATGCTAACCTACATGATTGTGAAGATGTGTGGTGGTCATGCGGGGAAATAATTACTTTTGGTTATCAGTAGACCTATATATTCAGAATTCTGGTGGGATTAGGAATGGCTTCTTATTGTTTATTGGATTCTTATTAAAAAAAAAAAAAAAGCTGAAGAAAGGCAAGGGAGAGAATTGGAGGTAGGAGCTACTTCCTGTTCGAGGAAAGACCAAAAATAATGGGGTCGTTCAGCTGGAAAATGGTGTTTGATGGGAGAATACAATAGAGAACTATGAAATCGTGAATGGAGTTGGAAAAGGGCCCAGGGAATCTTTATCTCATGCAGTGTAAGAAGTAGGAGGCATCAGATGAAGTGTTTAAAATAAACAAAAGATCTTTATTTTCACACTGCGCATTACTACCTTGTGAGCTTACTGGTAGGGGCTGTCCATCCAGAAAGATAAATGGAGTAGAAGATGGCAGAACAGTTAATGGGAGAGTGGCTTTCTTGGTGTTAAGCATGGCTTTCTGGGTCTACGTCTTAGCTCAGGAAATCTCTATGTAAGTTTTTGCAGTGAATACCTCAGGAGAAGGCACACCTTGTGTCCAAAGCTGCTGTTACCAGCCACTGTTAGAAATAGGGCACCGTGCATGCTGAAGCTCTGCTCTGCACCAGCACATCTTATGGGGGGGCTTCATGGTGACGGAGTTCATCCATGTCCTAACAACAGCATTACCCTATTTCACCCAGAATTTATTCCCTCTCATTATTTCTCTCATTCTCTCTTCAATTAAAAGCAGTGTTTGGCTGATGCATTGAAGCGTAGCTTCTGTGTTTTTTGAGTGATATAGCTACTGATTATCTGCAATGGAGCATGCTCAGTGGAGAATTTGTGAAGTAGCATTACATGCTTCTCCATCACTTGAAGACTGGAAGTGCGGAAGTGTATTTCTCAGTAATAACTATTGTTGTTTCAAGGAAAAGAATAGGAATATCCCAGGTCTAGGCAGCTCATGTTTCATTTTTTTCCATGAGGTGTTCTTTGTTTTATCATCTGTGAGAAGATACCAGAGACAAATGTGTTTGATTTCCTCTCCAGATGATAAGCACAGCTGGCTGCACACTGAGCTGCCCTTTCTCGGCAGGCTGCGTGTCCACACCACCCATGGAATAACACACAAGTAGTTCCAGGCCGGCTTTCTTGGAAGAAGCCTCCATGCTGCCATGTCACCTGGTTGCAAACTGAAATAGCCAGTGTGGGAAGCTGATTTTTATGTTGAAGTTCATTTTTTATGTTGGTGTGTCTGAGCTTCACACAGTGTTACCGTTTACGCTTTTTGCCTCCTGAAATATTTTTATTTTTCTTGCAGCAAAAAAAGCAAGCAGCATCAAAGCACTCCTCCACAACAGAAGCCTCTAACCTTAGCCTATGATGGAGACATTGACATGTAACATAGAAAAGAAATCCAAATGTAGACATCGACTGCCTTAACCACTTTCTTTTTTGTAACTCTCAGACTTCTCAGTTTTTTGAGGAATCTCCTGATGTGTAATAACCAGGCAGAACAGAAATACTGCAAGCTTAACATTTTGCCACCTCGTTACTAAAGAAAAAATAATGGAGTCAAAGTCTTGGATCTTGTGAAACTTTCCTGAAGAAACTGGAAAATGCATCTCTTCCTGTTGAGCAATGGGAATTAAAATAAGAAAGTCTGCCAACATCAAATGGAATTGGTCCAAAAAAAAAAAAGAAAAAGAAAAAAAGCATGACAATCTGGAAGAAAATGTGACATTTACCGTAAATGACAAGTTTGACACAGCATCATTATGCACTATATTAGTGCAGGGTTCTTTATTCTTCACATATTTCAACAATGAGTTTTCTAGTGTTTACATTTCGTTCAAAGACTTTAAAACTGGATCACGTATTTTGAGAAATGCAAAGAATAGTGAGTTGGAGTGTCTGAAGTTATCTGGTTTTTTAAAGTTTCTTCCTTCTTATCCTGTTTTCTAGTCTGGAATATGATTTCTTTTCATTTCCACCTACAGGACAGAATAAGGATTGCTAAGAAGAAGCCTAGGTGGTTTCTGAACTGAAAGTATTTTTTAAAGGGTTGAGTAGATAGATGGATGCTCTGATGAATGGCTAGAGGGCCTGATTGTTTAAAAAGTATTTTAAATTAAACAAAAGCATGTAGATACATTATGGCCAGTTTAAATTGTTATTCCGTTTAATTAATACAAACTCTGCTTTTGTATTTAAATTTTCTTATCTGAAATATTTATAAATTCTTTTTTTGAATTTAATTACCTGACCTCATTTAATATACATCAAACACAAATACGGTTTGTAGCAGGCCTTGCTTTTTTAAATGTTTCAAAACCACTGAAAAGTTACATGTTGTAAACATCTGGGAGTATTTGAAGAGGGTACGTGTTTATAATAGTATGTGTTGCAAGTAAGGAAGTGCCATCTTGTGGTATTGACTTGTATTTATAAGCAAATAAAATGCTAAAGAGAGTGAGAAAGTTGCTTCTGGTATGTTGAATTAAATGTGTGTAAACAATATTCATTATTAGTCCTTTACTGTGTCTGAGACTGAATGCTGATTTCAAACAGTTCTGGCATGTTTGGTGCTGTAGTGATTAGCTGAAGAAATGGTGTAGACAAGCACAAGTTGAGAGTAATTGCAGATCTGGAGAACGCTCAGGGTATTTTTAGCTCAGTGCTGCTTCTTTTTGGAATAATTAGAAGGGAAGAAAAGAATTATTAGCAGCCCTTGTCAACATGCAGTTGCTGTGCAAGGGATCACGAGAGAAGAGCATCACCAGGCAGAAGGCGATGCTCGTGTTGTCACAGCACTGCTCATATTCAGAGTTTGAACGCTATGATTTCATTGGAGATATGGCACTGTGAATAGGTTTACTTCCCTGGCAGGGCAGGAGGTCACAGCATCAAGCCATGGTGGTGCTGTGGCTGCAAAGCAAGGTCAGAAACACACTTTCCTTTTCCAAAGAAACAAATATGGATGGAATTGAGAGGGAACACTGTCTCAGTCACTTGCAGAGAACGCAGCTTCCTGCCAAAGGCGTTTGGCTGGTCCTACTTTCTGCCTTGGAGTTTTAAGTGATCATGGTACTAGCAGCAGGGTCTGGTTGTTATCAGTAACATTGGGAGCCTAATAATATAAATAGCCTGTATATATGTGTGTGTCTATATTTATTTATTTATTTATTTTATTTTTTCCTCTTTTTTTGCAGTGCCCAGTACTGAACCTTTGAGTGGCGTATGACTTACAAGGGCAGTGACATTCCGGGTGCTGCTAGGAGGAGTACTGCCAGGCCATAACATTAGTGTATGTGTGGGATGTGATGTAAGGGGAATGGTAGCTTGTGAAAAAATGATGGAATAAACTCAATTAAGAAAGCTGCTCAAACAGGCATTGGGGTGGGGAAAGTTGGTGTAATAATAACAAAGCATGGCAGCTGCAACATGTGGCCATTTTCCTCAGTATCAGCCCAAACCAAAATGCTTTCTTCTTTCCCTGGGCAAGCCCAAGCACTGACAGCACAGAAGTTGTGCTTTGCTTGAAGATCTGCTGGTGAATGCTGTTACATGTGTCAGCTGCACAGGTGGGCCCCGTCTGGGATATTTGCATGCGCAGATACTGCATCCAGATGTCACTGTGCCTAAGTACATGGAACATCTGGGCTTTTGTTGTGTAGGAGCAGCAGAGGGACTGGGAGCCCAACGTTGCTGTTAGCAGGGCTGGATCCCAGCTCTAATCCTCTCTCCTCCAGCAGTCACACAGGGAGCACCGCTGAGTGTTTTACCTTTAGATGCCACAGCCAAGAGCAAAGAGAGTGATTTTATTTGCCCTAGAAATAAAACAGCGTAAGAACTCTTGACTAGCCAAGATAGATAAAGCCCTGTAAATTAGCTTGTGCTTAAATATGGTTTTAAGAGTAGCCTAATTGCATAGTGTTCTTTGCCAGAGTGCACTTATATTCACCTGTTTCCTAAAAAATGAAGAAAATACAGTCAGTTGAGCATTTCCATTTTGGATTAGTCCTCATAAGTATGATTGTTAGGGATCAGATCATTTGCTGCTCTCATGGCATAGCTCATTTCTTGAAAATCTGCCTTTTTTCTAAACATATAGCCTAATTTGCACTTATGAATGGAAGAAGAAATGTAGTTCAATGTCAGGGCTTGATTTCAATTGAGAAGTAGTAATGCAGAAAGAAATTATACAACTCAGGGCGTTTTGAAACATGGCTTGGAATTCCTGATATATTAGCATGCCTCAGGACAGATTTAACATGTAACTGGTATAAGTGTAATGTAAATGAAGTAACTTCCCTGTCTCACAGCTGGGACACGCTCCTGTCCTGGGCAGGAGCTTGATTTATGTTATCTCTCTGAGGATGACTTGTCTGGGAGCACAGCACCCCGCTGTCCCTTGAAATGGCTTTGCATTTGGCCGTGCGTGGAGATGTGGTTCCATTTACACCTGGGGAGAAGAGAGCAGACTTGGCTGAAAGGCTGTAGTGGTGATCACAGCTGCAGGATGCTTTCTGCAGGAATGTTTAGCGTATGCCCTTTTATCTCCCAGTCTAATACAGTTTGTCCTTACTTTAAAATGTAAACAGCTTTCATTGGTCACACATGAAATGTCTCAGAAAAGAATCCAGAAACCCTATATTTGCACTTGCTGGTAATTATGTTCATTTGCCTTGATGACATGCTTTGTTACAATAGCGTGTAGAGCGGACTCCAGACAGATACATGGGTTAAAGCAATTGATGGGATTCGTCCTGAAAGGCAAAGAAGCATTTTGATGGAATGAAAAATCAGATTCAATTTCCTTTGATAAAGAAGAATGTTAATTTTCTCCTCGGCTATATGAAAGTTCACCTGCATGTTATGAATATCGTGGTTGTTACATGACAATATGACATTTGGAAGAAACTCTTCAAACATAATAACAGTGGAGAATCTTTCAACAGTCTGTGGATGCATGGAACACCAGGCATTAATTTTGCAGCTGCAGAAGGTAGCAGTTACAATGTTTTTTGAGGCAATCTGGCTTCCAGTGCACGTGACCTGGCTTCAAGTAGCTGTTCTGTACAAGTGTCAGCAGTGAGTGCAGTGGAATGGCCTCATGTTGCACCAGGGGAGGTTCAGGTTGGATGTTAGGACAAATTTTATCTCAGAAAGAGTGGTATTGGCATGGGCTGCCCAGGGAGGTGGGGGAGTCACCATCCCTGGAGGTGTTCAACGAGCATGGAGATGTGGCACTGAGGGATGTGGTCAGTGGGCATGGTGGGGACCGGCTGGAGTTGGACTTGATCCTAGTGGCCTTTTCCAATCTTCACGATTATGTGGTTCTAAATTAAGTGATCTAATCACACAATTTTATTTTGTCCTCTGCACTGCTATTAAATTCAGTGACTGAATTAGGGAAGAACAGCAGTCTGTGACTCAGAGTAGTGAAAGATTTAAGTGTGCCATGAGAAATGTGTTTGGCAGATGTTCTCCTGCAGGATCAAGCTTCTTGGCTTACCTACATTGGGTGGACCAACTGTATCCAAATTTTTTTAGGTGGGGTAGTTTGGATCCATCTGAGTGCAGAAATATGGAATGGTTTCAATGGCAAGTCACGATGGATTTTAAATCTATCCCATTTAAATCATTCCCCATGCCTTGAGAAAAGACTGCAAGCAATTGATGGTGACAGTTGACATCTTGTCCTCAGATAAGCAAACCCAAGTAGGCCTTTGCAGGAAAGATTCTCTTATGGGAGATTTTTCTTCCAACATACACTAAGTAGGGCTTGTAGGAGTTGCAGCACAGCCAAAGCACAGGTGACTACTTCTGTTTCAGCTGCTGCAATTGAGCAGCTTCCCTTAAGAAGTGTGAGTGGCACATTTGCTGAAACCCAGGCAGTGTCTGAGCTGTTTGAGCTCTCTCTCCCATGACAGACTGCAAGAAAACATCACAGTAGAAGCCAGCCAGGCCACCTTACAGCTATTTGGTGTTTTCTCTAACCCCAGCATTATTTAACTCGGTAAAGAACTTCATCTTGTAGAGTCTGACAAGTCTGGGAGTGGAGAAAAGGTGGTTCAGTATCTCAGCCCCAGTTCTACTCTGGTTCCTATTGCAGTGAGGCACTGGGGACATGCGTTGGTGTGAGCCCTGTACCATGATCCTGCCTTTGGGGCAGCAGCAGTGACGTTTGGGCACGTTCCTTACTGCGGGGAAGCATCACGAGGTTGCCAGGTCTTCAGAGAATCTCACATTCTCACCTGACACAAGCAGCTGATGAAGCCTGTTAACATTTGGGCTGAGATGAAAAGCTGTAGTGCAGCTGTGTCAAGTCATGATTGCATTGCCACTCTATTTCTTTGGATAATATGGCAGATCCACAACAATTATTTTTGAATGCAGTCTCTGTCACTGCAGAGCAGTAATGTGAAATATTTACTATTTTGTTTGCCTCGTGCCAAGTGAGTTTTCACTCAATTTGTCATTAACACTGCTGTCCTCTTCTGAGGGAAGTGTTTATTTATGTGAACTGCTCTTCAGTAATTTTGTGTTTTCTACAGGAATAGGTGCTGGCATCATCATCCAATTTCATTGACCACAAAAATCTGCGCTGATGAAGCTGTAGGACCGAAGGCGGATGTGAGAGACAGGAGGACAGATCTCATGCTCAGTAGTGCTGTTCGTACAGTGCGGGTCATTTGTGACAGAAAAAAAAAAATACCCTAAAATCTTCCATTTTGCAAAATTCTGCAGTGTTTTTGTTGCACAGGCAGAACACTACGTAGAAAGCTGCAGTGCTGAGTCTATTGGGTCCCCTCCACAGCTCCCACCTCACATGGTTATGAGCTCCTCACGGAAATCAGCCCTGCTGAGTTGGCAGCCTTGCTGAATTGGCAGCCCTGCTCACAGATCATCAGGGCTGACTCTTTGGGAGTACAGTTAATTAGTAATGAACATTTTGAGTATTTTTCCACATAATATTAGTGCTTTTACTGTTCATCCCCTCATTTTCATCACCGTGACAGCCAAGATCTAAAACACAGCCGCCTGTCTCACGCAATCAGGCAAACCTGAGAAATGGATGCTAGGAGAAAAAAGCCCAGTGCTGTGAAATCTGAAATGAAGTGAGGAGAGCTGCAGCCTGAGGACAAGCAGCACAAGTCTTCGCTGGGTTCGACCAACCTCATCTCCTCCTGTAACCAACAATCCCATGCATCACTACAGGCTTGGGCCAGGGTGGCTGGAAGTCTGCACAGAGGAAAAGGATCTGGTGGTGTTAGCTGGCAGCAGCTGAGCATGACCCAGCAGTGTGCCCAGGTGGCCAAGAAGGCCAGTGCCATCCTGCCAGCAGCAGCAGGAGGTGATCATCCCTTCTCCGATGGTGAGGCCGCACCCCAAATACTGTGTTCAATTTTGGGACCCTCACTACAAGAAAGACATGGAGGTCCTGAGTATGTCCAGAGAAGGGCAACAGAGCTGTGAGGGGTCTGGAGCACAAGTCTTGTGGGGAGTAGCTGGAGGAACTGGGTTTACTCAGTCTGGAGAAAAGGAAAATTTTGGAAAACAATAATCAGAAAATACTGTCCCATGCCTGGGGCTCAACCCCACTGCTGCTGGGATGGGGTCTTGCGGTGATCAGGACAGGAGTGGTGACAGCCAGGCTGGTGCTGGGGCCTTTGGGAGAGAAATCCACCCATAAATCTGCCCATTACAGTGCTGTCAGTGCCTACAGCCGCTGCTGGGTGCAGTCGAGCACGTTCTGTGTTCTGTATTTTGTTAATATTAGACACCGTGTCTGATGCTTGCTTTGTTTCTGTTAATTATCTTTGATTTTCTTTTGCTTCTTCATCAGCTTTGATTACTTTTTTTTTTTTTTCCTATGGAACTTCAGATCAGCTTTCTGAAGCAAAGCAAAATGTAAAGTGGAACTTTTATTTCTCCCTCGCTGACATCCAGACAATGAATATAGATCAGAATTTTCATTTCCTTTTTTTTACCACATCCATTTGCATGATAGAACAAGCTTGCCAGACTGGCTTTTCTCTGATCAACCTAATAAGGAAAAAGCGCTTTCTAGCTCTATATTATTTTATGCCTTGTTTGTGACTTCAGCATCCTTTATACAGGTTTAGAGATGATTTATGCCTTACTGCACTTGAGTCATTTCGTTGAGAGCACTTGTGTTCTTCCCACGTAAAAACATCCCCCTGTAGCATGATATGTGTTAACAGACGTTGAATGGAAACCTGGTGCATTGAAATGTTGGTGCTCCCAAATTACTCCATGCGATGACGAAAGCCAACTGAAGTTGGGGCTGTTGGTTTAGTTGCTCTTTTAGCTGTAAGTATTTCTCCTAGTGTGCTTCGTGAATTCCTATTGCATTTGTTTCGGTTCCATTTGGTAACTGATTGAAAAATGGCTGTGCTAATAGAGTGCAGTCTTGGGGGCCTTACTGAGCCAGAGAGGCTCCCTTCATGATAACTGCTTTGCCATGTGGGAAGTGTTCATTTTCAAAGGGCAAAGAAATGGCCGTGTCTGCACTGTACCTAACGGGAGGGGGGACAATCAGATTAATTATCGCTTGCTTTAGTAAAAATGGCTGTGTAATGGTGCAGAACAAATAGCATAAATCTCCCCAAGATTGTGTTAATGCATTCTCTCAACCAAAATAAAAAATAACTATCCTGTACCTGTGTTGTAGAGGGAAGAGCTGCAAAAATATTCAGCAATGATGGATCTGTTTGAGGTGATGTATTAAGACTTATATGGCTATTAGCCAAAATTGCGCATTTGTAGTATTAAAAGAGTATATTGTAGTAAATTCAGTGTGAACACACCAAGCACATGAAGTCTTACACCTTGCTAACTCCCTGCCATGCTCAGGTCCAAGTGAAAAGAGGGGGCTTGTAGTGCTGCACAGAGCCGCATCCCAAGGAGCACACGGAGCTGTGATGGAGCCCCAGCTGTGCCATGCGGTTGGTGTTGCTGCTTGTTAGCATTGTCTTCCTGCTGCTGCTCCTTCTCTGCATGCCTTGGCCTGGCCCTGTTGTCAAGGTGGGATCTGCCCTCCAGACCCTGATGTTGGGGTGGCTGTGGCACAGTGAAGCCCAAAGCACAGCATTAGTTGTGTTCGGGTCGCAGCTGTAGGGCTCACACATCTTACCAAAAAGCTGAAGGACTGCAGTGAAGCTGCTCCCTCCTATTTTCCCACTGGTAAGCGCTTGTAGAGGTGTTTTGCAACCTTGCCGTGATGGCAATAAGCTTTTATCTGAACAAATTGATCCTGAGATGCTGGCGTTTGTACCTTGTTTGCTGCTGCCTTGCCTGCTGTTTCTATCCTGGCTCCGAGCAGGTACAAATAATGAATTAACTGCTGGATAAGCCCTACAGTCCCCTGAGCAATTATTCTGGCTTCTGCCGTAGCAGACTCAATTTGTCCTGCAATAAGTACAATTTTCTGAGAAGTTAGTTCTGGTTCAAGCACTAATGATCCACATCTGTGCAGTGTAGTTGTTGTTTTGGGGAACAATTGTGAGCCACGCTGTTGGAGAGAGCTTTAGGTTGGCATGGAAAGAGCACGTTGCATGGGGTTCAGATACTGCTCTGTGTGCTGCTGGGACAGCTAGGAGAGAGAAGGGTGGTATAAAATAGGCAACAGTCTCCAGCACATGGAGCCAGCACATTCTCTCCGAATATAGAATTATAGATGATTGGAAAAGACCTCTCAGATCCCCAAGTCCAACCCCAGGCCACCCCACCATGCCCACAGACCACAGTCCTCAGTGCCACATCTCCACAGCTCGTGAACCCCTCAAGGGATGGTGACTCCACCACCTCCCTGGGCAGCCTATGCCACTGCTCTTTTGGAGAATAAATTATTATGTGTTCAGTGGTACAAAAAGGGCATAAACAAACAGCATGCCAGCTGCAGATAAACCTTGTATCCGTGGTGGCTCTTGGCACAGGAGATGAGTAAATTTTATTAACATTGTCATTTCCAATCCACCTCATCATAAAGGACTTGGACGTTTTCTATTACAGTTGCAGATCTACCTTAACATCACAAAAGCACAATGTGGGAAATTAGATATAAACTGAAAAATAATTAAAGGCCTGGTGACAACTTGATAACGTTGTGTAATTAAAGCATTGGTAACAAATCCTGAATTTTAATTTTTCGTGCTGTAGCTGATACTAGAAATCAAGATCAAATGTACATTCTCTATAGGAAAGCTAACTTGATTATGTGTTGTTTAAAGAGGAAAGGGAAAGAGATGAAAGCTGGAGTTGTGCTACAGTCCAGCAACAGATGAAAATGTGCTGGAGCTGAGCTTTGCCTTTGTGGACATTTGGTGGTGGTCATTCCATGATCCATCACATCTGCCCAGTCATCACAGCCCTGCTAAAGGAATTGGCCCAAAAACTGCTTTGGGGTAAAGAAATGAGATTTTGGGGCTGAATGGGAGAATAAGGGCAATGGCCTGTCATTGCCCTGATGCCCACAAAGGCATCTTTTTCCTCTAATAAGAATATATAGTATTAATAGTTTGATATTGTGTCAAACATATGTTTAAACAACATCACTGGAGTCCATAAGCTGTATCAGAAGTAGAAAGAGCACCAGAGGATGAATGCAGGGAGGCACTTTGGCTCTGGTAGCATGCTTAGCTCTGTTATCTTTTCCACTTCTGATCCCTCTTTTGCTATCTCAGTGTTTCCCATCCCACCTGACACCATGTTTGTGATATCGCTATTCAGCCCTCACTTGGGCTTGCAGTGAATATCAAGTTGTAAGCAGCAAACAGAAGGAGGTGGTGTTCTGGTAGGACTGGGACATGGGAATGTCCAGGGAGCTGACACCTGGCTGCCTTCCCAGAGAGGAGACTATGATGGAACAAAGCACAAACACCCCGCAAAACACAGACTGTGCTCACAGAAACCAGGTTTGGCTTCTCCTACCTCTGCCAGAGCTGAGCAGCACAGTAGCAGATTGTAAAGGGACTCAGGGCCCTGCAACTCTATCAGTTTTGATCAATTTTTCAGCCAAGTTAGTAATACACTGGAGAGTGTGTCAACATGCTTTATGGAGGTCTGCAAGTGCCTACCATAGCTAATCCATAACACTCAAATGGTTTCCTGGAAAACAGACATTTTGTTGTCACCACAAGGAGATTGCTAAGCAGTGGGGGAGAAAAATAGAGGAAAACCATGGGGCTGCTGCAAGCACTGCAGTGTAGGGCATGGCTTAGCAGCAGCACCCAAGGGACTGGCACTGCTTGGGGAAGCAGGAGACCAATGGTGCTTCTCTGTTTAATGGAAACTGGCAATCAATTTTTAGCAGCTGGTGGAGAAGCAATTTAAGTCACAAAGCAGTTTCCCTCCCATTCCTCTGCACCCCAGGTCTGAAATCATGGTATGAGCTGATGGCTTAAGCTGCTTGCTTTAGGCGTAATGAGTAAGTAGGACATTTAGTCACTTAAATACGGTTCTCCTAAATATTCTAGTTTTATCAGTTTGTTATAAAATTATTTTGCTTTCAGAGTTGTTACCAAAGCCTTTTCTGAGGTGGCTGTTCAGAATGGGGCACTCCAACTACCTTTCCCCTACCCACCAGCTGCTGAAAGCTTACTTGAAATTGCTGTTAAGTGAGCCAGTGCCTGGGCTTCTTCCAAGGCATCCAGTGGATCTCTGAGCTCCCTTCCAGCCTTGGTTTTTCCATGGTTCCATGATCCCATGATTCATCTTCTATGTTCTGAACCCTTGATACACTTTGGGTGTCCCACAACACTGCAGAAGCTGGAAATTTAATATTACCATTTTCCCTTAGCAAGTTTGCCCTTACCAAATGTACAATTAAAGATGTGCTAGGAGAGCTGGGACACACCTCTGCTCACCCCACAGCATTGCTCCTGTACAGTGTGTCCCTGTATCACATGTGCTCATGGCATACATCTGCCCTACAGACCAGTACTGACTGTGCTGCTGCCAATCCAATCTTTCTCATCTACTTTCTCTTCTTATTTGCAGGACAATAACTGGTCTCAAAGGAGGAAGAAAATACTGCCTGGAGATCTGACTGCTAACTCTGAGGAAAATCTCCTGACTTTTTTCCACAGTAACTGTTCCAAAGTGTGGCCATTTTCAGAGATTACCAGTTTCCTGAAAACCCTTTTTTTCTCCCACTGTGTTTAATATAAAATACTTTTCTTTTCTACAGCCTACAAAAGAAGGCTAATCCGAAAAGTGAAAGCCAAGTCCTTTGCTCTTCCCTGTGCTGAGCCTCAAACACACTCCCCCAGCAGCAAGCACATCGTACTGCTGTACTGCTGACTGCAGCCTGGCTCATGCAGGACAGGCGGGCAGCGAGCGATCTGCTGCCAAATGACCTCTGTCAGCACTCAGAAAGAAAAAGACAACAGCCACCTGTGTTACCAGGAAAGGCCAAGCTCAACTAATGGGAAGCCAAGAGAAGAGAAAGAGCGGAAAAAACGTCCTTGCATCACCATCTAGTGGCCTCTGTGTTCAGCAGAATAAATCCAGCACCCATAGATCCTTTCTTGTGGATGATTCCTCTGTTAACCATATTGCAATCTGCCAAAAGGTGAGTGAGAACAGTGCTATGACTGCATCAGGAATGCACCTGGATGTGATGTATTTCTGCAGTACACCTGTAAATGATTCAGTTTTCTACTGAATGTTCCTTGGAAAGTTTCCAGGCTCTCTGCTTCAGCCACAAGCCTTGCTGAAGGAGCGTATCTCAGAGATTGTTCTCCACAGCCTTACTGTTGGTTCTGCTGACTGTCTAACAGGGACAGACCCTAGCAATCCTCTGCTCTTCTGTACACCACTTCTTGCTCTGCTCTGAGATGAGGTGTTCTGAATCCTGCTGATGAAGTGCCATGAGCAGGTCCCAGCCCTTCCCAGTCTGCAGCTGTCTTGTGCTGGAAGCAGCACAAGAACATAGGAATTGAAATTCTGAGCGTGTTTTTTCCTGTTCAAGTCCTGTGAGCTACTGAGAGTAAAGGGAATGCTATACCATAACTGTCTTTGTTCTCATAGATATATATTTTTAATGCTTAGTGGTCTGTAGAGCAAAAGCTGGTCAGGCCTTGAAACAAACGGCCCTTCTCGAGGTGGCCATGTCAGACTCCCCTCTGCCCTCTCCTTCACTCTATGATTACAGCTACATGAGAGATATGAACTCTAGTCAAACAGTCTGACAAAGAGTGTTTTTAGCGTTCTAAAAGAGCTGTGCCAGCAGCCAGCCTTTAATGGAAAGGCAGGAAGGATGTGTTAAAAAAAAATGGATTTCCATGCTTCCGTTCTGGGGGAGATGGGTCATGAGTTTCCAAACTACAAGGCTTGCAAGTATTTGGTGGTGCAGGTCCAGGGCTTGTCTCTGCAGTCTGATGGAGCTGGAGGGGACATGGCACTGTGTGAGTGATGCTGAGCCTTGTGGAGCCCTGGAGGACCAGCAGCTGTGTGGGGAAACACAGCTGCTTTGTCCTTCTAGAGGAACTAAAGCCTTAGCTTTAGACATTGCCCTCAGAGTCCAAAAACCTGTCTTCCTATTTGCACGGAACACACAGCTCAGCGCAGATCAAGGCAGCACCTTGCCAGCACACCCCAAAGCACAACATGCCCGGCTGCCCTGAGGGCTGGCATTGCAGCAGGGTTGTGCACAAGGCTCTCTTGTCTCCTGTGCTGCCGAACAAAGGCTACTGCTGTGCACTAATGCCAGCTCGGTGCTGGGCCGGGTGACGGGTCGGGCAGGGATTAGCTTCCAGTCAGCACACAACGAGCTCTCAGCATCTCGCAGCTCCCAGAAGCTGGAGGTTCCTCTTCAGCTCCTGTTGCTTCGGAAAGGTTTGGTTGTGGGGTGCTCAGGGCTGCGTGGCGTGGGCAGTGCTTCCTGTGAGGATGGGATGGGAGATGTGCAGTGGGGGGGAACAGCGGGACAGCTATGGTGGGGAATGTAGGGGGCCTGGCTGTATGGCTCCTGGTGGAGCAGAAACATGGGGTCCTGCTCCTGCCCTGTGCCCACTCTCCTCTCTGGGGACAGCTGGGACTTCAGATGTTGGCTGGAGGCAGTGCGGGGCTGGGAAGTGGAGAAGGAGTTCAAAGCAAATTAAAAAGCAAATAACATAGCCTCTCGATCTGCCCGGTGGCGGCTGACATCCCTCATCCACTTCCACTGGAGTTGTAAAGGCTTTACGCTCTCACTCTGTCCTTTTATTTCCCCTTGAAAACACCACAGCTCCCTGCCCAGGCATTTCCCATGTCACTGTCTGTACGAGGAGGACGGCGCGGCAGACGTCACCGCTTGGGCAGGGCTCGGGTTTCCCCCTCATCGCTCAAGTGACGCTGCTGTCCCAACAGGTGCTGGCCAGAGGCCACCAGCAGTGTCCCCAGAGGTCGAGCAAGAGGCTGGTGCTGGTGGCAATGCTCACCTAGGAGCTGGGTGATACGCCGGCCTCCACGCTGTGCCACAAGCACACGGCCAGGTTGAGGGAGCCCTGGCACCAGCCCACACCATGGAGCCCACCCCTGAGATGAAGAGGTAGGTCGGGTGGGGAAGGGGTCCCTGTGTCATGAGCAGCCATGTGTGATTTGAGAATAAAAGCACATGTGCCCACATCCTGGGAGGGATGGGGGTGAGGGAGGCTTTGTGAAGAGAGACCTCCTGTGTTTGCACGTGATGGAAAGAAAGAGATCCTGGGCTCGTGTTCCAGGGCTTCATTCAGCCTTCAAGGATGCAGGAGAGGGACTCCTTGTGCCTCTATACCTGCTGCTGCCAGGGGGAGCCTTTGGCTGCCATGCTCAGTGCTCCCAAAAGGTATCCACCTTCCCAACAATTAGTGCTAATCAGTCTTAGGAACCCTGCCTGCAGAGAAATGCTGAAAACCTCAGTAGGAGAGTTAATTTGGCATCCTCCCTCCTGGTGAATGCTTGTACTGAACAGTCTGTCCAGGCCTCCTGGCAGGTCTTCTGTGGTGGCTGGAAACATTTGACCTGTTAGAAATGGAGTATGCATCCCCAGACCATCCCCGGAAAAAACATGCCATCTCTCAGTATTATGGTGGGAGATTTAGCCTGAAAATCACCTTGCTTGGTTCAGCCAGCTGAGAGGACAAAATAGTCCTCTGTTTCGACAGGCAGAGATGGAAGAGGTCAGAAGGTTGAGTGGAAATTTGAAGAACTGGCCTGCAGCCAAGCTGGAGCTTATGGAGGGGGGCTAAGTTCAGGCTCATTACTGCAGAACTTCTGTAAGGCCTTTTATAGGGGATCTGAGGTCGAGATGACAGAACTGAGACCTTTGATCAACCTTGTGGGAGCCTGAAAACTCTCTCTACAGGGTTTTTATCATGAACTCAAATGAAATGGGAAGTTCTTACAGAAGCCTGGCAGCACCCCAGTGTCTCCAAGTATTTCTGGGACACCTTAGTCTTTTTTCATTCACCAAAGCAGCACGTTATTTGCACACGTGGCCATTTCCATGCTACCTACTAACAGTCTTTGTATGCTCATGTCTTAAAGCCACCATTACAAGTCTCTCATTTTTCTTTTCCACCTCCTGGCTTATTTCTTATTTGCACAAGAGCTTTTCCATTACCGGGGGCAGTTTAGGGCTCCTTACTGCTTTTGCATTTCATAATGGCAAGGCTAGGGGAGCAGCAATGTGGCTAAACCAAGGTTATATGGGAATATCACTCCTATGTCTTGCTGTTCATCTCCACATTGAAATGCAGTTATGCAGAAGATAACTATTTCCTTTTTGTAGGTAGCCTCACCCTAAAACTTTCTTTGCAGAAATGAGGTCCTTGCTTCAGTTTCATTTCATACTTTCCTTTTGCACATCTCTTCCATAGATGTGGCACATTGTCAAAGGAAAATGGAGAGGTGACTTCATTGCTGGAAATCTTCACATACTAAAAAACCCCTAAACTAAGAATGAAAATGTTTGCCTGATGGAAAATAGTAATGGTCCAATGACTCCTTTGCTTTTTGTCCCCTGAGTCCTATGGATTCTACCAATCACCCAGGTAACAGCTGCAGCCAGGAGAACCTGAAATTAAGAAACAGAAGCAAAACAAACCCTGAAATATCGGGACAAGAAACGCGCTTCAGATGCTGAAGCTCCCTATCATCTTTTTGTAATTTCACTGCTATTTCTTCTACTCCTTTCATGACTAAAAGTCTCACAGTTAATCTAATGCCTTCCTCTGTACTGACTGGTGAATGATTCTTCAGAGAGGGAAGAATCTTCCACCACACATCTCAGGCAAGCACTGGTGCAGGTGGCCACACCATCACCAGCAATTCTGTATGATCAAGAGCTTTTAGCTTTCTTTGTTATAGTAAAAGAGCACCAAATAGTATTGATTATCGAACGAGGAAAATTTGTCCTGGAGTATCTTCCTTCTGTTCTGCATTTTCAATGCAGCTTCAAAAAAGCATACAGGTTCTTCAAATAACCGAAGTACTATACTTTCCTTACAGGAATAGGTTACCCAGCATGAACTTTGAAGCAGAGATTCTGGCAGATCCACACGATAATTCAGGTATTTGGAAGTAAACAAACAAACAAAAAAAGAGATAAAAGTAAAATGCCCATTCACTATAAATATATCTTAATTCTCTTGGCAACAGAATTGGAAGTTGTTAAAGGAAGAAAAAGAAAGAAACAGGGTGCTACACTGTATTCAAGTGATCAATCTGAGATAGATATTGATATCTGTACCTCCAATTGGGCTGGATGTTGAATCCCTATTCATACCTCACAGAAACACAGCAGCCAGGGACACGGGTTTTTGAAACAGCATAAGCATCCGTGTAAGGTTCCTCACTTCAGTTAGGAGGAAATTAGGGTAGGAGCTGATTTTTTTTCCCTTCTCAACACTACCTTTTCAGTGCTGATCTCAGATGTTGAGGTTGGCACTACCGCTGCATCCTTGATGTAGCCATCTGTCTGAGATAGACCCTAGAGACAGCATTTAGCTGAATGGCATCTTTGAGTGAGCCTGCAGTCTTAGTCTTATCGCTGCTCCTCAGACTCAAGCAGCTGGCCAGTGCTTGTCCCCGGGCAGGAGCAACATCTTTAGTATGAGACATCAGGAAAGCTGGATTTTGCAATAATTGCTTGTAGCCCCTTGAGTTGCCTGGGCCTTGGTTCAGAGCTGGAAATCTTAGTTCTGGTGTGTAAGTATGAGCCCATCCAACTGAAATGCTTTTGCTGCCGATTGCCCTCATGGCCACAAGCCATGGCTCCTAGTGGGAATTCACCTCCCTGGCAGTGTATTGCAGTCCCATGTCAGTGAGAGCCAGAAATGAGGCACATGGGGTTAACTATTTTTGCTTCAGCTGCAGGTGTGCATCACCCCTAATAGCAAGTGTGCCAACAGCTGGGGGTTTCATTCATCCTATCCAGCATGTGTGAGAACCACAACCCTTCCAGAACCTCCTGAGCAATCATCTTCACCTTCTTGCTAGAAATACACTCCCTTTCTGCAAACCAAGTAGCATCCAGCTAAACACCTCCAGGAAATTATGGGTACATCTTCCTCAGGGCAACCTGCAGTAATGACTATTGCTTAACATGCTGGTGTCAAAGGACATCAAAGAGTAATTTTTGTATCTTTAGTGTCAACAGACTGAGTTTTCACATGAGCCCATGTGCATGGATGGCTCCTGGGCTGTGTGACCTCTGCACCATCTTCCCGAATCTCTGGCTTCTGTTGGGTTGGGCTGGGTTTGGTTTGGTTTCTTCCACGAGGTAAGTGCTTTGATCCTTCATTTGCCCGGAATTTACTAACACACCATTCATATTTGTTTCTCAAGAGCTGTATGTCATCCCTTCCATGAGAAGTCTCACGGCTGAGGAGTATGTAGAGGCCTTTCAGTCATTTTTGGATCACTCAACAGAGCACCAGTGCATGGATGAGTTCAACAAGGAAGTGATGCCACACATCATGGCTGGGTAAGGAGCGTGTCCACTGAGGTGGTAAGGCCATCTGTGACCTTGGGTCAGCAAACATCTTGGAGTATGACAGATTTTCTGGGGCACGAATGAACTTCTAATGCTTTTAAGTTTTGATTCCATTAACAGCAGCCTTTCAAATATTCTGTTTAAGTGCAATTTCAATTAATATCCTGTGCTTCTTCTCTGCTTATGTAAAAGAAAGAATCAAGACCTTATTTGCATGTCCATCTGCTTTCATTAGCTGATTTTCCAAGGATTAAAGTGTATTGAATTTTCTTTCTTTTCTTTTTCTCTTTCTTTCTTTCTTTTTTCCTTTTTTCCTCTATCTCTTTATCTACTTATCTATCTATCTATCTATCTACCTTTTTTTCCCCAAAATGAATCTTCCTTGTTCTTTCTTCCTACTTTTGGGACTTCCTCACACATCAGTCCAAAAGAACATCTCTAATTCCATTGTAATGACTAATTCTTGGTTTCCTCAGTCCCCTAAGACTCCTTATTTCTATCCCAAGTTAATTTGCATTGCTTAAGCATCAAATGATAATCAGTTTTGTGAAGTACTGATGTAATATACTAAGCCTGTGTGACTGTAGATAGTTTCAGAACAGGCTAGATCCAAGCTACAAGAAAACAGTTTCAAGTCTGGATTAATTGCTGGATATTGTGGAAAGTGTGTTCTCCCTTGAGAAAAAAAAGGCAGATAACTCCAGAACAGACATTATATCTGTCTATCTATTGATCTGTTTCTCAATCAATCTATCCAATGCAATAGAGGTAACAATAAAGAAAACAATTGTTTGAGGAAATGCTAGAAGAAATATTTCTAAATATTTCTTAATGTGAATTTTAAACAATTTTGTTTGCTGGACCAATGCAAAATAAAGCAGCTTAGTAGGATGCTAGTGAATATGCTGTGTAGAAAACCAAACTTGTCTCCCGAGGGTGCAGAGATTTGCCCCATTTTGCCTTGTCCCCACAGCCTCAGCCAGGCACAGCTCTGCTCCCTCAGTGGGAACTTCTCGCTCTGGGTTTTCTTGAGGCCTTTATGCATGGTGTCAGCCATAGCTTGAAGAGAACTCTGGCAGGGGAATAGAAATCCTATATCCTGCTCCGTACTGTACTTTGAAATATGAGCCTGCTCATACAGGGTAAGCTCCTGCCATGTAGTAAGTTATAGCTGAGTTCCAAAGGGATGCTCAGATTTCATGTGGCACGTCTCAGTTAAATTGGGCCAATATGGTATCCAAGATGTTATAATTAAAATATAGAATTATGTGACACACTGTGGTTGAGTAACATGTACTTGTAATTTCAGTCTCGGCAATGGAAAATCGACTATAAACATTCTGGGAGTGGGGAGCGGCACAGGTAAGGAGCTGAACAGCACAGCAGATGCTGGGGAATGGTGGTCCTTGGGGAAAGGGAAAGTATTACCCAGGTTTTGAGCTATGGGGAGAACTGTTCATGCATTCATAACACTACTTCTCGTGGCAATCTCTTGATGACTGTCATCTGGCCTCATGTTTCTAAAATCAAGGAATCTTTCATTAGATTAAGTAGGAAAGCATCTTCAAACCTCACTGGAAAGACTTTGAGTGTCTGGGAGGTTGTTCCCACCCACAGGTCCCATCCTAGATTCTCCCACCCAAAGGCTCTTCCCACTTTATGTTGCTTTCAGGGCCACGAGGGGCTGTGGAGATGGTCATGGGCCGGCACAACCACCAGCATGGCACCTAGCCAGCTTCTTCAGGTTGGGTTTCTTTGTTACAGCTCTGTCTTTATCCAGAGATTACTAGAGTTTAGCTGCAAATGGTATTTCCCCCAGAGATGAAAAATCTTTTGGAAGAAATGGCTTTAAAGCTGTTCTAAATGAACAGTGAAACATCCGGCTTTGCTCCCAGGGAATCTGGAAAAAAAGTAAAAAAAAAGTAGAGAAAAGAAGTAGCAATTCAATTTATCAGTTTGATTTTGCTTTAAAAAGTATTTTCAGTTGAATTATAACTGTTAATACTTTCTAGTGAAAGCATTTTTTCTCACTCTGTCTGCTTGTTTTCCTGAGTAAGACAAAAATAACAGAGGCTGTTTTCCCCAGCTGGGAATATGTTGTAGCATATGAGAAAGCAAGGAGGAAGAAATCATTCAGTTCTCAATTACACTTCTTTCTCATTATGTACTGTAACACCGAAATTCTGTCTGACTCCAAGAAAACATGAGGGAAAGGAAAACCCTTTACATTACCCACATTTTTCCTTATTTCCTCTTCAGAAGAACTTTCAGTGAGAAAGTAAAAGCCCTAAGACATTCTAGCAGGGATGCAGGCCTCCATCTTGCAGTGCCAACGCTGCCTGAGCCGAACCTGCGCGGGCGGCATGGGAGTGAGCCAGCATGGCACCGAGCAAAAGGTCAGGTGTGATCCCTGACCTTCTGAGGCTTGGACTCTGATTTCACACGGCCCGAATCAGTGTAGTCAACTGAACCATTAATGGGGGTTGTGACCTGCTCTGCATCCTGAAAGGCTGCTGCTTGATCCCAGTCACGCTTTCTCATTCAGCCCATGTTCCCCATGGCTGGTGCAGGCATCTTGGCTGTCAGCTGCTGGTGAGGATCAGGCGGGTTGTGGTTTGCAGGGTATTTCACTCCTGCTTCAGCAGTGTCCCAGTGTGGCTTGTGCTGAAGGGCTGCTGCTGGCAGCTTCCTTGCTTTTCTCCAGGAGGCACACGAGCCTGAGAATAGGACAAATCTTGAGCAGCATCAGCTTGTGTTGAGTTGCCACGGTCCATCATTATTGTATCATCAGCATCTTTATATTTAAGTTGGCTGGAATTTCCCTCCTTGAATTCTACTTGCTATAACACCTATCAGAGATGTCAGTTCTTGTCATAGTTAGTCCAGAAGGTCAGAGAAGGTACAGGATCTGGTGTCGAGTGCCCTGAGTGTACAGTTTGCATGGACAGGAGAATTTCTAGGCCCCGCTCTAAACAGCAAACAGGATTCTCGCGGAGATCCATTCAAAGTGATCATCTCTGCTGTTTCTTTCCATAATCCCACGTGAACCAGATGAGTTTTGAACACTTAGCACATCATGGCCTTTTTGGTAGGAGCAGAGGTGACCTGCATCACCTCAAAAGGCACTGGGGATTTCCTAGGACAAGACAGGCTGATGCTTATTCCTCCAGAGCTCAGACTGTCTTGGAGGAGCAGCAGTAACTAAATATGAAGGGCAATTACGTGATGCTCAAGCTGCAAATCTGTGAGCCTTTATTTGCAGCTCCAATACAACAGCTGGATAACGGATGCCCAGACCATGTAGCCTGACTCCAGAGGGGACTGACCCACTGCGTATCCCCAGCTCTCCAAGCAGTGTCACACCTGTGACAAAGCAGCTGTCACCTCCCCAGGGCAGCACCAACGTCAAAGCTGCATGGCTGTGTTGACTGTCTCCTTGTTCCTCATTTTAACAGTGTTTTTCTCAAAAACTTATGTTTCCTATTGTAAAGAATATTACCATTAGTAGGTTTCTGCTCAGTTGCTTATCTCTTCCTTATTCTTGGTGTTATCTGCAAATAATGTTACCTTGCCAGCTGGGGCACTGGCATCCTTTCATCACCACTCAAGTGTTTTTAAAAATAACAGATTTGTGTTTATTGAATAGGTGAACAGGATCTAAAAATGATCCAGATCCTGCAGGCTGCACACCCAGAGGTCCTTATTAACAACGAAATCATAGAGCCCAACCCACAGCACGTGGCTGCCTACAAAGGTGAGGCATCTCGGGCCCCTCTGCCATCTGGGGTATGGCCAAGACCATTGATTTGTATGATCATTTTTTATGCTGTCCTGTGAAATTTGTGTTTTGTTTCTACTTTTTAAACAGAGCTGGTTAATCGAGCCCCAGATCTGCAGGGGGTCTCTTTTACTTGGCACCAGCTTACTTCCTCAGAGTATGAACAACAGGTGAAAGAGAAAAACACACACAAGAAGTTTGACTTCATCCATATGATTCAGGTAGGATATTCAGTACTGCTGGTTTTAACTACTTGGTGAGTATGGTGTGAGTATGGTGAGCTGCGCAAAGAACTTGCCTAAAAACTTAGAGGGATGCACACATCTCCCAGCCACAAAACTGGCAGCAATGGGAGGGAAGCGTCAGAGAATTGGTGTTAAGCACCAGCTCTGCACAAGCCTTGCAGGGCTGGAGTAGGAATAACTGCATGCAGCTCTCCCTTCCAGATGCTGTACCGTGTGGAAGATATTCCTAACACCATCAAGTTTTTCCACAGCTGCCTCAACCATCAGGGTAAACTCCTGATCATAATTCTGTCAGGTAAGAGAGGCCTCCCATTTTTGCATTGTTCCTATGAAGTATGAAAGCCAGCTATAATTGCCTTGGGATTTCAGTAGCACTAATTCTATAGCAGTTAAACAAAACAAATGTTTTCATGAGCTTGGACTGTTGGACCCCAGTGTCTGATGGAACCACATGGATATAACCTGCATGCTCTTGCTTCCCTGCATTTAAAGTAGATGAATGACTCTGTGAAATTATTGCCTAGAGAGAAGAGCAGCTGTGCCTGGAAGAAGGCCAGTCCTTGTTCATGGTGAAATGAGCACCATGCAAAGACAGCCTGAGCTCTGGGGCTCTTCTCTCCACACAGCAATGGCCAAGACTCAAGCAGGACAAAGGGAGCTGCCTAGACCTGTGGGCTTTGAAAAGGAGACACTTATAATATTGCCATACTTGTTTTTTAAAAAGTGTTGTTTTTTTTTCCAGTGTGTCATTCTCGAGTCCCCAGCTGGTGGTATGGTGAATAAAACACAGTTCCCCATGTTAAGCATTAAGCCTTCCACCAGAAGTAGTGGGGAGGCTGATCCGGAATGAGCTTTTTAGGTGTATGCTTTTAGACGTGCCTGATCTTCCTCCCATCCACAGACAGCAGCGGTTGGGCCAGCTTATGGAAGAAGTACAGGCATTGCTTGCCTTCAACTGACAGTGGCCACTACATCACCTCCGACAGCATCACGGCAGTTCTGAGGAAGCTCAGCATCAAGTACCACGTTTATGAGTTCCCATCGGGTTGGGACATCACTGAGTGCTTCATTGAGGGGGACCCAGCTGGAGGCCATATGATGGATTTCCTGACAGGGACAAAAAATTTCCTGGGCACAGCACCAGCAGCTCTGCGGAGCCGCCTGCAGGAAGCTCTCTGCCAGCCCGAATGCAGCAGCAGGAAGGATGGGAGAGTCATTTTCTGCAACAATCTCAGTATGATCGTAGTGGAATCCTAGAGCCTGGACCAACTTGCAGAGGTGATGTAGGGCAATGCAATTGTCCAAATGGCAAAGCAGAGATAGGCAGGCAGTAGAGCAGGGTTCATCCATCCCAGTCTGGGAGGATGGAGTGGCCTGTGATGTCAAGGATGAACTCTTTGTTCTGCTGAGCTCAAGAGTTCACCCTGGATTGTTCAGTATCGGCAGAATTTGTTTCAGAATGTAAAAAGCTGTATTATACTACAAGCCTGCATGGAAAGTATTTTATTATAGAATTGCAGAATTGTTTGAGTTGGAAGGGACTTTTAAAGGTCATCTAGTCCTAGTTCCCTGCAATGAACAGGGACATGCACAGATAGATCAGTTGCTCAGAGCCCTTGAATTGATCTTGAATTTCTTCAGGGATGGGGCTTCCACCATGTCTCTGGGCAACATGTGCCAGTGCTTCACAACCTATATTGTAGAAATCTTTTTCTTATATCTCATCTAAATCTCCCCTCTTTTAGTTCGAAACCATTTCCCTTTTTCCTATTATAACAAAGCAGAGCTGCTAAAGAGGCTGACCCCTTCTTTCTCAATGATCCCTTTTAAATACTGAAAGTCCACTCTCAGCTCTCCCTGGAACCTTCTCCAGGCTGAACACCCCCAGCTCTCAGCCTGTCCACATAGGACATCCTTTGGATCATTTTTTGTGGTCCTCCTCTGAATGCACTCTGAAAAGTCCATGTCTCTCCTGTACTGAGGACTCCACATCTGGACACAGTAC